>NW_022279615.1:1167500-1494852 GCF_009193385.2 Nasonia vitripennis | reverse complement strand
TCTATGTATCCACGCATATCACAAGACGTAAATCTGCAGATTTGGTCCAGATGAAAGGGATGCTGCGAATATTCATTCGTGCAGATATGATCGTATTTTTGAAGATATATTGTGTGTAAATGTAAAATGTCGGCTGCTCTATATATTCGCGCATAACACGAGACGTAACCTGCAGAGAGTTGTTTCGTATAAAAAAAATGCTGCGAATATTCATTCGTGCAGATATGATCTTATTTTTAAAGATATTTATTTGTGAATGAGAAATGACGGCTGCTCCATGTATTCAGGCATACCACGAGACGACCCTGAAGATTTGGTTTCGTATAAAAGGAAGCTGCGAATAAACATCTGTGTAGATATAATCTGGGCTTTTTGAAGATATCCTGTGTGTAAATGTAAAATGTCGGACTACTCTATGTATCCACGCATATCACAAGGCGTAATCTGCATATTTGTCCGGATAAAAGTGATGCTGCGAATATTATCAGTGCAGATATGAAATCGTATTTTTGAAGATATCTGTGTGTAAATTAAAATGTCAGCTGCTCTATATATTCGCGCATATCACGAGACGTAACCTGCAGATTTGGTTGGTATAAAAAGGCAGCTGCGAATAATCATCTGTGCAGTTCCGAATAATCATCTGTGCAGATATAATCTGGCTATTTGAAGATATCTGTTTGTAAATGTAAAATGTCAACTGCTCTAAGAATTTACGCATATCACAAGGCGTAATCTGCAGATTTGGTTCAGATGAAAGGGATGCTGCAAATAATCATCTGTGAGATATAATCTGGCTTTTTGAAGATATCTGTGCGTAAATGTAAAATGTCGACTAATCTATGTATCCACGCATATCACAAGGCGTAATCTGCAGATTTGGTCCAGATGAAAGGGATGCTGCAAATAATCATCTGTGTAGATATAATCTGGCTTTTTGAAGATATCTGTGCGTAAATGTAAAATGTCGACTGCTCTATGTATCCACGCATATCACAAGGCGTAATCTGCAGATTTGGTCCGGATAAAAGTGATACTGCGAATATTTATCAGTGCAGATATGATCGTATTCTTGAAGATATCTGTGTGTAAATGTAAAATGTCGGCTGCTCTATATATTCGCGCATATCACGAGACGTAACCTGCAGATTTGGTTCGTATAAAAAGGCAGCTGCGAATAATCATCTGTGCAGTTCCGAATAATCATCTGTGCAGATATAATCTGGCTATTTGAAGATATCTGTTTGTAAATGTAAAATGTCAACTGCTCTAAGAATTTACGCATATCACAAGGCGTAATCTGCAGATTTGGTCCAGATGAAAGGGATGCTGCAAATAATCATCTGTGTAGATATAATACTATTTTTGAATATATTTGTTTGTGAATGAGAAATCACGATTCCTCCATGTATCCACGCATATCAGAAAACGTAATCTGCAGATTTGGTCCAGATGAATGGGATGCTGCGAAAAACCGTCTGTGCATACACGATCTGGCTTTTTGAAGATATCTGTGTGTAAAGATAAAATGTCGATTGCTCTATGTATCCACGCATATCACAAGACGTAATCTGCAGATTTGGTCCGTATAAAAGTGATGCTGCGAATATTTATCAGTGCAGATATGATCGTATTTTTGAAGATATCTGTGTGTAAATGTAAAATGTCGATTGCTCTATGTATCCACGCATATCACAAGACGTAATCTGCAGATTTGGTCCAGATGAAAGGGATGCTGCGAATATTCATTCGTGCAGATATGATCGTATTTTTGAAGATATCTGTGTGTAAATGTAGAATGTCGGCTGCTCTATATATTCGCGCATAACACAAGACGTAACCTGCAGAGTTGTTTCGTATAAAAAAAATGCTGCGAATATTCATTCGTGCAGATATGATCTTATTTTTAAAGATATTTATTTGTGAATGAGAAATGACGGCTGCTCCATGTATTCAGGCATACCACGAGACGTACCCTGAAGATTTGGTTCGTATAAAAAGGAAGCTGCGAATAAACATCTGTGTAGATATAATCTGGCTTTTGAAGATATCTGTGTGTAAATGTAAAATGTCGACTACTCTATGTATCCACGCATATCACAAGGCGTAATCTGCAGATTTGGTCCGGATAAAAGTGATGCTGCGAATATTTATCAGTGCAGATATGATCGTATTTTTGAAGATATCTGTGTGTAAATGTAAAATATCAGCTGCTCTATATATTCGCGCATATCACGAGACGTAACCTGCAGATTTGGTTGGTATAAAAATGCAGCTGCGAATAATCATCTGTGCAGATCCGAATAATCATCTGTGCAGATATAATCTGGCTATTTGAAGATATCTGTTTGTAAATGTAAAATGTCAACTGCTCTAAGAATTTACGCATATCACAAGGCGTAATCTGCAGATTTGGTCCAGATGAAAGGGATGCTGCAAATAATCATCTGTGTAGATATAATCTGGCTTTTTGAAGATATCTGTGCGTAAATGTAAAATGTCGACTAATCTATGTATCCACGCATATCACAAGGCGTAATCTGCAGATTTGGTCCAGATGAAAGGGATGCTGCAAATAATCATCTGTGTAGATATAATCTGGCTTTTTGAAGATATCTGTGCGTAAATGTAAAATGTCGACTACTCTATGTATCCACGCATATCACAAGGCGTAATCTGCAGATTTGGTCCGGATAAAAGTGATACTGCGAATATTTATCAGTGCAGATATGATCGTATTCTTGAAGATATCTGTCTGTAAATGTAAAATGTCGGCTGCTCTATATATTCGCGCATATCACGAGACGTAACCTGCAGATTTGGTTGGTATAAAAAGGCAGCTGCGAATAATCATCTGTGCAGTTCCGAATAATCATCTGTGCAGATATAATCTGGCTATTTGAAGATATCTGTTTGTAAATGTAAAATGTCAACTGCTCTAAGAATTTACGCATATCACAAGGCGTAATCTGCAGATTTGGTCCAGATGAAAGGGATGCTGCAAATAATCATCTGTGTAGATATAATACTATTTTTGAATATATTTGTTTGTGAATGAGAAATCACGATTCCTCCATGTATCCACGCATATCAGAAAACGTAATCTGCAGATTTGGTCCAGATGAATGGGATGCTGCGAAAAACCGTCTGTGCATACACGATCTGGCTTTTTGAAGATATTTGTGTGTAAAGATAAAATGTCGATTGCTCTATGTATCCACGCATATCACAAGACGTAATCTGCAGATTTGGTCCGTATAAAAGTGATGCTGCGAATATTTATCAGTGCAGATATGATCGTATTTTTGAAGATATCTGTGTGTAAATGTAAAATGTCGATTGCTCTATGTATCCACGCATATCACAAGACGTAATCTGCAGATTTGGTCCAGATGAAAGGGATGCTGCGAATATTCATTCGTGCAGATATGATCGTATTTTTGAAGATATCTGTGTGTAAATGTAAAATGTCGGCTGCTCTATATATTCGCGCATAACACAAGACGTAACCTGCAGAGTTGTTTCGTATAAAAAAAATGCTGCGAATATTCATTCGTGCAGATATGATCTTATTTTTAAAGATATTTATTTGTGAATGAGAAATGACGGCTGCTCCATGTATTCAGGCATACCACGAGACGTACCCTGAAGATTTGGTTCGTATAAAAAGGAAGCTGCGAATAAACATCTGTGTAGATATAATCTGGCTTTTTGAAGATATCTGTGTGTAAATGTAAAATGTCGACTACTCAATGTATCCACGCATATCACAAGGCGTAATCTGCAGATTTGGTCCAGATGAAAGGGATGCTGCAAATAATCATTTGTGTAGATATAATCTGGCTTTTTGAAGATATCTGTGCGTAAATGTAAAATGTCGACTAATCTATGTATCCACGCATATCACAAGGCGTAATCTGCAGATTTAGTCCGGATAAAAGTGACGCTGCGAATATTTATCAATGCAGATATGATCGTATTTTTGAAGATATCTGTGTGTAAATGTAAAATGTCAGCTGCTCTATATATTCGCGCATATCACGAGACGTAACCTGCAGATTTGGTTGGTATAAAAAGGCAGCTGCGAATAATCATCTGTGCAGTTCCGAATAATCAACTGTGCAGATATAATCTGGCTATTTGAAGATATCTGTTTGTAAATGTAAAATGTCAACTGCTCTAAGAATTTACGCATATCACAAGGCGTAATCTGCAGATTTGGTCCAGATGAAAGGGATGCTGCAAATAATCATTTGTGTAGATATAATCTGGCTTTTTGAAGATATCTGTGCGTAAATGTAAAATGTCGACTAATCTATGTATCCACGCATATCACAAGGCGTAATCTGCAGATTTAGTCCGGATAAAAGTGATGCTGCGAATATTTATCAGTGCAGATATGATCGTATTCTTGAAGATATCTGTGTGTAAATGTAAAATGTCGGCTGCTCTATATATTCGCGCATATCACGAGACGTAACCTGCAGATTTGGTTCGTATAAAAAGGCAGCTGCGAATAATCATCTGTGCAGTTCCGAATAATCATCTGTGCAGATATAATCTGGCTATTTGAAGATATCTGTTTGTAAATGTAAAATGTCAACTGCTCTAAGAATTTACGCATATCACAAGGCGTAATCTGCAGATTTGGTCCAGATGAAAGGGATGCTGCGAATATTTATCAGTGCAGATATAATACTATTTATGAATATATTTGTTTGTGAATGAGAAATCACGACTCCTCCATGTATCCACGCATATCAGAAAACGTAATCTGCAGATATGGTCCGGATAAAAGAGATGCTTAGAATAATCATCTGTGCAGATATAATCTGGCTATTTGAAGATATCTGTGTGTAAATGTAAAATGTCGACTGCTCCAAGAAGTTACGCAAACCACGAGACGTAATGTGTAGATCAGGTCCGGATAAAAGTGATACTGCGAATATTTATCAGTGCAGATATGATCGTATTCTTGAAGATATCTGTGTGTAAATGTAAAATGTCGGCTGCTCTATATATTCGCGCATATCACGAGACGTAACCTGCAGATTTGGTTCGTATAAAAAGGCAGCTGCGAATAATCATCTGTGCAGTTCCGAATAATCATCTGTGCAGATATAATCTGGCTATTTGAAGATATCTGTTTGTAAATGTAAAATGTCAACTGCTCTAAGAATTTACGCATATCACAAGGCGTAATCTGCAGATATCTGTGTGTAAAGATAAAATGTCGATTGCTCTATGTATCCACGCATATCACAAGACGTAATCTGCAGATTTGGTCCGTATAAAAGTGATGCTGCGAATATTTATCAGTTCAGATATGATCGTATTTTTGAAGATATCTGTGTGTAAATGTAAAATGTCGATTGCTCTATGTATCCACGCATATCACAAGACGTAATCTGCAGATTTGGTCCAGATGAAAGGGATGCTGCGAATATTCATTCGTGCAGATATGATCGTATTTTTGAAGATATCTGTGTGTAAATGTAAAATGTCGGCTGCTCTATATATTCGCGCATAACACGAGACGTAACCTGCAGAGTTGTTTCGTATAAAAAAAATGCTGCGAATATTCATTCGTGCAGATATGATCTTATTTTTAAAGATATTTATTTGTGAATGAGAAATGACGGCTGCTCCATGTATTCAGGCATACCACGAGACGTACCCTGAAGATTTGGTTCGTATAAAAAGGAAGCTGCGAATAAACATCTGTGTAGATATAATCTGGCTTTTTGAAGATATCTGTGTGTAAATGTAAAATGTCGACTACTCTATGTATCCACGCATATCACAAGGCGTAATCTGCATATTTGGTCCGGATAAAAGTGATGCTGCGAATATTTATCAGTGCAGATATGATCGTATTTTTGAAGATATCTGTGTGTAAATGTAAAATGTCAGCTGCTCTATATATTCGCGCATATCACGAGACGTAACCTGCAGATTTGGTTGGTATAAAAAGGCAGCTGCGAATAATCATCTGTGCAGTTCCGAATAATCATCTGTGCAGATATAATCTGGCTATTTGAAGATATCTGTTTGTAAATGTAAAATGTCAACTGCTCTAAGAATTTACGCATATCACAAGGCGTAATCTGCAGATTTGGTCCAGATGAAAGGGATGCTGCAAATAATCATCTGTGTAGATATAATCTGGCTTTTTGAAGATATCTGTGCGTAAATGTAAAATGTCGACTAATCTATGTATCCACGCATATCACAAGGCGTAATCTGCAGATTTGGTCCAGATGAAAGGGATGCTGCAAATAATCATCTGTGTAGATATAATCTGGCTTTTTGAAGATATCTGTGCGTAAATGTAAAATGTCGACTACTCTATGTATCCACGCATATCACAAGGCGTAATCTGCAGATTTGGTCCGGATAAAAGTGATACTGCGAATATTTATCAGTGCAGATATGATCGTATTCTTGAAGATATCTGTGTGTAAATGTAAAATGTCGGCTGCTCTATATATTCGCGCATATCACGAGACGTAACCTGCAGATTTGGTTCGTATAAAAAGGCAGCTGCGAATAATCATCTGTGCAGTTCCGAATAATCATCTGTGCAGATATAATCTGGCTATTTGAAGATATCTGTTTGTAAATGTAAAATGTCAACTGCTCTAAGAATTTACGCATATCACAAGGCGTAATCTGCAGATTTGGTCCAGATGAAAGGGATGATGCAAATAATCATCTGTGTAGATATAATACTATTTTTGAATATATTTGTTTGTGAATGAGAAATCACGATTCCTCCATGTATCCACGCATATCAGAAAACGTAATCTGCAGATTTGGTCCAGATGAATGGGATGCTGCGAAAAACCGTCTGTGCATACACGATCTGGCTTTTTGAAGATATCTGTGTGTAAAGATAAAATGTCGATTGCTCTATGTATCTACGCATATCACAAGACGTAATCTGCAGATTTGGTCCGTATAAAAGTGATGCTGCGAATATTTATCAGTGCAGATATGATCGTATTTTTGAAGATATCTGTGTGTAAATGTAAAATGTCGATTGCTCTATGTATCCACGCATATCACAAGACGTAATCTGCAGATTTGGTCCAGATGAAAGGGATGCTGCGAATATTCATTCGTGCAGATATGATCGTATTTTTGAAGATATCTGTGTGTAAATGTAAAATGTCGGCTGCTCTATATATTCGCGCATAACACAAGACGTAACCTGCAGAGTTGTTTCGTATAAAAAAAATGCTGCGAATATTCATTCGTGCAGATATGATCTTATTTTTAAAGATATTTATTTGTGAATGAGAAATGACGGCTGCTCCATGTATTCAGGCATACCACGAGACGTACCCTGAAGATTTGGTTCGTATAAAAAGGAAGCTGCGAATAAACATCTGTGTAGATATAATCTGGCTTTTTGAAGATATCTGTGTGTAAATGTAAAATGTCGACTACTCTATGTATCCACGCATATCACAAGGCGTAATCTGCAGATTTGGTCCAGATGAAAGGGATGCTGCAAATAATCATTTGTGTAGATATAATCTGGCTTTTTGAAGATATCTGTGCGTAAATGTAAAATGTCGACTAATCTATGTATCCACGCATATCACAAGGCGTAATCTGCAGATTTAGTCCGGATAAAAGTGACGCTGCGAATATTTATCAATGCAGATATGATCGTATTTTTGAAGATATCTGTGTGTAAATGTAAAATGTCAGCTGCTCTATATATTCGCGCATATCACGAGACGTAACCTGCAGATTTGGTTGGTATAAAAAGGCAGCTGCGAATAATCATCTGTGCAGTTCCGAATAATCATCTGTGCAGATATAATCTGGCTATTTGAAGATATCTGTTTGTAAATGTAAAATGTCAACTGCTCTAAGAATTTACGCATATCACAAGGCGTAATCTGCAGATTTGGTCCAGATGAAAGGGATGCTGCAAATAATCATTTGTGTAGATATAATCTGGCTTTTTGAAGATATCTGTGCGTAAATGTAAAATGTCGACTAATCTATGTATCCACGCATATCACAAGGCGTAATCTGCAGATTTAGTCCGCATAAAAGTGATGCTGCGAATATTTATCAGTGCAGATATGATCGTATTCTTGAAGATATCTGTGTGTAAATGTAAAATGTCGGCTGCTCTATATATTCGCGCATATCACGAGACGTAACCTGCAGATTTGGTTCGTATAAAAAGGCAGCTGCGAATAATCATCTGTGCAGTTCCGAATAATCATCTGTGCAGATATAATCTGGCTATTTGAAGATATCTGTTTGTAAATGTAAAATGTCAACTGCTCTAAGAATTTACGCATATCACAAGGCGTAATCTGCAGATTTGGTCCAGATGAAAGGGATGATGCAAATAATCATCTGTGTAGATATAATACTATTTTTGAATATATTTGTTTGTGAATGAGAAATCACGATTCCTCCATGTATCCACGCATATCACAAGACGTAATCTGCAGATTTGGTCCAGATGAAAGGGATGCTGCGAATATTCATTCGTGCAGATATGATCGTATTTTTGAAGATATCTGTGTGTAAATGTAAAATGTCGGCTGCTCTATATATTCGCGCATAACACGAGACGTAACCTGCAGAGTTGTTTCGTATAAAAAAAATGCTGCGAATATTCATTCGTGCAGATATGATCTTATTTTTAAAGATATTTATTTGTGAATGAGAAATGACGCCTGCTCCATGTATTCAGGCATACCACGAGACGTACCCTGCAGATTTGGTTCGTATAAAAAGGCAGCTGCGAATAATCATCTGTGCAGATATAATCTGGCTATTTGAAGATATCTGTGTGTAAATGTAAAATGTCGACTGCTCTAAGAATTTACGCAAACCACGAGACTTAATGTATAGATCAGGTCCGGATAAAAGGAAGGCTGCGAATAATCATTCGTGCAGATACGTTCTGGCTTTATGAAGATATCTGTCTGTGAATGTAAAATGACAACTGCTCTATGTCATAACGCATATCACAAGACGTAATCTGCAGATTTGGTCCAGATGAAAGTGATGCTGCGAATATTTATCAGTGCAGATATGATCGTATTTTTGAAGATATCTGTGTGTAAATGTAAAATGTCGATTGCTCTATGTATCCACGCATATCACAAGACGTAATCTGCAGATTTGGTCCGGATAAAAGTGATGCTGCGAATATTTATCAGTGCAGATATGATCGTATTTTTGAAGATATCTGTGTGTAAATGTAAAATGTCGATTGCTCTATGTATCCACGCATAACACAAGACGTTATCTGCAGATTTGGTCCAGATGAAAGGGATGCTGCAAATAATCATCTGTGCAGATATAATCTGGCTATTTGAAGATATCTGTGTGTAAACGTAAAATGTCGACTACTCTATGTATCCACGCATATCACAAGGCGTAATCTGCAGATTTGGTCCGGATAAAAGTGATGCTGCAATTAATCATCTGTGCAGTTCCGAATAATCATCTGTGCAGATATAATCTGGCTATTTGAAGATATCTGTTTGTAAATGTAAAATGTCAACTGCTCTAAGAATTTACGCATATCACAAGGCGTAATCTGCAGATTTGGTCCAGATGAAAGGGATGCTGCAAATAATCATCTGTGTAGATATAATCTGGCTTTTTGAAGATATCTGTGCGTAAATGTAAAATGTCGACTAATCTATGTATCCACGCATATCACAAGGCGTAATCTGCAGATTTGGTCCAGATGAAAGGGTTGCTGCAAATAATCATCTGTGCATATACGATCTGGCTTTTTGAAGATATCTGTGTGTAAATATAAAATGTCGACTGCTCTAAGAATTTACGCATATCACAAGGCGTAATCTGCAGATTTAATCCAAATGAAAGTGATGCTGCGAATATTTATCAGTGCAGATATGATCGTATTTTTTAAGATATCTGTGCGTAAATGTAAAATGTCGGCTGCTCTATATATTCGCGCATATCACGAGACGTAACCTGCAGATTTTGTTCGTATGAAAAAAATGCTGCGAATAAACATCTGTGTAGATATAATCTGGCTTTTTGAAGATATCTGTGTGTAAATGTAAAATGTTTAACTACTCTATTTATCCACGCATATCACAAGGCGTAATCTGCAGATTTGGTCCGGATAAAAGTGATGCTGCAATTAATCATCTGTGCAGATATAATCTGGCTATTTGAAGATATCTGTGTGTAAATGTAAAATGTCGACTGTTCTAAGAATTTACGCAAACCACGAGACGTAATGTGTAGATCAGGTCCGGATAAAAGGAATGCTGCGAATAATCATTCGCGCAGATACGTTCTGGCTTTATGAAGATATCTCTTTGTGAGTGAGAAATGACGGCTGCTCCATGTATTCAGGCATACCACGAGACGTAACCTGAAGAATTGGTTTGTATAAAAAGGAAGCTGCGAATAAACATCTGTGTAGATATAATCTGGCTTTTTGAAGATATCTGTGTGTAAATGTAAAATGTCGACTACTCTATGTATCCACGCATATCACAAGGCGTAATCTGCAGATTTGGTCCGGATAAAAGTGATACTGCGAATATTTATCAGTGCAGATATAATCTGGCTATTTGAAGGTATCTGTGTGTAAATGTAAAATGTCGACTGCTCTAAGAATTTACGCAAACCACGAGACTTAATGTATAGATCAGGTCCGGATAAAAGGAAGGCTGCGAATAATCATTCGTGCAGATACGTTCTGGCTTTATGAAGATATCTGTCTGTGAATGTAAAATGACAACTGCTCTATGTAATAACGCATATCACAAGGCGTAATCTGCAGATTTGGTCCAGATGAAAGGGATGCTGCGAAAAACCGTCTGTGCATACACGATCTGGCTTTTTGAAGATATCTGTGCGTAAATGTAAAATGTCGACTAATCTATGTATCCACGCATATCACAAGGCGTAATCTGCAGATTTAGTCCGGATAAAAGTGACGCTGCGAATATTTATCAATGCAGATATGATCGTATTTTTGAAGATATCTGTGTGTAAATGTAAAATGTCAGCTGCTCTATATATTCGCGCATATCACGAGACGTAACCTGCAGATTTGGTTGGTATAAAAAGGCAGCTGCGAATAATCATCTGTGCAGTTCCGAATAATCAACTGTGCAGATATAATCTGGCTATTTGAAGATATCTGTTTGTAAATGTAAAATGTCAACTGCTCTAAGAATTTACGCATATCACAAGGCGTAATCTGCAGATTTGGTCCAGATGAAAGGGATGCTGCAAATAATCATTTGTGTAGATATAATCTGGCTTTTTGAAGATATCTGTGCGTAAATGTAAAATGTCGACTAATCTATGTATCCACGCATATCACAAGGCGTAATCTGCAGATTTAGTCCGGATAAAAGTGATGCTGCGAATATTTATCAGTGCAGATATGATCGTATTCTTGAAGATATCTGTGTGTAAATGTAAAATGTCGGCTGCTCTATATATTCGCGCATATCACGAGACGTAACCTGCAGATTTGGTTCGTATAAAAAGGCAGCTGCGAATAATCATCTGTGCAGTTCCGAATAATCATCTGTGCAGATATAATCTGGCTATTTGAAGATATCTGTTTGTAAATGTAAAATGTCAACTGCTCTAAGAATTTACGCATATCACAAGGCGTAATCTGCAGATTTGGTCCAGATGAAAGGGATGCTGCGAATATTTATCAGTGCAGATATAATACTATTTATGAATATATTTGTTTGTGAATGAGAAATCACGACTCCTCCATGTATCCACGCATATCAGAAAACGTAATCTGCAGATATGGTCCGGATAAAAGAGATGCTTAGAATAATCATCTGTGCAGATATAATCTGGCTATTTGAAGATATCTGTGTGTAAATGTAAAATGTCGACTGCTCCAAGAAGTTACGCAAACCACGAGACGTAATGTGTAGATCAGGTCCGGATAAAAGTGATACTGCGAATATTTATCAGTGCAGATATGATCGTATTCTTGAAGATATCTGTGTGTAAATGTAAAATGTCGGCTGCTCTATATATTCGCGCATATCACGAGACGTAACCTGCAGATTTGGTTCGTATAAAAAGGCAGCTGCGAATAATCATCTGTGCAGTTCCGAATAATCATCTGTGCAGATATAATCTGGCTATTTGAAGATATCTGTTTGTAAATGTAAAATGTCAACTGCTCTAAGAATTTACGCATATCACAAGGCGTAATCTGCAGATATCTGTGTGTAAAGATAAAATGTCGATTGCTCTATGTATCCACGCATATCACAAGACGTAATCTGCAGATTTGGTCCGTATAAAAGTGATGCTGCGAATATTTATCAGTTCAGATATGATCGTATTTTTGAAGATATCTGTGTGTAAATGTAAAATGTCGATTGCTCTATGTATCCACGCATATCACAAGACGTAATCTGCAGATTTGGTCCAGATGAAAGGGATGCTGCGAATATTCATTCGTGCAGATATGATCGTATTTTTGAAGATATCTGTGTGTAAATGTAAAATGTCGGCTGCTCTATATATTCGCGCATAACACGAGACGTAACCTGCAGAGTTGTTTCGTATAAAAAAAATGCTGCGAATATTCATTCGTGCAGATATGATCTTATTTTTAAAGATATTTATTTGTGAATGAGAAATGACGGCTGCTCCATGTATTCAGGCATACCACGAGACGTACCCTGAAGATTTGGTTCGTATAAAAAGGAAGCTGCGAATAAACATCTGTGTAGATATAATCTGGCTTTTTGAAGATATCTGTGTGTAAATGTAAAATGTCGACTACTCTATGTATCCACGCATATCACAAGGCGTAATCTGCATATTTGGTCCGGATAAAAGTGATGCTGCGAATATTTATCAGTGCAGATATGATCGTATTTTTGAAGATATCTGTGTGTAAATGTAAAATGTCAGCTGCTCTATATATTCGCGCATATCACGAGACGTAACCTGCAGATTTGGTTGGTATAAAAAGGCAGCTGCGAATAATCATCTGTGCAGTTCCGAATAATCATCTGTGCAGATATAATCTGGCTATTTGAAGATATCTGTTTGTAAATGTAAAATGTCAACTGCTCTAAGAATTTACGCATATCACAAGGCGTAATCTGCAGATTTGGTCCAGATGAAAGGGATGCTGCAAATAATCATCTGTGTAGATATAATCTGGCTTTTTGAAGATATCTGTGCGTAAATGTAAAATGTCGACTAATCTATGTATCCACGCATATCACAAGGCGTAATCTGCAGATTTGGTCCAGATGAAAGGGATGCTGCAAATAATCATCTGTGTAGATATAATCTGGCTTTTTGAAGATATCTGTGCGTAAATGTAAAATGTCGACTACTCTATGTATCCACGCATATCACAAGGCGTAATCTGCAGATTTGGTCCGGATAAAAGTGATACTGCGAATATTTATCAGTGCAGATATGATCGTATTCTTGAAGATATCTGTGTGTAAATGTAAAATGTCGGCTGCTCTATATATTCGCGCATATCACGAGACGTAACCTGCAGATTTGGTTCGTATAAAAAGGCAGCTGCGAATAATCATCTGTGCAGTTCCGAATAATCATCTGTGCAGATATAATCTGGCTATTTGAAGATATCTGTTTGTAAATGTAAAATGTCAACTGCTCTAAGAATTTACGCATATCACAAGGCGTAATCTGCAGATTTGGTCCAGATGAAAGGGATGATGCAAATAATCATCTGTGTAGATATAATACTATTTTTGAATATATTTGTTTGTGAATGAGAAATCACGATTCCTCCATGTATCCACGCATATCAGAAAACGTAATCTGCAGATTTGGTCCAGATGAATGGGATGCTGCGAAAAACCGTCTGTGCATACACGATCTGGCTTTTTGAAGATATCTGTGTGTAAAGATAAAATGTCGATTGCTCTATGTATCTACGCATATCACAAGACGTAATCTGCAGATTTGGTCCGTATAAAAGTGATGCTGCGAATATTTATCAGTGCAGATATGATCGTATTTTTGAAGATATCTGTGTGTAAATGTAAAATGTCGATTGCTCTATGTATCCACGCATATCACAAGACGTAATCTGCAGATTTGGTCCAGATGAAAGGGATGCTGCGAATATTCATTCGTGCAGATATGATCGTATTTTTGAAGATATCTGTGTGTAAATGTAAAATGTCGGCTGCTCTATATATTCGCGCATAACACAAGACGTAACCTGCAGAGTTGTTTCGTATAAAAAAAATGCTGCGAATATTCATTCGTGCAGATATGATCTTATTTTTAAAGATATTTATTTGTGAATGAGAAATGACGGCTGCTCCATGTATTCAGGCATACCACGAGACGTACCCTGAAGATTTGGTTCGTATAAAAAGGAAGCTGCGAATAAACATCTGTGTAGATATAATCTGGCTTTTTGAAGATATCTGTGTGTAAATGTAAAATGTCGACTACTCTATGTATCCACGCATATCACAAGGCGTAATCTGCAGATTTGGTCCAGATGAAAGGGATGCTGCAAATAATCATTTGTGTAGATATAATCTGGCTTTTTGAAGATATCTGTGCGTAAATGTAAAATGTCGACTAATCTATGTATCCACGCATATCACAAGGCGTAATCTGCAGATTTAGTCCGGATAAAAGTGACGCTGCGAATATTTATCAATGCAGATATGATCGTATTTTTGAAGATATCTGTGTGTAAATGTAAAATGTCAGCTGCTCTATATATTCGCGCATATCACGAGACGTAACCTGCAGATTTGGTTGGTATAAAAAGGCAGCTGCGAATAATCATCTGTGCAGTTCCGAATAATCATCTGTGCAGATATAATCTGGCTATTTGAAGATATCTGTTTGTAAATGTAAAATGTCAACTGCACTAAGAATTTACGCATATCACAAGGCGTAATCTGCAGATTTGGTCCAGATGAAAGGGATGCTGCAAATAATCATTTGTGTAGATATAATCTGGCTTTTTGAAGATATCTGTGCGTAAATGTAAAATGTCGACTAATCTATGTATCCACGCATATCACAAGGCGTAATCTGCAGATTTAGTCCGCATAAAAGTGATGCTGCGAATATTTATCAGTGCAGATATGATCGTATTCTTGAAGATATCTGTGTGTAAATGTAAAATGTCGGCTGCTCTATATATTCGCGCATATCACGAGACGTAACCTGCAGATTTGGTTCGTATAAAAAGGCAGCTGCGAATAATCATCTGTGCAGTTCCGAATAATCATCTGTGCAGATATAATCTGGCTATTTGAAGATATCTGTTTGTAAATGTAAAATGTCAACTGCTCTAAGAATTTACGCATATCACAAGGCGTAATCTGCAGATTTGGTCCAGATGAAAGGGATGATGCAAATAATCATCTGTGTAGATATAATACTATTTTTGAATATATTTGTTTGTGAATGAGAAATCACGATTCCTCCATGTATCCACGCATATCACAAGACGTAATCTGCAGATTTGGTCCAGATGAAAGGGATGCTGCGAATATTCATTCGTGCAGATATGATCGTATTTTTGAAGATATCTGTGTGTAAATGTAAAATGTCGGCTGCTCTATATATTCGCGCATAACACGAGACGTAACCTGCAGAGTTGTTTCGTATAAAAAAAATGCTGCGAATATTCATTCGTGCAGATATGATCTTATTTTTAAAGATATTTATTTGTGAATGAGAAATGACGCCTGCTCCATGTATTCAGGCATACCACGAGACGTACCCTGCAGATTTGGTTCGTATAAAAAGGCAGCTGCGAATAATCATCTGTGCAGATATAATCTGGCTATTTGAAGATATCTGTGTGTAAATGTAAAATGTCGACTGCTCTAAGAATTTACGCAAACCACGAGACTTAATGTATAGATCAGGTCCGGATAAAAGGAAGGCTGCGAATAATCATTCGTGCAGATACGTTCTGGCTTTATGAAGATATCTGTCTGTGAATGTAAAATGACAACTGCTCTATGTCATAACGCATATCACAAGACGTAATCTGCAGATTTGGTCCAGATGAAAGTGATGCTGCGAATATTTATCAGTGCAGATATGATCGTATTTTTGAAGATATCTGTGTGTAAATGTAAAATGTCGATTGCTCTATGTATCCACGCATATCACAAGACGTAATCTGCAGATTTGGTCCGGATAAAAGTGATGCTGCGAATATTTATCAGTGCAGATATGATCGTATTTTTGAAGATATCTGTGTGTAAATGTAAAATGTCGATTGCTCTATGTATCCACGCATAACACAAGACGTTATCTGCAGATTTGGTCCAGATGAAAGGGATGCTGCAAATAATCATCTGTGCAGATATAATCTGGCTATTTGAAGATATCTGTGTGTAAACGTAAAATGTCGACTACTCTATGTATCCACGCATATCACAAGGCGTAATCTGCAGATTTAGTCCGCATAAAAGTGATGCTGCGAATATTTATCAGTGCAGATATGATCGTATTCTTGAAGATATCTGTGTGTAAATGTAAAATGTCGGCTGCTCTATATATTCGCGCATATCACGAGACGTAACCTGCAGATTTGGTTCGTATAAAAAGGCAGCTGCGAATAATCATCTGTGCAGTTCCGAATAATCATCTGTGCAGATATAATCTGGCTATTTGAAGATATCTGTTTGTAAATGTAAAATGTCAACTGCTCTAAGAATTTACGCATATCACAAGGCGTAATCTGCAGATTTGGTCCAGATGAAAGGGATGATGCAAATAATCATCTGTGTAGATATAATACTATTTTTGAATATATTTGTTTGTGAATGAGAAATCACGATTCCTCCATGTATCCACGCATATCACAAGACGTAATCTGCAGATTTGGTCCAGATGAAAGGGATGCTGCGAATATTCATTCGTGCAGATATGATCGTATTTTTGAAGATATCTGTGTGTAAATGTAAAATGTCGGCTGCTCTATATATTCGCGCATAACACGAGACGTAACCTGCAGAGTTGTTTCGTATAAAAAAAATGCTGCGAATATTCATTCGTGCAGATATGATCTTATTTTTAAAGATATTTATTTGTGAATGAGAAATGACGCCTGCTCCATGTATTCAGGCATACCACGAGACGTACCCTGCAGATTTGGTTCGTATAAAAAGGCAGCTGCGAATAATCATCTGTGCAGATATAATCTGGCTATTTGAAGATATCTGTGTGTAAATGTAAAATGTCGACTGCTCTAAGAATTTACGCAAACCACGAGACTTAATGTATAGATCAGGTCCGGATAAAAGGAAGGCTGCGAATAATCATTCGTGCAGATACGTTCTGGCTTTATGAAGATATCTGTCTGTGAATGTAAAATGACAACTGCTCTATGTCATAACGCATATCACAAGACGTAATCTGCAGATTTGGTCCAGATGAAAGTGATGCTGCGAATATTTATCAGTGCAGATATGATCGTATTTTTGAAGATATCTGTGTGTAAATGTAAAATGTCGATTGCTCTATGTATCCACGCATATCACAAGACGTAATCTGCAGATTTGGTCCGGATAAAAGTGATGCTGCGAATATTTATCAGTGCAGATATGATCGTATTTTTGAAGATATCTGTGTGTAAATGTAAAATGTCGATTGCTCTATGTATCCACGCATAACACAAGACGTTATCTGCAGATTTGGTCCAGATGAAAGGGATGCTGCAAATAATCATCTGTGCAGATATAATCTGGCTATTTGAAGATATCTGTGTGTAAACGTAAAATGTCGACTACTCTATGTATCCACGCATATCACAAGGCGTAATCTGCAGATTTGGTCCGGATAAAAGTGATGCTGCAATTAATCATCTGTGCAGTTCCGAATAATCATCTGTGCAGATATAATCTGGCTATTTGAAGATATCTGTTTGTAAATGTAAAATGTCAACTGCTCTAAGAATTTACGCATATCACAAGGCGTAATCTGCAGATTTGGTCCAGATGAAAGGGATGCTGCAAATAATCATCTGTGTAGATATAATCTGGCTTTTTGAAGATATCTGTGCGTAAATGTAAAATGTCGACTAATCTATGTATCCACGCATATCACAAGGCGTAATCTGCAGATTTGGTCCAGATGAAAGGGTTGCTGCAAATAATCATCTGTGCATATACGATCTGGCTTTTTGAAGATATCTGTGTGTAAATATAAAATGTCGACTGCTCTAAGAATTTACGCATATCACAAGGCGTAATCTGCAGATTTAATCCAAATGAAAGTGATGCTGCGAATATTTATCAGTGCAGATATGATCGTATTTTTTAAGATATCTGTGCGTAAATGTAAAATGTCGGCTGCTCTATATATTCGCGCATATCACGAGACGTAACCTGCAGATTTTGTTCGTATGAAAAAAATGCTGCGAATAAACATCTGTGTAGATATAATCTGGCTTTTTGAAGATATCTGTGTGTAAATGTAAAATGTTTAACTACTCTATTTATCCACGCATATCACAAGGCGTAATCTGCAGATTTGGTCCGGATAAAAGTGATGCTGCAATTAATCATCTGTGCAGATATAATCTGGCTATTTGAAGATATCTGTGTGTAAATGTAAAATGTCGACTGTTCTAAGAATTTACGCAAACCACGAGACGTAATGTGTAGATCAGGTCCGGATAAAAGGAATGCTGCGAATAATCATTCGCGCAGATACGTTCTGGCTTTATGAAGATATCTCTTTGTGAGTGAGAAATGACGGCTGCTCCATGTATTCAGGCATACCACGAGACGTAACCTGAAGAATTGGTTTGTATAAAAAGGAAGCTGCGAATAAACATCTGTGTAGATATAATCTGGCTTTTTGAAGATATCTGTGTGTAAATGTAAAATGTCGACTACTCTATGTATCCACGCATATCACAAGGCGTAATCTGCAGATTTGGTCCGGATAAAAGTGATACTGCGAATATTTATCAGTGCAGATATAATCTGGCTATTTGAAGGTATCTGTGTGTAAATGTAAAATGTCGACTGCTCTAAGAATTTACGCAAACCACGAGACTTAATGTATAGATCAGGTCCGGATAAAAGGAAGGCTGCGAATAATCATTCGTGCAGATACGTTCTGGCTTTATGAAGATATCTGTCTGTGAATGTAAAATGACAACTGCTCTATGTAATAACGCATATCACAAGGCGTAATCTGCAGATTTGGTCCAGATGAAAGGGATGCTGCGAAAAACCGTCTGTGCATACACGATCTGGCTTTTTGAAGATATCTGTGTGTAAAGATAAAATGTCGATTGCTCTATGTATCCACGCATATCACAAGACGTAATCTGCAGATTTGGTCCGGATAAAAGTGATGCTGCTAATATTTATCAGTGCAGATATGATCTTATTTTTAAAGATATTTATTTGTAAATGAGAAATGACGGCTGCTCCATGTATTCAGGCATACCACGAGACGTACCCTGAAGATTTGGTTCGTATAAAAAGGAAGCTGTGAATAAACATCTGTGTAGATATAATCTGGCTTTTTGAAGATATCTGTTTGTAAATGTAAAATGTCAACTGCTCTATGAATTTACGCATATCACAAGGCGTAATCTGCAGATTTGGTCCAGATGAAAGGGATGCTGCAAATAATCATCTGTGTAGATATAATCTGGCTTTTTGAAGATATCTGTGCGTAAATGTAAAATGTCGACTAATCTATGTATCCACGCATATCACAAGGCGTAATCTGCAGATTTGGTCCGGATAAAAGTGATACTGCGAATATTTATCAGTGCAGATATGATCGTATTCTTGAAGATATCTGTGTGTAAATGTAAAATGTTGGCTGCTCTATATATTCGCGCATATCACGAGACGTAACCTGCAGATTTGGTTCGTAAAAAAAGGCAGCTGCGAATAATCATCTGTGCAGTTCCGAATAATCATCTGTGCAGATATAATCTGGCTATTTGAAGATATCTGTTTGTAAATGTAAAATGTCAACTGCTCTAAGAATTTACGCATATCACAAGGCGTAATCTGCAGATTTGGTCCAGATGAAAGGGATGCTGCAAATAATCATCTGTGTAGATATAATCTGGCTTTTTGAAGATATCTGTGCGTAAATGTAAAATGTCGACTAATCTATGTATCCACGCATATCACAAGGCGTAATCTGCAGATTTGGTCCAGATGAAAGGGATGCTGCAAATAATCATCTGTGTAGATATAATCTGGCTTTTTGAAGATATCTGTGCGTAAATGTAAAATGTCGACTACTCTATGTATCCACGCATATCACAAGGCGTAATCTGCAGATTTGGTCCGGATAAAAGTGATACTGCGAATATTTATCAGTGCAGATATGATCGTATTCTTGAAGATATCTGTGTGTAAATGTAAAATGTCGGCTGCTCTATATATTCGCGCATATCACGAGACGTAACCTGCAGATTTGGTTGGTATAAAAAGGCAGCTGCGAATAATCATCTGTGCAGTTCCGAATAATCATCTGTGCAGATATAATCTGGCTATTTGAAGATATCTGTTTGTAAATGTAAAATGTCAACTGCTCTAAGAATTTACGCATATCACAAGGCGTAATCTGCAGATTTGGTCCAGATGAAAGGGATGCTGCAAATAATCATCTGTGTAGATATAATACTATTTTTGAATATATTTGTTTGTGAATGAGAAATCACGATTCCTCCATGTATCCACGCATATCAGAAAACGTAATCTGCAGATT
Organism: Nasonia vitripennis; assembly: GCF_009193385.2. Lineage (NCBI taxonomy): Eukaryota > Metazoa > Arthropoda > Insecta > Hymenoptera > Pteromalidae > Nasonia > Nasonia vitripennis. Next base: position 1,474,098 of record NW_022279615.1, on the reverse strand, counting down.
TGGTCCAGATGAATGGGATGCTGCGAAAAACCGTCTGTGCATACACGATCTGGCTTTTTGAAGATATCTGTGTGTAAAGATAAAATGTCGATTGCTCTATGTATCCACGCATATCACAAGACGTAATCTGCAGATTTGGTCCGTATAAAAGTGATGCTGCGAATATTTATCAGTGCAGATATGATCGTATTTTTGAAGATATCTGTGTGTAAATGTAAAATGTCGATTGCTCTATGTATCCACGCATATCACAAGACGTAATCTGCAGATTTGGTCCAGATGAAAGGGATGCTGCGAATATTCATTCGTGCAGATATGATCGTATTTTTGAAGATATCTGTGTGTAAATGTAAAATGTCGGCTGCTCTATATATTCGCGCATAACACAAGACATAACCTGCAGAGTTGATTCGTATAAAAAAAATGCTGCGAATATTCATTCGTGCAGATATGATCTTATATTTAAAGATATTTATTTGTGAATGAGAAATGACGGCTGCTCCATGTATTCAGGCATACCACGAGACGTACCCTGAAGATTTGGTTCGTATAAAAAGGAAGCTGCGAATAAACATCTGTGTAGATATAATCTGGCTTTTTGAAGATATCTGTGTGTAAATGTAAAATGTCGACTACTCTATGAATTTACGCATATCACAAGGCGTAATCTGCAGATTTGGTCCAGATGAAAGGGATGCTGCAAATAATCATCTGTGTAGATATAATCTGGCTTTTTGAAGATATCTGTGCGTAAATGTAAAATGTCGACTAATCTATGTATCCACGCATATCACAAGGCGTAATCTGCAGATTTGGTCCGGATAAAAGTGATACTGCGAATATTTATCAGTGCAGATATGATCGTATTCTTGAAGATATCTGTGTGTAAATGTAAAATGTTGGCTGCTCTATATATTCGCGCATATCACGAGACGTAACCTGCAGATTTGGTTCGTAAAAAAAGGCAGCTGCGAATAATCATCTGTGCAGTTCCGAATAATCATCTGTGCAGATATAATCTGGCTATTTGAAGATATCTGTTTGTAAATGTAAAATGTCAACTGCTCTAAGAATTTACGCATATCACAAGGCGTAATCTGCAGATTTGGTCCAGATGAAAGGGATGCTGCAAATAATCATCTGTGTAGATATAATACTATTTTTGAATATATTTGTTTGTGAATGAGAAATCACGATTCCTCCATGTATCCACGCATATCAGAAAACGTAATCTGCAGATTTGGGCCAGATGAATGGGATGCTGCGAAAAACCGTCTGTGCATACACGATCTGGCTTTTTGAAGATATCTGTGTGTAAAGATAAAATGTCGATTGCTCTATGTATCCACGCATATCACAAGACGTAATCTGCAGATTTGGTCCGGATAAAAGTGATGCTGCGAATATTTATCAGTGCAGATATGATCGTATTTTTGAAGATATCTGTGTGTAAATGTAAAATGTCGATTGCTCTATGTATCCACGCATATCACAAGACGTAATCTGCAGATTTGGTCCAGATGAAAGGGATGCTGCGAATATTCATTCGTGCAGATATGATCGTATTTTTGAAGATATCTGTGTGTAAATGTAAAATGTCGGCTGCTCTATATATTCGCGCATAACACGAGACGTAACCTGCAGAGTTGTTTCGTATAAAAAAAATGCTGCGAATAAACATCTGTGTAGATATTATCTGGCTTTTTGAAGATATCTGTGTGTAAATGTAAAATGTCGACTACTCTATGTATCCACGCATATCACAAGGCGTAATCTGCAGATTTGGTCCGGATAAAAGTGATGCTGCGAATATTTATCAGTGCAGATATGATCGTATTTTTGAAGATATCTGTGTGTAAATGTAAAATGTCAGCTGCTCTATATATTCGCGCATATCACGAGACGTAACCTGCAGATTTGGTTGGTATAAAAAGGCAGCTGCGAATAATCATCTGTGCAGTTCCGAATAATCATCTGTGCAGATATAATCTGGCTATTTGAAGATATCTGTTTGTAAATGTAAAATGTCAACTGCTCTAAGAATTTACGCATATCACAAGGCGTAATCTGCAGATTTGGTCCAGATGAAAGGGATGCTGCAAATAATCATCTGTGTAGATATAATCTGGCTTTTTGAAGATATCTGTGCGTAAATGTAAAATGTCGACTAATCTATGTATCCACGCATATCACAAGGCGTAATCTGCAGATTTGGTCCAGATGAAAGGGATGCTGCAAATAATCATCTGTGTAGATATAATCTGGCTTTTTGAAGATATCTGTGCGTAAATGTAAAATGTCGACTACTCTATGTATCCACGCATATCACAAGGCGTAATCTGCAGATTGGGTCCGGATAAAAGTGATGCTGCGAATATTTATCAGTGCAGATATGATCGTATTTTTGAAGATATCTGTGTGTAAATGTAAAATGTCAGCTGCTCTATATATTCGCGCATATCACGAGACGTAACCTGCAGATTTGGTTGGTATAAAAAGGCAGCTGCGAATAATCATCTGTGCAGTTCCGAATAATCATCTGTGCAGATATAATCTGGCTATTTGAAGATATCTGTGTGTAAATATAAAATGTCGACTGCTCTAAGAATTTACGCATATCACAAGGCGTAATCTGCAGATTTAATACAAATGAAAGTGATGCTGCGAATATTTATCAGTGCAGATATAATACTATTTATGAATATATTTGTTTGTGAATGAGAAATCACGACTCCTCCATGTATCCACGCATATCAGAAAACGTAATCTGCAGATTTGGTCCGGATAAAAGAGATGCTTAGAATAATCATATGTTCAGATATAATCTGGCTATTTGAAGATATCTGTGTGTAAATGTAAAATGTCGACTGCTCTAAGAAGTTACGCAAACCACGAGACGTAATGTGTAGATCAGGTCCGGATAAAAGGAATGCTGCGAATAATCATTCGTGCAGATACGTTCTGGCTTTATGAAGATATCTCTTTGTGAATGTAAAATGACAACTGCTCTATGTATCCACGCATATCACAATACGTAATCTGCAGATTTGGTCCGGATAAAAGTGATGCTGCGAATATTTATCAGTGCAGATATGATCGTATTTTTTAAGATATCTGTGTGTATATGTAAAATGTCAGCTGCTCTATATATTCGCGGATATCACGAGACGTAACCTGCAGATTTGGTTCGTATGAACAAAATGCTGCGAATATTCATTCGTGCAGATATTATCTTATTTTTAAAGATATTTATTTGTGAATGAGAAATGACGGCTGCTCCATGTATTCAGGCATACCACGAGACGTAACCAGAAGATTTGGTTCGTATAAAAAGGAAGCTGCGAATAAACATCTGTGTAGATATAATCTGGCTTTTTGAAGATATCTGTGTGTAAATGTAAAATGTCGACTACTCTATGTATCCACGCATATCACAAGGCGTAATCTGCAGATTTGGTCCAGATGAAAGGGTTGCTGCAAATAATCATCTGTGCATATACGATCTGGCTTTTTGAAGATATCTGTGTGTAAATATAAAATGTCGACTGCTCTAAGAATTTACGCATATCACAAGGCGTAATCTGCAGATTTAATCCAAATGAAAGTGATGCTGCGAATATTTATCAGTGCAGATATGATCGTATTTTTTAAGATATCTGTGTGTAAATGTAAAATGTCGGCTGCTCTATATATTCGCGCATATCACGAGACGTAACCTGCAGATTTTGTTCGTATGAAAAAAATGCTGCGAATAAACATCTGTGTAGATATATTCTGGCTTTTTGAAGATATCTGTTTGTAAATGTAAAATGTTTAACTACTCTATTTATCCACGCATATCACAAGGCGTAATCTGCAGATTTGGTCCGGATAAAAGTGATGCTGCAAATAATCATCTGTGCAGATATAATCTGGCTATTTGAAGATATCTGTGTGTAAATGTAAAATGTCGACTGCTCTAAGAATTTACGCAAACCACGAGACGTAATGTGTAGATCAGGTCCGGATAAAAGGAATGCTGCGAATAATCATTCGCGCAGATACGTTCTGGCTTTATGAAGATATCTCTTTGTGAGTGAGAAATGACGGCTGCTCCATGTATTCAGGCATACCACGAGACGTAACCTGAAGAATTGGTTTGTATAAAAAGGAAGCTGCGAATATACATCTGTGTAGATATAATCTGGCTTTTTGAAGATATCTGTGTGTAAATGTAAAATGTCGACTACTCTATGTATCCACGCATATCACAAGGCGTAATCTGCAGATTTGGTCCGGATAAAAGTGATACTGCGAATATTTATCAGTGCAGATATAATCTGGCTATTTGAATGTATCTGTGTGTAAATGTAAAATGTCGACTGCTCTAAGAATTTACGCAAACCACGAGACTTAATGTATAGATCAGGTCCGGATAAAAGGAAGGCTGCGAATAATCATTCGTGCAGATACGTTCTGGCTTTATGAAGATATCTGTCTGTGAATGTAAAATGACAACTGCTCTATGTAATAACGCATATCACAAGGCGTAATCTGCAGATTTGGTCCAGATGAAAGGGATGCTGCGAAAAACCGTCTGTGCATACACGATCTGGCTTTTTGAAGATATCTGTGTGTAAAGATAAAATATCGATTGCTCTATGTATCCACGCATATCACAAGACGTAATCTGCAGATTTGGTCCGGATAAAAGTGATGCTGCGAATATTTATCAGTGCAGGTATGATCTTATTTTTAAAGATATTTATTTGTAAATGAGAAATGACGGCTGCTCCATGTATTCAGGCATACCACGAGACGTACCCTGAAGATTTGGTTCGTATAAAAAGGAAGCTGTGAATAAACATCTGTGTAGATATAATCTGGCTTTTTGAAGATATCTGTGTGTAAATGTAAAATGTCGACTACTCTATGTATCCACGCATATCACAAGGCGTAATCTGCAGATTTGGTCCGGATAAAAGTGATACTGCGAATATTTATCAGTGCAGATATGATCGTATTCTTGACGATATCTGTGTGTAAATGTAAAATGTCGGCTGCTCTATATATTCGCACATATCACGAGACGTAACCTGCAGATTTGGTTCGTATAAAAAGGCAGCTGCGAATAATCATCTGTGCAGATATAATCTGGCTATTTGAAGATATCTGTGTGTAAATGTAAAATGTCGACTGCTCTAAGAATTTACGCAAACCACGAGACTTAATGTATAGATCAGGTCCGGATAAAAGGAAGGCTGCGAATAATCATTCGCGCAGATACGTTCTGGCTTTATGAAGATATTTATTTGTGAATGAGAAATGACGGCTGCTCCATGTATTCAGGCATACCACGAGACGTAACCTGAAGATTTGGTTCGTATAAAAAGGAAGCTGCGAATAAACATCTGTGTAGATATAATCTGGCTTTTTGAAGATATCTGTGTGTAAATGTAAAATGTCGACTACTCTATGTATCCACGCATATCACAAGGCGTAATCTGCAGATTTGGACCGGATAAAAGTGATGCTGCGAATATTTATCAGTGCAGATATGATCGTATTTTTGAAGATATCTGTGTGTAAATGTAAAATGTCGATTGCTCCATGTATCCACGCATATCACAAGACGTAATCTGCAGATTTGGTTCGTATGAAAAAAATGCTGCGAATATTCATTCGTGCAGATATGATCGTATTTTTGAAGATATCTGTGTGTAAATGTAAAATGTCGGCTGCTCTATATATTCGCGCATATCACGAGACGTAACCTGCAGATTTTGTTCGTATGAAAAAAATGCTGCGAATAAACATCTGTGTAGATATAATCTGGCTTTTTGAAGATATCTGTGTATAAATGTAAAATGTCAACTACTCTATTTATCCACGCATATCACAAGGCGTAATCTGCAGATTTGGTCCGGATAAAAGTGATGCTGCGAATATTTATCAGTGCAGATATGATCGTATTTTTTAAGATATCTGTGTGTAAATGTAAAATGTCGATTGCTCTATGTATCCACGCATATCACAACACGTAATCTGCAGATTTGGTCCAGATGAAAGGGATGCTGCGAAAAACCGTCTTTGCATACACGATCTGGCTTTTTGAAGATATCTGTGTGTAAAGATAAAATGTCGATTCCTCTATGAATCCACGCATATCACAAGGCGTAATCTGCAGATTTGGTCCGGATAAAAGTGATGCTGCGAATATTTATCAGTGCAGATATGATCGTATTTTTTAAGATATCTGTGTGTAAATGTAAAATGTCGATTGCTCTATGTATCCACGCATATCACAACACGTAATCTGCAGATTTGGTCCAGATGAAAGGGATGCTGCGAAAAACCGTCTTTGCATACACGATCTGGCTTTTTGAAGATATCTGTGTGTAAAGATAAAATGTCGATTCCTCTATGAATCCACGCATATCACAAGGCGTAATCTGCAGATTTGGTCCGGATAAAAGTGATGCTGCGAATATTTATCAGTGCAGATATGATCGTATTTTTTAAGATATCTGTGTGTAAATGTAAAATGTCGATTGCTCTATGTATCCACGCATATCACAACACGTAATCTGCAGATTTGGTCCAGATGAAAGGGATGCTGCGAAAAACCGTCGTTGCATACACGATCTGGCTTTTTGAAGATATCTGTGTGTAAAGATAAAATGTCGATTCCTCTATGAATCCACGCTTACCACAAGACGTAATCTGCAGATTTGGTACGGATAAAAGTGATGCTGCGAATATTTATCAGTGCAGATATGATCGTATTTTTGAAGATATCTGTGTGTAAATGTAAAATGTCGGCTGCTCTATATATTCGCGCATATCACGAGACGTAACCTGCAGATTTGGTTCGTATGAAAAAAATGCTGCGAATATTCATTCGCGCAGATATGATCTTATTTTTAAAGATATTTATTTGTGAATGAGAAATGACGGCTGCTCCATGTATTCAGGCATACCACGAGACGTAACCAGAAGATTTGGTTCGTATAAAAAGGAAGCTGCGAATAAACATCTGTGTAGATATAATCTGTCTTTTTGAAGATATCTGTGTGTAAATGTAAAATGACGACTACTCTATGTATCCACGCATATCACAAGGCGTACCCTGAAGATTTGGTCCGGATAAAGGGGATGCTGTGAATAATCATTCGTGCAGATACGATCAGGTTTTTTAAATATATCTATTTCTGAATGAGAAACGACAACTGCTCTATGTATTCACGCATATCACAAGACGTAATCTGCACATTTGGTCCAGATGTAATGGATGCTGTGAATAATGATTCGTGCAGATACGATCTGGTTATTAACAAATATATGTTTGTGATTGAGAAATGACGCCTGCTCTATGTATTCACGTACACCACAAAACGTAACTTGCAGATTTGGTCCATATGTAAGGGATGCAGCTAATAATGATTCGTGCAGATACGATCTGGTTATTAACAAATATATGTTTGTGATTGAGAAATGACGCCTGCTCTATGTATTCAAGTACACCACAAAACGTAACTTGCAGATTTAGTGCGGATAAAAGTGATGCTGCGAATAATCATTCGTGCAGATATGATCTGATTTTTTAAACATATCTATTTGTGAATGAGAAACGATAACTGTTCTATGTATTCACGCATATCACAAGACGTAATCTGCGGATTTGGTCCAGATGAAAGGGTAGATGCTAATAATCATTCGTGCAGATATGATCAGGTTTTTAAAGATATCTATTTCTGAATGAGAAACGACAACTGCTCTATGTATTCACGCATATCACAAGACGTAATCTGCAGATTTGGTCCATATGTAAGGGATGCTGCGAATAATGATTCGAGCAGATACGATCTGGTTATTAACAAATATATGTTTGTGATTGAGAAATGACGCCTGCTCTATGTATTCACGCATATCACAAGACATAATCTGCAGATTTGGTCCATATGTAAGGGATGCAGCTAATAATGTTTCGTGCAGATACGATCTGGTTATTAACAAATATATGTTTGTGATTGAGAAATGACGCCTGCTCTATGTATTCAAGTACACCACAAAACGTAACCTGCAGATTTGGTCCGGATAAAGGGGATGCTGTGAATAATCATTCGTGCAGATATGATCAGGTTTTCTAAAGATATCTATTTCTGAATGAGAAACGATAACTGATCTATGTATTCACGCATATCACAAGACGTAATCTGCAGATTTGGTCCAGATGTAATGGATGCTGTGAATAATGATTTGTGCAGATAAGATTTGGATTTTTGAAGATATCTGTGTGTGAATTTAAAATGTCGACTGCTCTGTGTATTCACGCATATCACAAGACCTAATCTGCGGATTTGGTCCAGATGAAAGGGTAGATGCTAATAATCATTCGTGCAGATATGATCAGGTTTTGAAAGATATCTATTTCTGAATGAGAAACGACAACTGCTCTATGTATTCACGCATATCACAAGACGTAATCTGCGGATTTGGTCCAGATGAAAGGGTAGATGCTAATAATCATTCGTGCAGATATGATCAGGTTTTGAAAGATATCTATTTCTGAATGAGAAACGACAACTGCTCTATGTATTCACGCATATCACAAGACGTAATCTGCAGATTTGGTCCATATGTAAGGGATGCTGCGAATAATGATTCGTGCAGATACGATCTGATCTTTTAAACATATCTATTTGTGAATGAGAAACGACAACTGCTCTATGTATTCACGCATATCACAAGACGTAATCTGCAGATTTGGTCCAGATGTAATGGATGCTGTGAATAATGATTTGTGCAGATACGATTTGGCTTTTTGAAGATATCTGTGTGTGAATTTAAAATGTCCACTGCTCTGTGTATTCGCGCATATCACAAGGTGTAACTTGCAGATTTGGTGCGGATAAAAGTGATGCTGCGAATAATCATCTGTGGAAATATGATCTGGCTTTTTGAAGATATCTGTTTGTGAATTTATAATGACGGCTGCTCTGTCTATTCGCGCATATCACAAGGCGTAACTTGCAGATTTGGTCCGGATAAATGGGATGCTGCGAATAATCATTCGTGCAGATATGATCAGGTTTTTTAAACATATCTATTTGTGAATGAGAAACGACAACTGCTCTATGTAATCACGCATATCACAAGACGTAATCTGCAGATTTGGTCCAGATGTAATGGATGCTGTGAATAATGATTTGTGCAGATACGATTTGGCTTTTTGAAGATATCTGTGTGTGAATTTAAAATGACGCCTGCTCTATGTATTCACGTACACCACAAAACGTAACTTGCAGATTTGGTCCGGATAAAGGGGATGCTGCGAATAATCATTCGTGCAGATATGATCAGGTTTTTTAAAGATATCTATTTGTGAATGATAAACGACAACTGCTCAATGTATTCACGCATATCACAAGACGTAATCTGCAGATTTTGTCCAGATGTAAGGGATGCTGCGAATAATGATTCCTGCAGATACGATCTGGTCATTAATACATATATGTTTGTGATTGAGAAATGACGCCTGCTCTATGTATTCACGTATACCACAAAACGTAACTTGCAGATTTGGTGCGGATAAAAGTGATGCTGCGAATAATCATTCGTTCATATATGATCAGGTTTCTTAAACATATCTATTTGTGAATGAGAAACGATAACTGCTCTATGTATTCACGCATATCACAAGACGTAATCTGCGGATTTGGTCCAGATGAAAGGGTAGATGCTAATAATCATTCGTGCAGATATGATCAGGTTTTTAAAGATATCTATTTCTGAATGAGAAACGACAACTGCTCTATGTATTCACGCATATCACAAGACGTAATCTGCAGATTTGGTCCATATGTAAGGGATGCTGCGAATAATGATTTGTGCAGATACGATTTGGCTTTTTGAAGATATCTGTGTGTGAATTTAAAATGTCCACTGCTCTATGTATTCACGCACACCACAAAACGTAACTTGCAGATTTGGTGCGGATAAAAGTGATGCTGCGAATAATCATTCGTTCATATATGATCAGATTTTTCAAAGATATCTATTTCTGAATGAGAAACGACAACTGCTCTATGTATTCACGCATATCACAAGACGTAATCTGCAGATTTGGTCCAGATGTAATGGATGCTGTGAATAATGATTTGTGCAGATACGATTTGGCTTTTTGAAGATATCTGTGTGTGAATTTAAAATGTCGACTGCTCTGTGTATTCACGCATATCACAAGACGTAATCTGCGGATTTGGTCCAGATGAAAGGGTAGATGCTAATAATCATTCGTGCAGATATGATCAGGTTTTGAAAGATATCTATTTCTGAATGAGAAACGACAACTGCTCTATGTATTCACGCATATCACAAGACGTAATCTGCAGATTTGGTCCATATGTAAGGGATGCTGCGAATAATGATTCCTGCAGATACGATCTGGTTATTAATAAATATATGTTTGTGATTGAGCAATGACGCCTGCTCTATGTATTCACGTACACCACAAAACGTAACTTGCAGATTTGGTGCGGATAAAATTGATGCTGCGAATAATCATTCGTTCATATATGATCAGATTTTTTAAAGATATCTATTTCTGAATAAGAAACGACAACTGCTCTATGTATTCACGCATATCACAAGAGGTAATTTGCAGATTTGGTTCAGATGTAAGGGATTCTGCGAATAATGATTTGTGCAGATACGATTTGGCTTTTTGAAGATATCTGTGTGTGAATTTAAAATGACGCCTGCTCTATGTATTCACGTACACCACAAAACGTAACTTGCAGATTTGGTCCGGATAAAGGGGATGCTGCGAATAATCATTCGTTCATATATGATCAGGTTTTTTAAACATATCTATTTGTGAATTAGAAACGATAACTGTTCTATGTATTCACGCATATCACAAGACGTAATCTGCGGATTTGGTCCAGATGTAATGGATGCTGTGAATAATGATTTGTGCAGATACGATTTGGCTTTTTGAAGATATCTGTGTGTGAATTTAAAATGACGCCTGCTCTATGTATTAACGTACACCGCAAAACGTAACTTGCAGATTTGGTCCGGATAAAGGGGATGCTGCGAATAATCATTCGTGCAGATATGATCAGGTTTTTTAAAGATATCTATTTGTGAATGAGAATCGATAACTGTTATATGTATTCACGCATATCACAAGACGTAATCTGCAGATTTGGTCCAGAGGTAATGGATGCTGTGAATAATGATTTGTGCAGATACGATTTGGCTTTTTGAAGATATCTGTGTGTGAATTTAAAATGTCAACTGCTCTGTGTATTCGCGCATATCACAAGACGTAACCTACAGATTTGGTTTGTATGAAAAGGAAGCTGCGAATAATCATCTGTGGAAATATGATCTGGCTTTTTGAAGATATCTGTGTGTGAATTTATAATGACGAATGCTCTGTCTATTCGCGCATATCACAAGGCGTAACCTGCAGATTTGGTCCGGATAAAGGGGATGCTGTGAATAATCATTCGTACAGATATGATCAGGTTTTTTAAAGATATCTATTTCTGAATGAGAAACGACAACTGCTCTATGTATTCACGCATATCACAAGACGTAATCTGCAGATTTGGTCCAGATGTAAGGGATGCTGCGAATAATGATTCGTGCAGATACGATCTGGTTATTAACATATATATGTTTGTGATTGAGAAATGACGCCTGCTCTATGTATTCACGTACACCACAAAACGTAACTTGCAGATTTGGTGCGGATAAAAGTGATGCTGCGAATAATCATTCGTTCATATATGATCAGCTTTTTTGAACATATCTATTTGTGAATGAGAAACGATAACTGTTCTATGTATTCACGCATATCACAAGACGTAATCTGCGGATTTGGTCCAGATGAAAGGGTAGATGCTAATAATCATTCGTGCAGATATGATCAGGTTTTTAAAGATATCTATTTCTGAATGAGAAACGACAACTGCTCTATATATTCACGCATATCACAAGACGTAATCTGCAGATTTGGTCCATATGTAAGGGATGCTGCGAATAATGATTCGTGCAGATACGATCTGGTTATTAACAAATATATGTTTGTGATTGAGAAATGACGCCTGCTCTATGTATTCACCCATATCACAAGACATAATCTGCAGATTTGGTCCATATGTAAGGGATGCAGCTAATAATGATTCGTGCAGATACGATCTGGTTATTAACAAATATATGTTTGTGATTGAGAAATGACGCCTGCTCTATGTATTCAAGTACACCACAAAACGTAACTTGCAGATTTAGTGCGGATAAAAGTGATGCTGCGAATAATCATTCGTGCAGATATGATTTGGCTTTTTGAAGATATCTGTGTGTGAATTTAAAATGTCGAATGCTCTGTGTATTCGCGCATATCACAAGGCGTAACCTGCAGATTTGGTCCGGATAAAGGGGATACTGTGAATAATCATTCGTGCAGATATGATCAGGTTTTTTAAAGATATCTATTTCTGAATGAGAAACGATAACTGATCTATGTATTCACGCATATCACAAGACGTAATCTGCAGATTTGGTCCAGATGTAATGGATGCTGTGAATAATGATTTGTGCAGATACGATTTGGCTTTTTGAAGATATCTGTGTGTGAATTTAAAATGTCGAATGCTCTGTGTATTCGCGCATATCACAAGGCGTAACCTGCAGATTTGGTCCGGATAAAGGGGATACTGTGAATAATCATTCGTGCAGATATGATCAGGTTTTTTAAAGATATCTATTTCTGAATGAGAAACGATAACTGATCTATGTATTCACGCATATCACAAGACGTAATCTGCAGATTTGGTCCAGATGTAATGGATGCTGTGAATAATGATTTGTGCAGATACGATTTGGCTTTTTGAAGATATCTGTGTGTGAATTTAAAATGTCGACTGCTCTGTGTATTCACGCATATCACAAGACGTAATCTGCGGATTTGGTCCAGATGAAAGGGTAGATGCTAATAATCATTCGTGCAGATATGATCAGGTTTTGAAAGATATCTGTTTCTGAATGAGAAACGACAACTGCTCTATGTATTCACGCATATCACAAGACGTAATCTGCGGATTTGGTCCAGATGAAAGGGTAGATGCTAATAATCATTCGTGCAGATATGATCAGGTTTTTAAAGATATCTATTTCTGAATGAGAAACGACAACTGCTCTGTGTATTCACGCATATCACAAGACGTAATCTGCGGATTTGGTCCAGATGAAAGGGTAGATGCTAATAATCATTCGTGCAGATATGATCAGGTTTTTAAAGATATCTATTTCTGAATGAGAAACGACAACTGCTCTATGTATTCACGCATATCACAAGACGTAATCTGCAGATTTGGTCCAGATGTAATGGATGCTGTGAATAATGATTTGTGCAGATACGATTTGGCTTTTTGAAGATATCTGTGTGTGAATTTAAAATGTCCACTGCTCTGTGTATTCGCGCATATCACAAGGCGTAACTTGCAGATTTGGTGCGGATAAAAGTGATGCTGCGAATAATCATTCGTTCATATATGAACAGATTTTTTAAAGATATCTATTTCTGAATGAGAAACGATAACTGCTCTATGTATTCACGCATATCACAAGACGTAATCTGCGGATTTGGTCCAGATGAAAGGGTAGATGCTAATAATCATTCGTGCAGATATGATCAGGTTTTGAAAGATATCTGTTTCTGAATGAGAAACGACAACTGCTCTATGTATTCACGCATATCACAAGACGTAATCTGCGGATTTGGTCCAGATGAAAGGGTAGATGCTAATAATCATTCGTGCAGATATGATCAGGTTTTTAAAGATATCTATTTCTGAATGAGAAACGACAACTGCTCTATGTATTCACGCATATCACAAGACGTAATCTACAGATTTGGACCAGATGTAAGGGATTCTGCGAATAATGATTCGTGCAGATACGATCTGGTTATTAACAAATATATGTTTGTGATTGAGAAATGACGCCTGCTCTATGTATTCACGTACACCACAAAACGTAACTTGCAGATTTGGTGCGGATAAAAGTGATGCTGCGAATAATCATTCGTTCATATATGATCAGGTTTTTTAAACATATCTATTTGTGAATTAGAAACGATAACTGTTCTATGTATTCAAGCATATCACAAGACGTAATCTGCGGATTTGGTCCAGATGTAATGGATGCTGTGAATAATGATTTGTGCAGATACGATTTGGCTTTTTGAAGATATCTGTGTGTGAATTTAAAATGACGCCTGCTCTATGTATTAACGTACACCACAAAACGTAACTTGCAGATTTGGTCCGGATAAAGGGGATGCTGCGAATAATCATTCGTGCAGATATGATCAGGTTTTTTAAAGATATCTATTTCTGAATGAGAAACGACAACTGCTCTATGTATTCACGCATATCACAAGACGTAATCTGCACATTTGGTCCAGATGTAAGGGATGCTGCGAATAATGATTCGTGCAGATACGATCTGGTTATTAACAAATATATGTTTGTGATTGAGAAATGACGCCTGCTCTATGTATTCACGTACACCACAAGACATAATCTGCAGATTTGGTCCATATGTAAGGGATGCAGCTAATAATGATTCCTGCAGATACGATCTGGTTATTAACAAATATATGTTTGTGATTGAGAAATGACGCCTGCTCTATGTATTCAAGTACACCACAAAATGTAACTTGCAGATTTAGTGCGGATAAAAGTGATGCTGCGAATAATCATTCGTGCAGATATGATCTGATTTTTTAAACATATCTATTTGTGAATGAGAAACGACAACTGCTCTATGTATTCACGCATATCACAAGACGTAATCAGCAGATTTGGTCCAGATGTAATGGATGCTGTGAATAATGATTTGTGCAGATACGATTTGGCTTTTTGAAGATATCTGTGTGTGAAATTAAAATGTCAACTGCTCTGTGTATTAGCGCATATCACAAGACGTAACCTACAGATTTGGTTTGTATGAAAAGGAAGCTGCGAATAATCATCTGTGGAAATATGATCTGGCTTTTTGAAGATATCTGTGTGTGAATTTATAATGACGACTGCTCTGTCTATTCGCGCATATCACAAGGCGTAACCTGCAGATTTGGTCCGGATAAAGGGGATGCTGTGAATAATCATTCGTGCAGATATGATCAGGTTTTTTAAAGATATCTATTTCTGAATGAGAAACGACAACTGCTCTATGTATTCACGCATATCACAAGACGTAATCTGCAGATTTGGTCCAGATGTAATGGATGCTGTGAATAATGATTTGTGCAGATACGATTTGGCTTTTTGAAGATATCTGTGTGTGAATTTAAAATGTCCACTGCTCTGTGTATTCGCGCATATCACAAGGCGTAACTTGCAGATTTGGTGCGGATAAAAGTGATGCTGCGAATAATCATTCGTTCATATATGATCATGTTTTTTAAACATATCTATTTGTGAATGAGAAACGACAACTGCTCTATGTAGTCACGCATATCACAAGACGTAATCTGCAGATTTGGTCCAGATGTAATGGATGCTGTGAATAATGATTTGTGCAGATACGATTTGGCTTTTTGAAGATATCTGTGTGTGAATTTAAAATGACGCCTGCTCTATGTATTCACGTACACCACAAAACGTAACTTGCAGATTTGGTCCGGATAAAGGGGATGCTGCGAATAATCATTCGTGCAGATATGATCAGGTTTTTTAAAGATATCTATTTCTGAATGAGAAACGATAACTGATCTATGTATTCACGCATATCACAAGACGTAATCTGCAGATTTGGTCCAGATGTAATGGATGCTGTGAATAATGATTTGTGCAGATACGATTTGGCTTTTTGAAGATATCTGTGTGTGAATTTAAAATGTCCACTGCTCTGTGTATTCGCGCATATCACAAGGTGTAACTTGCAGATTTGGTGCGTTTAAAAGTGATGCTGCGAATAATCATCTGTGGAAATATGATCTGGCTTTTTGAAGATATCTGTTTGTGAATTTATAATGACGGCTGCTCTGTCTATTCGCGCATATCACAAGGCGTAACTTGCAGATTTGGTCCGGATAAATGGGATGCTGCGAATAATCATTCGTGCAGATATGATCAGGTTTTTTAAACATATCTATTTGTGAATGAGAAACGACAACTGCTCTATGTAGTCACGCATATCACAAGACGTAATCTGCAGATTTGGTCCAGATGTAATGGATGCTGTGAATAATGATTTGTGCAGATACGATTTGGCTTTTTGAAGATATCTGTGTGTGAATTTAAAATGACGCCTGCTCTATGTATTCACGTACACCACAAAACGTAACTTGCAGATTTGGTCCGGATAAAGGGGATGCTGCGAATAATCATTCGTGCAGATATGATCAGGTTTTTTAAAGATATCTATTTCTGAATGAGAAACGATAACTGATCTATGTATTCACGCATATCACAAGACGTAATCTGCAGATTTGGTCCAGATGTAATGGATGCTGTGAATAATGATTTGTGCAGATACGATTTGGCTTTTTGAAGATATCTGTGTGTGAATTTAAAATGACGCCTGCTCTATGTATTCACGTACACCACAAAACGTAACTTGCAGATTTGGTCCGGATAAAGGGGATGCTGCGAATAATCATTCGTGCAGATATGATCAGGTTTTTTAAAGATATCTATTTGTGAATGAGAAACGATAACTGTTATATGTATTCACGCATATCACAAGACGTAATCTGCAGATTTGGTCCAGATGTAATGGATGCTGTGAATAATGATTTGTGCAGATACGATTTGGCTTTTTGAAGATATCTGTGTGTGAATTTAAAATGTCCACTGCTCTGTGTATTCGCGCATATCACAAGGTGTAACTTGCAGATTTGGTGCGTTTAAAAGTGATGCTGCGAATAATCATCTGTGGAAATATGATCTGGCTTTTTGAAGATATCTGTTTGTGAATTTATAATGACGGCTGCTCTGTCTATTCGCGCATATCACAAGGCGTAACTTGCAGATTTGGTCCGGATAAATGGGATGCTGCGAATAATCATTCGTGCAGATATGATCAGGTTTTTTAAACATATCTATTTGTGAATGAGAAACGACAACTGCTCTATGTAGTCACGCATATCACAAGACGTAATCTGCAGATTTGGTCCAGATGTAATGGATGCTGTGAATAATGATTTGTGCAGATACGATTTGGCTTTTTGAAGATATCTGTGTGTGAATTTAAAATGACGCCTGCTCTATGTATTCACGTACACCACAAAACGTAACTTGCAGATTTGGTCCGGATAAAGGGGATGCTGCGAATAATCATTCGTGCAGATATGATCAGGTTTTTTAAAGATATCTATTTGTGAATGAGAAACGATAACTGTTATATGTATTCACGCATATCACAAGACGTAATCTGAAGATTTGGTCCAGATGTAATGGATGCTGTGAATAATGATTTGTGCAGATACGATTTGGCTTTTTGAAGATATCTGTGTGTGAATTTAAAATGTCCACTGCTCTGTGTATTCGCGCATATCACAAGGCGTAACTTGCAGATTTGGTGCGGATAAAAGTGATGCTGCGAATAATCATCTGTGGAAATATGATCAGGTTTTTTAAAGATATCTATTTCTGAATGAGAAACGACAACTGCTCAATGTATTCACGCAGATCACAAGACGTAATCTGCAGATTTTGTCCAGATGTAAGGGATGCTGCGAATAATGATTCCTGCAGATACGATCTGGTTATTAATACATATATGTTTGTGATTGAGAAATGACACCTGCTCTATGTATTCACGTATACCACAAAACGTAACTTGCAGATTTGGTGCGGATAAAAGTAATGCTGCGAATAATCATTCGTTCATATATGATCAGGTTTTTTAAACATATCTATTTATGAATGAGAAACGATAACTGCTCTATGTATTCACGCATATCACAAGTCGTAATCTGCGGATTTGGTCCAGATGAAAGGGTAGATGCTAATAATCATTCGTGCAGATACGATCTGGTTATTAACAAATATATGTTTGTGATTGAGAAATGACGCCTGCTCTATGTATTCACGTACACCACAAAACGTAACTTGCAGATTTGGTGCGGATAAAAGTGATGCTGCGAATAAACATTCGTTCATATATGATCAGGTTTTTTAAACATATCTATTTGTGAATGAGAAACGATAACTGCTCTATGTATTCACGCATATCACAAGACGTAATCTGCGGATTTGGTCCAGATGAAAGGGTAGATGCTAATAATCATTCGTACAGATATGATCAGGTTTTTAAAGATATCTATTTCTGAATGAGAAACGACAACTGCTCTATGTATTCACGCATATCACAAGACGTAATCTGCAGATTTGGTTCAGATGTAAGGGATTCTGCGAATAATGATTTGTGCAGATACGATTTGGCTTTTTGAAGATATCTGTGTGTGAATTTAAAATGTCCACTGCTCTGTGTATTCGCGCATATCACAAGGCGTAACTTGCAGATTTGGTGCGGATAAAAGTGATGCTGCGAATAATCATTCGTTCATATATGATCAGATTTTTTAAAGATATCTATTTCTGAATAAGAAACGACAACTGTTATATGTATTCACGCATATCACAAGACGTAATCTGCAGATTTGGTCCAGATGTAATGGATGCTGTGAATAATGATTTGTGCAGATACGATTTGGCTTTTTGAAGATATCTGTGTGTGAATTTAAAATGTCCACTGCTCTGTGTATTCGCGCATATCACAAGGCGTAACTTGCAGATTTGGTGCGGATAAAGGGGATGCTGCGAATAATGATTCGTGCAGATATGATCAGGTTTTTTAAAGATATCTATTTCTGAATAAGAAACGACAACTGTTATATGTATTCGCGCATATCACAAGGCGTAACTTGCAGATTTGGTGCGGATAAAGGGGATGCTGCGAATAATGATTCGTGCAGATATGATCAGGTTTTTTAAAGATATCTATTTCTGAATAAGAAACGACAACTGTTATATGTATTCACGCATATCACAAGACGTAATCTGCAGATTTGGTCCAGATGTAATGGATGCTGTGAATAATGATTTGTGCAGATACGATTTGGCTTTTTGAAGATATCTGTGTGTGAATTTAAAATGTCGACTGCTCTGTGTATTCACGCATATCACAAGACGTAATCTGCAGATTTGGTCCATATGTAAGGGATGCTGCGAATAATGATTCCTGCAGATACGATCTGGTTATTAATAAATATATGTTTGTGATTGAGAAATGACGCCTGCTCTATGTATTCACGTACACCACAAAACGTAACTTGCAGATTTGGTGCGGATAAAGGGGATGCTGCGAATAATCATTCGTGCAGATATGATCAGGTTTTTTAAAGATATCTATTTGTGAATGAGAAACGATAACTGTTATATGTATTCACGCATATCACAAGACGTAATCTGCAGATTTGGTCCAGATGTAATGGATGCTGTGAATAATGATTTGTGCAGATACGATTTGGCTTTTTGAAGATATCTGTGTGTGAATTTAAAATGTCGACTGCTCTGTGTATTCACGCATATCACAAGACGTAATCTGCGGATTTGGTCCAGATGAAAGGGTAGATGCTAATAATCATTCGTGCAGATATGATCAGATTTTTTAAAGATATCTATTTCTGAATGAGAAACGACAACTGCTCTATGTATTCACTCACACCACAAAACGTAACTTGCAGATTTGGTGCGGATAAAAGTGATGCTGCGAATAATCATTCGTTCATATATGATCAGATTTTTCAAAGATATCTATTTCTGAATGAGAAACGACAACTGCTCTATGTATTCACGCATATCACAAGTCGTAATCTGCAGATTTGGTCCATATGTAAGGGATGCTGCGAATAATGATTCGTGCAGATACGATCTGGTTATTAACAAATATATGTTTGTGATTGAGAAATGACGCCTGCTCTATGTATTCACGTATACCACAAAACGTAACTTGCAGATTTGGTGCGGATAAAAGTGATGCTGCGAATAATCATTCGTTCATATATGATCAGGTTTTTTAAACATATCTATTTGTGAATGAGAAACGATAACTGCTCTATGTATTCACGCATATCACAAGACGTAATCTGCGGATTTGGTCCAGATGAAAGGGTAGATGCTAATAATCATTCGTGCAGATATGATTAGGTTTTTAAAGATATCTATTTCTGAATGAGAAACGACAACTGCTCTATGTATTCACGCATATCACAAGATGTAATCTGCAGATTTGGTCCATATGTAAGGGATGCTGCGAATAATGATTCGTGCAGATACGATCTGATTTTTTAAACATATCTATTTGTGAATGAGAAACGATAACTGCTCTATGTATTCACGCATATCATAAGACGTAATCTACAGATTGGGTTTGTATGAAAAGGAAGCTGCGAATAATCATCTGTGCAGATATGATCCGATATTTGAAGATATTGGATTATGAATGCTAAATGACATCTGCTCTATGTATTCGCGCATATCACAAGACGTAACCTACATATTTGGTTTGTATGAAAAGGAAGCTGCTAATAATCATCTGTGGAAATATGATCTGGCTTTTTGAAGATATCTGTGTGTGAATTTATAATGACGACTGTTCTGTCTATTCGCGCATATCACAAGACGTAATCTGCAGATTTGGTCCATATGTAAGGGATGCTGCGAATAATGATTCGTGCAGATACGATCTGGTTATTAACAAATATATGTTTGTGATTGAGAAATGACGCCCGCTCTATGTATTCACGTACACCACAAAACGTAACTTGCAGATTTGGTCCAGATGAAAGAGTATCTGCGATTAATCATATGTGCAGATATGATCCTATTTTTGAAGATATTGGTTTGTGAATGAGAAACGACAACTGCTCTATGTATTCACGCATATCACAAGACGTAATGTGCAGATTTGGTCCATATGTAAGGGATGCTGCGAATAATGATTCCTGCAGATACGATCTGGTTATTAATAAATATATGTTTGTGATTGAGAAATGACGCCTGCTCTATGTATTCACGTACACCACAAAACGTAACTTGCAGATTTGGTGCGGATAAAGGGGATGCTGCGAATAATCATTCGTGCAGATATGATCAGGTTTTTTAAAGATATCTATTTGTGAATGAGAAACGATAACTGTTATATGTATTCACGCATATCACAAGACGTAATCTGCAGATTTGGTCCAGATGTAATGGATGCTGTGAATAATGATTTGTGCAGATACGATTTGGCTTTTTGAAGATATCTGTGTGTGAATTTAAAATGTCCACTGCTCTGTGTATTCGCGCATATCACAAGGTGTAACTTGCAGATTTGGTGCGTTTAAAAGTGATGCTGCGAATAATCATCTGTGGAAATATGATCTGGCTTTTTGAAGATATCTGTTTGTGAATTTATAATGACGGCTGCTCTGTCTATTCGCGCATATCACAAGGCGTAACTTGCAGATTTGGTCCGGATAAATGGGATGCTGCGAATAATCATTCGTGCAGATATGATCAGGTTTTTTAAACATATCTATTTGTGAATGAGAAACGACAACTGCTCTATGTAGTCACGCATATCACAAGACGTAATCTGCAGATTTGGTCCAGATGTAATGGATGCTGTGAATAATGATTTGTGCAGATACGATTTGGCTTTTTGAAGATATCTGTGTGTGAATTTAAAATGACGCCTGCTCTATGTATTCACGTACACCACAAAACGTAACTTGCAGATTTGGTCCGGATAAAGGGGATGCTGCGAATAATCATTCGTGCAGATATGATCAGGTTTTTTAAAGATATCTATTTGTGAATGAGAAACGATAACTGTTATATGTATTCACGCATATCACAAGACGTAATCTGAAGATTTGGTCCAGATGTAATGGATGCTGTGAATAATGATTTGTGCAGATACGATTTGGCTTTTTGAAGATATCTGTGTGTGAATTTAAAATGTCCACTGCTCTGTGTATTCGCGCATATCACAAGGCGTAACTTGCAGATTTGGTGCGGATAAAAGTGATGCTGCGAATAATCATCTGTGGAAATATGATCAGGTTTTTTAAAGATATCTATTTCTGAATGAGAAACGACAACTGCTCAATGTATTCACGCAGATCACAAGACGTAATCTGCAGATTTTGTCCAGATGTAAGGGATGCTGCGAATAATGATTCCTGCAGATACGATCTGGTTATTAATACATATATGTTTGTGATTGAGAAATGACACCTGCTCTATGTATTCACGTATACCACAAAACGTAACTTGCAGATTTGGTGCGGATAAAAGTAATGCTGCGAATAATCATTCGTTCATATATGATCAGGTTTTTTAAACATATCTATTTATGAATGAGAAACGATAACTGCTCTATGTATTCACGCATATCACAAGTCGTAATCTGCGGATTTGGTCCAGATGAAAGGGTAGATGCTAATAATCATTCGTGCAGATACGATCTGGTTATTAACAAATATATGTTTGTGATTGAGAAATGACGCCTGCTCTATGTATTCACGTACACCACAAAACGTAATCTGCAGATTTGGTTCAGATGTAAGGGATTCTGCGAATAATGATTTGTGCAGATACGATTTGGCTTTTTGAAGATATCTGTGTGTGAATTTAAAATGTCCACTGCTCTGTGTATTCGCGCATATCACAAGGCGTAACTTGCAGATTTGGTGCGGATAAAAGTGATGCTGCGAATAATCATTCGTTCATATATGATCAGATTTTTTAAAGATATCTATTTCTGAATAAGAAACGACAACTGTTATATGTATTCACGCATATCACAAGACGTAATCTGCAGATTTGGTCCAGATGTAATGGATGCTGTGAATAATGATTTGTGCAGATACGATTTGGCTTTTTGAAGATATCTGTGTGTGAATTTAAAATGTCCACTGCTCTGTGTATTCGCGCATATCACAAGGCGTAACTTGCAGATTTGGTGCGGATAAAGGGGATGCTGCGAATAATCATTCGTGCAGATATGATCAGGTTTTTTAAAGATATCTATTTCTGAATAAGAAACGACAACTGTTATATGTATTCACGCATATCACAAGACGTAATCTGCAGATTTGGTCCAGATGTAATGGATGCTGTGAATAATGATTTGTGCAGATACGATTTGGATTTTTGAAGATATCTGTGTGTGAATTTAAAATGTCGTCTGCTCTGTGTATTCACGCATATCACAAGACGTAATCTGCAGATTTGGTCCATATGTAAGGGATGCTGCGAATAATGATTCCTGCAGATACGATCTGGTTATTAATAAATATATGTTTGTGATTGAGAAATGACGCCTGCTCTATGTATTCACGTACACCACAAAACGTAACTTGCAGATTTGGTGCGGATAAAGGGGATGCTGCGAATAATCATTCGTGCAGATATGATCAGGTTTTTTAAAGATATCTATTTGTGAATGAGAAACGATAACTGTTATATGTATTCACGCATATCACAAGACGTAATCTGCAGATTTGGTCCAGATGTAATGGATGCTGTGAATAATGATTTGTGCAGATACGATTTGGCTTTTTGAAGATATCTGTGTGTGAATTTAAAATGTCGACTGCTCTGTGTATTCACGCATATCACAAGACGTAATCTGCGGATTTGGTCCAGATGAAAGGGTAGATGCTAATAATCATTCGTGCAGATATGATCAGATTTTTTAAAGATATCTATTTCTGAATGAGAAACGACAACTGCTCTATGTATTCACTCACACCACAAAACGTAACTTGCAGATTTGGTGCGGATAAAAGTGATGCTGCGAATAATCATTCGTTCATATATGATCAGATTTTTCAAAGATATCTATTTCTGAATGAGAAACGACAACTGCTCTATGTATTCACGCATATCACAAGTCGTAATCTGCAGATTTGGTCCATATGTAAGGGATGCTGCGAATAATGATTCGTGCAGATACGATCTGGTTATTAACAAATATATGTTTGTGATTGAGAAATGACGCCTGCTCTATGTATTCACGTATACCACAAAACGTAACTTGCAGATTTGGTGCGGATAAAAGTGATGCTGCGAATAATCATTCGTTCATATATGATCAGGTTTTTTAAACATATCTATTTGTGAATGAGAAACGATAACTGCTCTATGTATTCACGCATATCACAAGACGTAATCTGCGGATTTGGTCCAGATGAAAGGGTAGATGCTAATAATCATTCGTGCAGATATGATTAGGTTTTTAAAGATATCTATTTCTGAATGAGAAACGACAACTGCTCTATGTATTCACGCATATCACAAGATGTAATCTGCAGATTTGGTCCATATGTAAGGGATGCTGCGAATAATGATTCGTGCAGATACGATCTGATTTTTTAAACATATCTATTTGTGAATGAGAAACGATAACTGCTCTATGTATTCACGCATATCATAAGACGTAATCTACAGATTGGGTTTGTATGAAAAGGAAGCTGCGAATAATCATCTGTGCAGATATGATCCTATTTTTGAAGATATTGGATTATGAATGCTAAATGACATCTGCTCTATGTATTCGCGCATATCACAAGACGTAACCTACATATTTGGTTTGTATGAAAAGGAAGCTGCTAATAATCATCTGTGGAAATATGATCTGGCTTTTTGAAGATATCTGTGTGTGAATTTATAATGACGACTGTTCTGTCTATTCGCGCATATCACAAGACGTAATCTGCAGATTTGGTCCATATGTAAGGGATGCTGCGAATAATGATTCGTGCAGATACGATCTGGTTATTAACAAATATATGTTTGTGATTGAGTAATGACGCCCGCTCTATGTATTCACGTACACCACAAAACGTAACTTGCAGATTTGGTCCAGATGAAAGAGTTGCTGCGATTAATCATATGTGCAGATATGATCCTATTTTTGAAGATATTGGTTTGTGAATGAGAAACGACAACTGCTCTATGTATTCACGCATATCACAAGACGTAATCTGCAGATTTGGTCCATATGTAAGGGATGCTGCGAATAATGATTCCTGCAGATACGATCTGGTTATTAATAAATATATGTTTGTGATTGAGAAATGACGCCTGCTCTATGTATTCACGTACACCACAAAACGTAACTTGCAGATTTGGTGCGGATAAAGGGGATGCTGCGAATAATCATTCGTGCAGATATGAACAGGTTTTTTAAAGATATCTATTTGTGAATGAGAAACGATAACTGTTATATGTATTCACGCATATCACAAGACGTAATCTGCAGATTTGGTCCAGATGTAATGGATGCTGTGAATAATGATTTGTGCAGATACGATTTGGCTTTTTGAAGATATCTGTGTGTGAATTTAAAATGTCGACTGCTCTGTGTATTCACGCATATCACAAGACGTAATCTGCGGATTTGGTCCAGATGAAAGGGTAGATGCTAATAATCATTCGTGCAGATATGATCAGATTTTTTAAAGATATCTATTTCTGAATGAGAAACGACAACTGCTCTATGTATTCACTCACACCACAAAACGTAACTTGCAGATTTGGTGCGGATAAAAGTGATGCTGCGAATAATCATTCGTTCATATATGATCAGATTTTTCAAAGATATCTATTTCTGAATGAGAAACGACAACTGCTCTATGTATTCACGCATATCACAAGTCGTAATCTGCAGATTTGGTCCATATGTAAGGGATGCTGCGAATAATGATTCGTGCAGATACGATCTGGTTATTAACAAATATATGTTTGTGATTGAGAAATGACGCCTGCTCTATGTATTCACGTATACCACAAAACGTAACTTGCAGATTTGGTGCGGATAAAAGTGATGCTGCGAATAATCATTCGTTCATATATGATCAGGTTTTTTAAACATATCTATTTGTGAATGAGAAACGATAACTGCTCTATGTATTCACGCATATCACAAGACGTAATCTGCGGATTTGGTCCAGATGAAAGGGTAGATGCTAATAATCATTCGTGCAGATATGATTAGGTTTTTAAAGATATCTATTTCTGAATGAGAAACGACAACTGCTCTATGTATTCACGCATATCACAAGATGTAATCTGCAGATTTGGTCCATATGTAAGGGATGCTGCGAATAATGATTCGTGCAGATACGATCTGATTTTTTAAACATATCTATTTGTGAATGAGAAACGATAACTGCTCTATGTATTCACGCATATCATAAGACGTAATCTACAGATTGGGTTTGTATGAAAAGGAAGCTGCGAATAATCATCTGTGCAGATATGATCCTATTTTTGAAGATATTGGATTATGAATGCTAAATGACATCTGCTCTATGTATTCGCGCATATCACAAGACGTAACCTACATATTTGGTTTGTATGAAAAGGAAGCTGCTAATAATCATCTGTGGAAATATGATCTGGCTTTTTGAAGATATCTGTGTGTGAATTTATAATGACGACTGTTCTGTCTATTCGCGCATATCACAAGACGTAATCTGCAGATTTGGTCCATATGTAAGGGATGCTGCGAATAATGATTCGTGCAGATACGATCTGGTTATTAACAAATATATGTTTGTGATTGAGAAATGACGCCCGCTCTATGTATTCACGTACACCACAAAACGTAACTTGCAGATTTGGTCCAGATGAAAGAGTAGCTGCGATTAATCATATGTGCAGATATGATCCTATTTTTGAAGATATTGGTTTGTGAATGATAAATGACGACTGCTGTATGTATTCACGATATGATCTTGTTTCATGCCGTTTTTGTAAAGAAGCCTGGAAATGATACTATTGTAAATGATTTTTTATGTTAATATTAGTTGTAAATTTGCTTTCTGCGTTTTATGTGTTGGAGACTGTCGTTAATTATTAAATGTAACATCTTTAACAATAACGCTCGCATTACAAATTATTTAAAAATGTGTTATCAGATTTATCATATATAAATTATCATTGTATAGCTACAAAATAAACTTAATGATTACTTATCTAATATTTAACCAATTTATTATTAATTATATCTAACATTTGGATTTTGAATATAGTTTCTGTAGCGATTATTTAGTCAACATTTTACATTTCTAATTTCAATATAATTATGTTGAATTTACATTTTATTTACCATTATCAATGTGACATATGATATTTAGTTTCAAGTGATAACTTTGTTATTCAATGTGTAATTTAAATTTTACTAATGTACTATGTAACGAGGAACAACGTCCCTCGCCACGCCGGTAATCGAGGCAGTATAGAGAGTGACGAAATAGGGCGGCGTTGGCTCAAGCGGTAGCACGCGCGCCTAGAGATCTCGGGAGCGCCGGATCGATTCTCGGTCCCGGCGTCTCCTTTTGTGATTTCCTCCTCTCACGTCAAAAAGTCTCACCCCGTTAAATGGCGCCCAACGTCACTCTCTATCCTGCCTCGATTACCGGCGTGGCGAGGGACGTTGTTCCTCGTTACTACTATTAGTGGAGATAATTTAGCCGATCGTCAGAATAGTATTATTCGAACAATTTATAATTAATGGCGATTACTTAGCCAATCAATATAAATTTAATGTTTTGATAATGTATTATCAGTGGCGATTACTCAGCCAATTAACAAATAACTTTAATTTTATTATTTTACTGTTAGTGGAGATAACACATCTAATTAATACATAATTTGTATTTTAGTAAAGTACTATTAGTTAAAATACCTCAGTCAATCAATATATTATTCAAATTTTGGTAATGTATAATTATAATGACGATTACTTATTGTTAGACAATAAAAAATAATCCAAATTTTAGAAATGTACCATTAGTCGAGATAACTCAGCCAATCAATATATAATTTATATTATAGTTATGTATAATTAATGGCGATTACTCAGCTAATTAATATATAATTTATATTTCTGTTATGTATAATTAATGGCGATTAATCAGCCAATCTATATAAAATTAATGTTTTTAATAATGTATTATTAGTGGCGATTACTTAGCCAAGCAATATATAACTAGGAGGTTCACCTCACTCCTAACTTCGCTCGGTTGGTGTTAGGTATAAATGTTCATAGCTTGAAGGAAAATTTGAAGAAAATGATATTGTAATGATATACATAAAAAATTAAAAGGTTGCGTGAGTTTGACAATTTTTCTGTGCATGTTCATAACATAATGTGTAATGAGTTACAAATGTAATATAATAGTATGTATGTATGTTAATTTAAATGAAATATATTAAAAATAAAGTGAGATTAATCAAAGTAAGTTGAGTTTATAACAATATTTTTGCAAACATAATATAACACAAACTCAAAATTGTTATGTTCAATGATGGGCTCAGTTTAATATTTATGAAACAGACAAGGTAAGATACGTAGTAAGTACACAAGAATGGTTTGTATTTGATCAATATATTATTTAAGTTTTTAGTTATCAAATATTTGATTCAGAACTTAATTGATTTCAACAATCATGTGTTTGTTACATTATGAATAAAATAATATTGTAATATCACTATAATATTGTATAACTTATATTATTTAATATACTATAGTTTACTTTATTCGATTGACCATATTTCTTTTTAGATCTGTTATTTTGTTTCAATCGAAATTATTATGTTACATACTATTATTGGCATGCACTGTAATATATAATAAATCAAACTCAGCTAACCGTTTACTTTTGTTGAAAGTTAATATTTTTAAGACACTACATTTTTTTCAATCAAACTGATTAGAAGTATCTGAAATATGGCCTAGAAATAAAATGTATCTTTTATAAACAGTTTTAATTTCAAACAAAACACAGTTAATGGACTTAACATTGACAATTTTTGAATCATAATTGATTGTATGTGATCGCACTATGTAAAAAATGTAGTTTTATTAATGAAAAAAAAAAATACATTAATTGAAGTTTCTCATTAAGTTATTTTTTATATATCGCAACTGCAGAAAATTCTCAAATTTTCAGTTTGCGGGCTCCGACTCAAGCAGTTACGTCAGTGACGTAAACTCGAGTCGCGTGATTAGATTAATTCGCACTATTACATTATTTGCACGAAAAAGATATGAGAGGCTTCACATGTTGCTAATATATATAAAAAAAAACTAAACCATACATTGTGAATTACGATTAATAAACGAACGCATTTACCGATAATATATTGTACTTATTTCATCTCCCCGATATTTTCGTACCTTACAAAGATCAAAACCATCGACTCTCACATGTAATATTGTACATTTGTACGATAATATTCATATATTACAATAGCGCATGCGTACAAATATTTTATAGGATAATATTGTAGATTTTTCTAGTCTGCGACAATATGTGTGTGTGTGTTTCTATAAATATATATATATATATATATATATATATATATATATATATATATATATATATATATATATATATATGCGTGAAAGTTCTTTCATTGATCAGTCTGCTCGAATCTTTCGATATAGTATGATCAATAAATCATAAACATTTTGTACGATAATATTCCTATAAGTTTATGTGTATTATTTTTTAATATAGTATTTGACGCAGAAAATCATAGTGTCAAAGCCGACTAAACTTTGGAAGGCAGTGTAAGTTAAATATATATATTTATACATATTTCTCATATTCACAAATGCAATTTGCGCATTCGTACCAATATGTATAAATAGCCGAGAAAGTGGTTTCGATTTCTTAGTCTGCCCTGAACTTTAGAAGTGGCCAGTTCGGAAAAATTATAATAATTTTGTACGATAATATTCATATACATATCTGATATTTATCAATGCAGTCCGCGCATGCGTACCAATATGTATAGATAGCCGGGGAAATTGTTTTGATTGTTCAGTCTGCTCTGGCCTTTGAAATTTGATGATCTTTAATTTTTATTTTGCTTTGTATTGTCATATTAGCTTTTGTCTTGTATATAGCTTTTCATTTGAACTTTTTGTGTTACAAACTTGTTGTGACTGCCGACTTTATGGTTCAGTGGAGGTGCGCTGTTCGCTTTTGCGATCGTTGAGACGGGTCTGAAATTGTTACCCTTAAGTCTACGTTGTTACACAGTTTATAGGACTTAAAAAAATTCAAATGTAATAAGAATTATACTAATAGATATAAATATGTCAGTTATTGAGAAACGATATGAAGGGCTTCACGGCACACAGGAATATTTAAATAACCCGAAATTATTAAGGCCCAAACATTTTAAGGTTATAAATTTTAAGATCCAAAACTGTTAAGGCCCAAAAATTTTTGAGGCCCAAATATTTTAAGGCCCAAAAATTGTAAGGCACAAAATTATATCCCACATGTTAAGTTATTGGGAAAAGATGTGAAAGGCTTCACGGCACACGGGGACATTAAGCACTTTAATATAATAGTAGAAGATTATTATTTTAGTAATGTACTCTTAATGGAGATAATAACTAACTAATACATAATTTATATTTTAGTTCTGCATAATTAATGGCGAATACTCAGCCAATCAATATAAAATTAATGTTTTGATAATGTATTATAAGTGGCGATTACTCAGCCAAGCAATATATAATTTTTATTTTAGTAATGTACTATTAATGGAGATAATAACTAACTAATACATAAGTTAGATTTCAGTAATGTACCATAGTAAAGATACCTCAGCTAATCAATATATTGTGTAAATTGTTGGTAACGTATAATTAGTGGCAATTATTTGACCAATCAAAAAATAATTTAAATTTGAGTAATATACTATTAGTGGAGATGACGCAGATTTTAGTAATGTACTAATATTGAAGAGTTTTCAGCAAATCAATATATAATTTGTACTTTAGTATTGTATTAGTAGCGATTACTCAATCAATCGAAAGATACTTCATATTTTAGTAATGTTTTATAATTAATATAATTAATTTCTGAATATTTGAGAATAGACTATGTTTTTTGTGTAATTTTTCATTTCGTCGTTTAATTTTCGTTTTCTACATTCGTTACTTGTAATATTTTTATTATTTTTGTATGAAGATTCATTATTTTAAAATTTTTAATTTCTCTCTTGATGTTGTTCTTGATAATGCAACATATAACTGACCGTGACTCAATACTGGAGTGGATAAATATAAACCAACTTTGTCAAACGATTGGCCTTGAGATTTATTTACTGTCATAGCAAAGCTAAGTCTTATTAGAGATTGCCTTCTAACCATACCAAATGGTATTTTATCTAGTGATGGAGCTAAATCGATACGAGGCAATAATACTTGTTTACCGGAATATTTTCCATTAATGATTTCTACTGTAAGAACATATTTTTTCATATCTTTATTTAATCTTGTACCTTTACAAAGACCACCATCAATGTCTAAATTTCTTAAGCCACTAATTATTGCACCATTTTTTAATATTAATTAATGTGGTGGCAATCCATTAGGTGTTAATGAATTCATAAATTCTGTAGGTATCGTGTTTATCAATTTGTCATCTGCGTCACTTTGGAATCGATCATCACTATAGTATATGTATAGAGTAGTCTCAATCTATTCCTTTAACTATACTTTTATCTATTTTTAGTAGATTAGAATTTAACGGTGACAATATCACTTTATTATTTAATGTCGAATCATTAGGATCAATTTTATGTCCAAAAATTTCTGTCATTAAATCTCTTTCACAAATAAATTGTTTTGGTATTTCTCTTATATTATTTTGTAATTCATATTTAGTCATATTTTTGTTTTTACCTATGGCAAGTATCCAATTTTTAAATTCATTATCTGGATTTTGTTATCGTAGATTCTCACTTGAAGATACCGAGTGACAATTTGAGAATTAAACAACTTTGAGTCGTTATAATTTTGAATCAGGAAAAAAAATCTTTTCGGACAAAGATTTTTATGGTAAATGGCTGGCTCTGAATTCAATGGAGGCATCAATTTAGGGCGTGGGTTAGGTGGGTTATTGGGCCCATAATAAAAAAGATAGAAATTTTATTTCCTGAAAAATTGAGTTTTTCAAAAAATAACCTCGATTTTCTGGTAGCCGAGGTCTGATTTACAGTAGGAAACTCATTTGCGCATTGATTCTCTAATTGAGTATAAAGATATTAACAATGAAATATTAAAATTTAATTTCATGACTTTTTTGATGAGTACAAAAGCAACTCGAATTTCCCTAGTAAGAATTTGGTTACATCATCCGACAACAGATAGCGACACAGAACCTGCTAATGATCGACTTCGTCAATTTTTCAAACATGACGGCATTTTCGCACCCACTCGAGGCTTCTTGAAAGGCATCTCAAAGCCGCACTGCTTAATAAGTCTGATGGGTACATATGGCTCATAGCTAATATGAATAACCCTAAACCGGATAAACGTAGCCGCCCTTGAACGTTTCGACAAGCGCTTTGCCTCGCACTTTTATGTAAGTCAAGCTATGCAGGACGAGCTCGTGCTATGAGGATAGCTGCTTTATTAAGACTTGCTAAGAGTGC
Source organism: Nasonia vitripennis (assembly GCF_009193385.2). Taxonomy (NCBI): domain Eukaryota; kingdom Metazoa; phylum Arthropoda; class Insecta; order Hymenoptera; family Pteromalidae; genus Nasonia; species Nasonia vitripennis. Next base: position 1,441,573 of record NW_022279615.1, on the reverse strand, counting down.
TAAAAGGTACCTTATCCTACTCTGAATATAACCTCTATACTTAATGTTAAGAATTCCACCGCGGGTAAGGAAAGAAATATCGGGCTGCCTCGCTTATCGGCAGATCAATATTTTACTCTCTTTTCAGCCAGAAAATTGCTCAAGCTAAGTATTCGTTTTTTTTACATTTTTTAGCTGCAAAGAACGTAGGTCTGAGCCCTGCATAGGTAGCGTGATGTTAGTGCATAGCACACAAGACAGCATGCTTCCATTTTCCTTTACTGCGAAGGCGTAAAGTGGAACTGTTTTATGTCTACCCATAAAGTGGACTAAAAAGGCGTTTTAGCAAAATTTCCTAACTTTACCAGACATTTTCATATCGCCAAGTATTCCATGACCTAATTCCTTTTCCATGATTACCAGATTTCCTCGATGACCTGGGCATTCTCTGATCACACTGAATTAAAAGGAGCAAGAAACTCAATTCTGATGCAAACTTTTAAGGCTCTCTTTGAAAATAATTTGATATGAATAAATGTCTATAGAAATTAGCCGTTGTTCAGTGTTTATTAATCAGCAACTTATTGTGTTTTATCTAAAAATTGTAAAAATCAGAAGCTTGTCATTTATTATCTTTATTTTTTAATCTTTATTTCCAAATTTAGTTGCGGCCCTTTTGTAATCTTTTTAGCTTATAGGGACCCAGGTTTACGGTTTACAGCGGCGAACGGCGATACGGTGACGTGGAATGTTGCGCCCGGTCGTACGCAGGAAATCTGGATAAAAACACCGAAAAATCCGTACACGAGTGACGCTGCTCGTTTTCCAGAACAGTTCTCTACACAAATTGACGTTTTCGCACAGGTGAACGGCGTCAAGACGACGCAAGGCCATGCGCTTGCGCGTACGCAGGTAATTTTGGTTGGAGCATCAAAAAACCCGTGCTGGAGTGACCCTGCTCGTTTTTCGGGACAGTTCTTTAACTAATTTAACGTGTTTGAATGGGCAAACGAAGCCAAAACGACGCGGCACGTTGCTTTCGCGCGTACGCAACTAATCTGGGTGAAAACATCAAAAACTCTTTGCAGGAGTGACCCTCCGCGTTTTCCGCGACTGTTCTCCACACAAATTGACTTTTTGCACCAACAGACACAGCCACGGCGACGCAAAGGGTAATCTCGGTTGAAACATCGAAAAATCCGTGCAGGGATGACCCTCCGCGTTTTCCGTGACTGTTCTCCACACAAATTGATTTTTTCGCACCGGCAAACGAAGCCAAAACGACGTGACACGTTGCGCTCGTTTCTACGCAGATAATCTGCGCTATAACATCAAGAGATTTCTGCAGGAGTGAGCCTCCGCGTTTTCTGGGACTGTTCTCTACCTAAATTGGCGTTTTCTCAGCGGCGCATCGCGATACGGCGACGTAGTGCGTTGCGCTCGCGCGTAAAAATTGTTGTAATTTTCGCGTACGAAGGTAATCTGGGTTAAAACGTCGAAAAATCTCTGCAGAATTCTTTGCAGGTTCTAGACACAACGTTTTTACAATAAAATACTCGGAAAACAACGAAGCTAAGTAATACAGACGTGAGAAATAATGTAAATATCTATCTTTATAAGCTTGCAGCTTTCAGTGTGCGTCAGGACGATAATGAGAGATTGTAAGGCTTGTTCTCCTGTGGAATCATCTACATTAATTTCAGCACAAGTATCATGGAACCATATTAAGCAGTAGTCACACTGTATAAACTGATCTCCAACATTTTAAGCGCAATTTCCATAAGTAATTTTTTCAGAATTTCTTTACTCTAGAATCTAATTTGTTAAAGTCTCGAAAGTTTCAAATTTAAAAAAATTCTCCAAGATTGTAATATCGGCGTCTTTGCCCATGAATGCGTCAGTAATACATAAGTTATCCAGGTCGGTATTCTCCAAGATCTGCTAACTAAACAATAAATCCTGTACAGATTTTTCTTCGTACTTCATCCAACTCTGCATTCTGTATTTATGGAGAAGCGACGATAAATTTCTTGAACATTCACCAATTTATCCTATAAAATTTTTATTATTGGTTATTATATTTTACTATAATAGATTTTAAACAAAGAATATGACGAATAGTATATTACGATACGAAATCCAGTAACTCATTACATTTATGTAAATCACATTGATACAAATGTACCGAATACATTTGAGGAGGCGTTAAACTCAAATGAATAAAAACAATGAAAAATTGCGATGGACTCCGAAATTAATAGTCTAATGAAAAATAATACTTGGCAAATTGTTGAAAGACCAAAAGATAAAAAGGTCATTGATGTTAAATGGGTATTTAAAAGAAAAAACAATAATGTATATAAAGCAAGACTAGTTGCTAGAGGTTTCCAACAAGAAGAATACATTGATAATGTCTATTCATCTGTAGGTAAAATGCAAACTTTGAAAATTTTATTGTCATACAGCTGCAAAAATAAGTTGTACATAGAATAAATGGATGTAGAAACAGCCTTTCTGAATGGCTATGTTAAAACAGAAGTATATATCAATGAACCTAAAGGTTATGAAACAGGAGACAATAAAGTTAGCAAATTGCATAAGGCACTCTATGGACTCAGAGAAAGCCCAAGAGCTTGGTATAATTGCTTTAATAAATTCATGGAAAGTTTAAACTTTGTTAGAAGTAATTAGGATTACTGTTTATATATAAATAATACACCCAAAGATACAATGTATATACTAGTCTTTGTAGATGATCTTCTAATTTGCTGCAAAGATAAAAACAAAATAAAACAAGTAAAATCTAGTCTAATAAAAAGATTTGCAATGAAAGATATGGGAAAAGTTAGTCAATACATTGGTATTGATATTAATTATAGTGATAATAGAGATAAATTGATTTTGAGTCAGACTAAGTATATTGAATCTTTCGCTGCTAAATATAATCAAGAAAATGCCAAACTATATGATTCCCCAATGGAGACCAAACTTAAAATTAGGTCAAGCTAGCGAAATAGATGAAACAATTAAGTATAGAAACCTGATTGGCGAATTATTATATATAAGCTCAGGCACAAGGCCAGACATATCATACAGCGTAAACAATTTAAGTCGATATCAAAGTTGCTTTGATCAAACTCACTATACGTATGCAATGCACGTCTTAAAATATTTGTACAAGACTAAAGACTTAAAAATAACATATTGTGATAATGTAAATAGCGAAATACTAGATTGTATGGTAGATTCCGATTTCTCAGGTGACAATATAGATACAAAATCCACAACCGGATACGTAATTAGATTATTTGGAAATGTAATCTTTTGGAAAACCCACAAACAAGGTGCGGTAACAAAATGTTCGACATTTGCAGAGTACGTTGCTCTATCCGAAGCAGTCTCCGAAATATAGTTTATAAGAAACTTGTTAATTACATCTTTCGATATAGATTTATATGATCCTACAACTATATACGACGATAATTCTGGAGCAATCGCGATCGCAAAATTCGGAAATTTTACTCCAAACTCAAAGCACATCGAAGTGCAATATCATTATACAAACGAAAGTTACGAAATGGGCGAAATCGACATGGTAAAAGTTGACTCAAAATGTAATCTAGCGGGCATCTTCACAAAGAGTCTGAATAAAACAAAGTTCCTAAACAGTAGAAAAGGTTTAAGACTAATCTAAAGCGTTTATAAAAAAGCCCAAGTTCAGTTGTAGAATCCCAAGTTCAGTTGTAAAATCCCAAGTTCAGTTGTAGAATCCCAAGTTCAGTTGTAAAATCCCAAGTTCAGTTTTAAAACCCAAGTAATAATCGCCAAGTTCAACTGTAAAACTCAAGTTCAAAATAATAATCGCCAAGTTCAACTCTAAAATCCAAGTTCAGAGTAATAATCGCCAAGTTTAGTTGAAAAACTCAAGTTCACTTGAAATGCTCTTAATTTACTTAATCTAAAATGCGATGACAAATTGTATGAGAAATTGAAAATGCACGTAACACAAATGTATCGAATTATAATATAAAAATATCAGGACTGTAAAATTCAGGAGGCGTATTGTAATATGTGATTTTATACTGTCGTAATACATAAAAAAGGTACTAGTTGCGCCATCTACTTGTTGACGACGATTTCTTACAACGAGACAAGCTTGAGCAAACGCGAGTATAGTGCGCATGCCTCGCATATATACTTTAAGCGCAAACTATACTGTATACTCGGCTCCGTGGAGCCAGACTATGCGATACTGTACCATACTCTGCGACTTGCCTGTAAGACTCCGAGCCGAACAGATGTACTGCCGACTCGTGGCTTATGTCACTTACCTTAACAATATATCTACAATCATTATTTAACCTCACCTATCCTCCTCAAGTTGGTTATTCCCTATAAATTCCAGAGGTACGTGTGCCTTACGAAGTACGCGGACAAACTGATCGAAGCCACGAGAAGGTGGCCTTTTTCTACGTCTCAGAGCTTCGTTCACTAAGTCTACAATATATTATAATATAATACATAATAATTGTTTTTTTACATAAGTAGGTAAATTAGATATTATTTTTTAATGTATAAATTATTATTAATTAAGTATTTATAAAAATATACAGATAAGATTGTAATAAATTTGATATAAAATCATATATATATATACCTATATTATATAGTTGTTTTGAGCTAAGATGAGATTCAGCCCCCCTCGCCCCCCTAAAAAAAAACGTTAAAACGTTTCAAAAAACGGGTTATTTTTTACTCATAAAGCCCCTCGCCCCCCCCCCCCTCATTGCCCCCCCCCCCTCTGTCCCCCACAGCCCCCACTCAGTTACTTTATTTAAAATTTCTAGTAAAAAATATTATTCATTGTTAAAAGTTTTATTTTTTCCACGCCACTCATGAGGTAAATATAATAGCGCGTTTTTTTCTCTGATGACTAAAATTTTAAAGTTTTAAAAATAGGAATAAATATAGAGTTCCATATTTCAATAAGCAATGTATTTCATTCGGAAATTTTTGATACTTTATTTATACTTGATGAAATGAATATGAGAGTTTTTTAAGTGTTAAAAAAGATCACTAAAAATTTGTTTGGAAATAAAAAATTGTCATCAGAGCTGTGGTATCCCCAGTAGGCCTAATCCACAGAAAATATGACTCAATAATTTAATATTCAAAAAGAATTTCATTATAAACTGATGCTTTTAATAAATAAAATGTATCTTCTTATAACTATTTTAATAAGTATGTATGTATTTTATTTTTAAATTTCTAATACTTTTATCATACATTATTGAAATAATTATGAGTGTATTAAACTAATTTTAAATGAATTTGAAAACTACTGTATTATCAGTTCTTATACTATACATTTTTGGAGTTTACTTACATAAGTTTTAAGGATAAATATTTTTAAATTTATCAGAAATTATAAATATTATTAATTAAAGTTTTGTTTTCAATATCAAAAATAACTGTCTTTTAAAATAATAACAAAATATATTGGTTCGTTGTTTTTGTTCATTCATTGTTCGTTCCATTCTTATCCTTAAAAGAAAACAGTTGTTAATTGAAGTAATTTTAATTAAAAAATATCATAATACAATCAAAAATATTTCAGATCCCAATATTAGATCTTCTAATTCCATTTTTGTGCGGGGCGAGCTTCACTCGCCGTGCATTTTGTATACGCGAGTGAATTAGCTGTCCGTGGGCGACTCCAGCGTCATCGAGGAATAGCTGTGGCGTAGTATTTTAACAGATAGAGAAACTGCTCGTGACTCTGCGGCATCTTCGTGGCCGCCGTGCACAAGGCCAGTTGCCCCATTACAAACTACCGCCTTAACGTTGCAGGTAACTAGCAAGAGCGACCGAGTAGGTGGGCATCAAAATAAATTCGTGTAGCGAGAATGAAGAATTAGCTTGTCTCGCGAAAGAACGAAATTTAACCCTAGCGCAAAAGACTGAAGCAGAAAGGATGGCTCTGCCATTCGTATTTACAGGCATAGCCGCAGAATAATGCGAGAACAACAAAGATGAGTGGCAAAGCTGGAAAGAGTTCTATACCACGGCGACAAGATGGTACGGCACGAACAGGTGATTCCAACAACGGACGCAGAGAGAAGATACCAAGTCAGCAGTTTGAAAGTTGTTTCAACACTCTTTTCATCCATACTGTTTATAACAATTTCATTCTCATTTACTTTCCTAAATTGCTTAGTTTTAATGTCTTTCTCGTTGACTAGGATATCACAAACCTTTTTAGTAAATTCTTTCTTGCCTTGTTCATCTGTTATAATGTTCTTGACGATGATTCTGGGTATTCTTTTTCTTTTAGTAGGTAGTACATTGGACGTGACTTGTGCGTAAGTTTTTAGGTTATGCTGTAGCCTCACTGAATCATCATTTTTCTCCTTTTTAATTAGTTCTTTGAGCAGTAGATTTTTATCTGTTAGTTCTTGGTTAAGTTGTTTTAATAATTGATTTTCAACATGTAAGTTTTCTAATTCTGTTACAATGCCGCTACCCTAAGCGGGTCTTGGGTGTTGTCGTCCAGATCAGAAGGGTGGGTGCCTATCACCACTACACAGCGCGTCCTTAGGTTGCGGATAGAGGGACAGCCCCTGAGAAAAAGGTTAGCTGCGAATAAATTGAATAAGCAGCCGCGGACAGCCGATAGAAACAGGCGTGGGTGTGATGAGCGCACACTGTCGAACGCATTCATCTAGAAACACTACGCAAGCACCACAACAACAAAAACACTTCACATTATCTCTTATCTCTCAATCTATCTCTTTCATCACACATTACAAAAATGGGCAAAAATCCTGCTGCCGAGGAGGATGCGGGAGCGATGACAACTGCCCCGAAAGGGGATGTGTAGAATGATTCGTCACCTGGTATTACGCGATAACGATGCCAGCGAAGGCGCGCTGCCTTGCAGGAGGGCGTTAGGATGCGAGAATGAAACCGTAGTGTGTCTGACGACGAGTTGACACTGTCCTCGTCAAAGTCGGAAAGCTCTCATACTTAGTTCTAGAGGTTATCACCTCTAGAACGGTGGACTCACCTGCGATCGGAACAGGATCCGAAGCGCGCGGGTTTACCATAATATCATGGCTCAAAAAAATCAAATCCGAACCAAAAGGGACTTAAGGGTCGGAACTTGGAATGTTCGCAGTCTATACAGAGCAGGTGCGTTTAAAGAACTCGTAAAGGAAGCTGATAGGTACAATCTAGATTTGGTAGCAATACAGGAATCGCGGTGGCCAGATGGCGGAGTACTAGCATCGGGTAACTTCACGTACCTGTATGGGGCCGGGAGTGGGGGATCTCTAGGCACCGGATTTCTCGTAAGCAAAAGCATCATACATTCGGTTAAAAGTTTCAAATCCGTCAATGATAGGCTCTCGTACATCATTATCGAAGGTGAATGGTATAGATATGTATTTATTAATGTACACTGTCCTACGGAGGACAAAGAAGAAGAAGCTAAGGATCTCTATTACGAAACTTTAGAGCAGGTAATCGACCAGTTCGCGTCTTACGACACAAGAATAGTATTAGGCGATTTCAATGCTAAAATAGGTAGGGAGGAAATGTTTAGGCCTACTATAGGGAAGGAAAGCCTGCACGAAGCCAGCAATGATAACGGTATTAGGGTCATAAATTTCGCGGCGGCAAAAGATCTTATAATCAAAACTACGTGTTTTAAGCACAAGGACATACACAAGGCAACGTGGACATCGCCGGACGGGCCACACAGAACCAAATTGATCATTTCCTCATTGAAAAAAGACGTCATACTAATGTTCTTGACGTAAGGGCTTACAGAGGGGCAGATAGCGACTCGGACCACTTCCTAGTAGTAGCCAAATTAAGAGCTAGACTAGTAGCGAATCAAAATAGTAAACGAGCAAACAAGGTAGAAAGCTTCGATATTGAGAAGCTACGAGATAGAACAGAGTGAATTTGGTACCAGATAGAAATTAATAACAGGTTTCAGGCACTTGAAGAAGCAAACACATCGCCGGAGGGGAATGACGAACCGAATAGCTTATGGGGGGACATCGAAAAAACGGTAAAAGAGGCCGCGAACAAAGTCAAAGCCAAAGAGCAAACCATGGTTTGACGAAGAGTGCGAACTCTGGTTTGAAAGGCGCAAAAAGGCTAAATTAGATAGCTTACAAAATAGAAGCGATAGGACCGTAGAAGAGTATTCTAACGTAAGGAAACAGACGAGCGCGATCTACAGAAATAAGAAGCGGGAGTATCAAAAGAATCTTATTTGGAGAATAGAAACTAACAGTGAGGAAAATAACCCCCGCGAAATGTACAGAGGGATTAACGCCATCAGAAAGGGTTTTAGGAGTAGAGCGCAATTGATGAAGGACGAAAACAGGGACCTCGTAACAAATGACAACGAATTACTGTCGCTGTGGAAAAATTATTTCGATAAATTATTAAACGTGCACGAAAATAGCGAAGAATTAGGGGACAAAATTCACACTGCTGAACCCCACGTGGAAGAACCGAGCTACCAAGAAGTAGAAGCCGCGATTAAAAAACTAAAAAACAACAAAGCCGCGGGAAATGACTCTATACCAGCTGAGTTACTCAAATATGGGGGCGTCGAGCTCACTTTCAAAATCTATAAACTAGTATGAGCCATCTGGAAAAATGAAACAATACCCGAAAATTGGAAGGAATCTATCATTATACCGATTTTTAAAAAGGGGGATAAGACAGACTGCAATGTCTATAGGGGTATTTCACTTTTAGCAACGTGCTACAAAGTTCTGTCAAACGTAATACAAGCTAGGCTCACTCCATTCGCGGAAGATATAGTAGGAGATTATCAGTGCGGATTTCGGCGCAACAGATCGACGAGCGATCAAATGTTTACCATAAGACAGTTGTTAGAGAAAAAGTGGGAATTTTGCGAAACCATACACCAACTATTTATAAATTTTAAAAAAGCGACTCTATTAAGCGAAGCAAAATGTATCAAATTCTAGTACTTCTCGGTGTACCGAAAAAACTCGTGAGATTAATTCAAATATGTCTGAACGGAAGCACGGGAAAGGTCCGAGTAGGCGGTAATGTATCAGAACCCTTCATGATACGCGATAGTTTAAAACAAGGGGATGGGCTCTCTACGGTGCTGTTCAACTTAACGTTAGAGTATGCCGTTAGAAAAATGCAGGTTAGCCAGCTGGGCGCAACGCTTAATGGAACAACGCAGATACTATGCTACGCAGATGATTTGGATATACTGGGGGATTGTAGGAAAACGGTAGCAAGAAACGCGGAAATCCTCATAAAAGCGGTGGAGTATACAGGGTTAGAATTGAGTGAATCAAAAACAAAGTACATGATTGTGGATAAGCTAGGCATCTGCAGAGGGGAGGAAGATCTCAGAGTTGGGAATTTTACTTTTGAAAAGGTTAGCGAATTCAGGTATCTGGGTATGACCATAAATAATAGAAACGAGATTAATGTCGAAATAAATAAGAGACTCCATTCGGGTAATGCTTGCTTCTACGCCGTGAGTAATTTACTTAAGTCGAGGCTGTTGTCTAAAAACGTTAAAATAAGAATATACAGGACAATACTACTGCCGGTGGTTCTGTACGGGTGCGAAACGTGGGCTCTCACTAAGCAGGCGGACAACCGTTTTAGGGTATTTGAAAATAAAGTCTTGCGAAAAATATACGGACCGAAGAAAGATCAGGAAACCGGGGAATGAAGGAGACTACACAATGATGAGTTACACAATCTGTACGCGTTACCAAATATTAACAGAATAATCAAATCGCGCAGATTGGGATGGGCAGGGCACGTAGCGAGAATGGGAGACGACCGTACGGCAGCGCGTGTCATGAAGGGCAGGCCGATGGTAATGCCACCTCTAGGTAGACCTAGACGTAGATGGGAGGACAACGTAAAAGCGGATCTAGTAGAAATAGGACGGGTGGGTGTCGATCGGAGAGGTACATCTTGGGTGGGGTTGACACAAGATAGGGCAGCGTGGAAGGCTTGCGTAGATGAGGCGATGAACTTTCGAGTTCCAAATGCCACGTAAAAAAAAAAGTTTGCTAATTCATTATTGTCCGAGAGAATTGTTAGGTTGTGTTTGTCTCCATCAGCTAATTTGGATGAATTTTCTTGTGATGACAAGATCGAAATTTCATTTAAAATTTTGTGTTTAACCTCATCCTCCTTAAAACTTTTTATTTGAGCTATTAGAGTTTTAGCTTCTTGACTTAATGCAATATCATGGTCTTTTAAGGTTATGTTAAGCTCCACGTGGTCCGGGCATATTACAAACACATCACTGATATATTTTTGAGTCTTGCACTTATCATAGTCACTTTTGTGATATATGTTTTCACACAGTATACAAATTACAACTGTTACACGCTGTTTTGGGTGACACTTAAACACTTTATCAAGATTTTTATCAGGAGGCTTACCAGAAGGGTCATTTCCCCCCGGCGCCATCTTGGATTCTAGGACTAGGACAAAAAGGTCTATACTAGGACAAAAAGAATAAAAGGTACAGTTTAATCTTTTTAAAGAATAAAACGTAAAGTTTAATCTTTTTAAAGAATACATTTTTACTCCGCCATTTTAAAAGAATAAATGTCACAGTTTATTCTTTTGCAAAGAATAAAACGCACAATTTAATCTTTTCCAAAAAATGAAATTTCGGTCCGCCATTCAAAAAGAATAAAGTAATTATTTATACTGCGAGGACTGTGGATTCGGAGTGATCACGTAAAAGGAGACTAGTGTAGCTATTATGTAGATAAATGACTTCGAACGCAATAACACCAATATAATAGTAAAAGTAAAATTTATATTATTGATTAATACAGTAGAACGTTGAATTCAGGACAATATATCTGAATCGCCTCGCAAGTTCCTCGGAGATATTGAGTTATGATTGAACTTAAAATACACTTTGTAAGATAATGATTAAATAAGACGATATTCTCAATAAATTAATCTAATTATGCTTATTGAATCTATGCAAGTAATTAACAGTTTCCTTAAAAAAAGTAATTTATAGTACGAAGTAAATTGAAATAGTTTTGATTATTTATTTTATGAACTATGCTTCAGCAACAGTTGAACTGCCTGTAGTTCTAGGATGACAAGAGTCGATTTTTCGAATGAAACTAGAACATAAAAAGAAAGTATACACTTAGTAATTAATCCGACACGGTCTAGAGATTTGAAACAACACAGTTCATTAACTAAGCGTTCGAGTTAGTAATGCCAAGTTTTTAGAAATATCGTGTGATTGACTCACACTACGGAAACGCGATGAGTCCTAACCGGCAAGTACAATACGGACGTAGCCCGATATTGCAAAAGGCACTTAGCAGTCCTCAGACTGCAGATCAACCTCTCTGGCTTACGGGGGCAGTTGTTAGTTGAGTTATTCTGGTAAATCACATTTACTGTGCCAGAGCTTCGCCGCAGCTATACCTCTGTACGCACAAGTAAAGTTGACGCATGGAGCTTAGCACAAAGGCTTATTCCTCCGGCCAGTGTTAGTAGCTTAAAATTAGCACTGCACGTCATACACATAAACATTCACAGTGATTGTTGAATCACTGCACTACGCTTACATAAAATAACACTTAAAGTCGACACTGCTTTTTTGCCGTGGCTTCTTCGGGTGCAGAAGTGCCTCGTCGGAAATGCCTGGATCGCTCCGGGACCTTGGCAGTCAATTGCGTTATAGATAAAAAGCTGCGGTGTGCTGTGTTTGAGAGTCGAATATGTTGAGAGCCGCACGCTGCGACACTGCTTTTTGGCGAGGAGGAATTTCGGCGTCTCGGGCATATGAAGAGGGCAGTCGATGCAATACTTTTCCAAAGAAGAAATCGAAACATTTATTCTTCCTAGCGCCTGTTTTTGTTCTTTAGACTTTAAAGTGTACTATTCTTGCCTGGGACATTTAACTTTACAAGAGACAGTTCAATTATTATAAATTTATTTTTACTTACTCATTACGTATTGTATTTTTATAAATAAGGCATTTAAATTTAATATTTTGATGAAATTTTGACGGGCCCTCGTACGATCTGGGCCTAGGGCCCCATGAATCCTAAAGAGGCCCTTGTGTTTAAGACTGCGTCAAGTTTCTAAAAAGCAGAGTAAGATGGTGGTTTATAAAATTTTTAGTACATTTCGATTATAGAACAATTCGATTATTACATTATTCAGTCTTATGTGTTTTACTATTTTTCTTTTAGGTTATGTACTCTTTTATTAAATATAAGAAGTTCTACACGGACGGAAATCATCGTACAAGTATTTCGCAATTTTTTTATTAAGAATGATTGCAATTTGGCTTATCGAGCGAATTTTGGCCACATAAATCTGATTTTGGTACACTGTGGCGATACAGAGTTCTTTTAAAATTTGTATGTACTCATATAATTTTAAATAAAAATCATAAAAGTTTTAAATATTTACGAATAGAATACATAATTCGAGCATATTCAAATTTTTATAAGATAATAAATCTAAATTTTGTATTATAAATGTCTTGAATTTAAAATGGGGTGTCGGTAACACAGATTTCTGTAATGTGTTAATTTAATTTGCAAATTAATTGCGGCTTTTTGGAGTGATTTTATTTTATTTTAATTTTAAATGCGTTATATACTTCTTAAATGGGTCAATATATGTAAAAAATTTAGATTATTGGTTTAAATTTTTGAGAAGTATTTAAAAAAAGTTGTTATATGCGAGGCTAAGTAAAAGTTGACTTGAAAAGTTGACTAAAAGATATTGACATATTTTGTAGATATACATTTTGATGAAGTTGAATGAAATAAATCGATGAAATATTAAGAAACATTTTTATAATCTCTTTGTCTAATATATTTTAAGATAAGATAAATTAAGGAAATGTATTAAAACAACACTTTCATACATAGCAACGGGATGTCTCGTGCATATTATTTATTTTACGCACTCGGTAAAAAATCTTGTGTTTCACGTACAGAATACGAGCCCGAAAAACCACGTTTTGCACAAGTAGTGTTAAAAAAATATTTCTTGATATTTAACGCTATATTTATTGATCTTGTCAATTTGAGAAACTTTGTTTAACTATCCTATCGTCCAAAATTTTTACGTATGAACGTAAAATAAACGATATTTTCTCAAAATAAACAATAATACAAACTCCCCCCTACTAAAAAAATCGTGCGATTCATCTAAAATTAATAATATAACCAAAATAACTATATAATATAGGAAGATATATATATATATATATATATATATATATATATATATATATATATATATATATATATATATATATATATATATATATATATAGCTACAACAGTCGGTTCTAGGATGTGTTTTTCTAGAATCCCAGAAAAATGATTCGTAACTTCTAGGATAAAAGTACCTTTTTTCTAGGATCCTAGAAAAATCACTTGACTTTCCTGGGATCCCAGAAAAATCTATTGTGATTCTTCTAGGATCCTGGAAAAATCTTTATTTATTTTTCTAGGATTCTTCTTTTTTTGAGTGTCTGAGCAGTCTGAGGGGCGTCTGGGGAAAATCATTTACTCGAAAATTGATTGACAGCAAAGTATGATTTAATTAACTTTGTATATCAAACCTAATAACAAATCTTTTGCTGAATGTACGGATCTGACAAAACATAGATCAATGTTAATGCTGATATACTAGTAGAAGAACAGCACAACTTAGATTTTGACTTCTATTTATTTAAACTTTGGACTCGATATTACTTATAAAGTAAGGTTTAGTATACTCTGTCTCGAATTAAAATAGTTAAAATATATTTGAAAATCCTGACAAAAAGTCCTCGAAAATTAAAATATGATTTCGCTCGTTCGCTCGTATCCGAATCGTTCGGTCTGCAATGTTCCGCATTCCGCCATGTCTCAAATTGCAGCACTGTCATGCACTGCGGCACAATATTTACAAATTAACTATGATTTTAAGTATTAACAAATGAACTGTGAGGCTGAATTTATGATAATCATTACCAATGATTTTGTTTTAGAATGTTTTTCAACTATTATAACTAAATTCAGACTCATAGTTAATTGGTTCATAATTAATATCAAAGTTAATTTGTAAATATCTTCGGATACGAGCGAACGAGCGAACAACCGACCGACTGATGATCACGGAACACACCCGTAGACGACCAAAACACTGGCTGTGAGCTGCAAAATTGTTATTTATTAATATTTAAAAAATTTGTTGTTCGAATCAAATAATTAGAAAATAAGAATTTCGGAGCTCACAGCCAGTTTTTTGGTGTTATCATCTGGATGTATTAGACCCCCATTATGTGAAAAACTTCGAAAAAATATACTGAAGGTTAAAAATTTTTGATGATTATCACCTGATAATCAGCTGATTATTACTAGCATAAAAATATTAAGCTGATATCACCTAATAATCAGCTGACATTTCGGCACGAGTATCAGCAGATTATAAGCTGATCATCAGTTAATAATCAGCTGATTGTCATCTGCTTTTTTTCAGTAGGGAGACTTTTATTTATTTTTTTTTTTGTATTGAAAATACTAAATGTCGAGTGGCGGCGTTGCGAAGCTTTACATCCGGTTTCCCCTTAATATGCCGAAATAACCGCAAAAATTCATACTTATGTGACAGAAAATATGATATGCACCAAGGGCTAAGTCGGCTTTTCGACCTCGTGAGTAGTAGAGGCTGCGCGGCTACTGGGCCAAGCGGGTTCTGGGCCACCAAATACCTACGCATGGTAACTCATATTAGTAGGTCCCTGTTTTACCGACAGAGCATTGCATATCGACCGTGCTGCCAGCGGTGGCGCCCCCCATAAACCAGTGTTGTCGGCGGTGGCGCCCCCGTTACCGACCCCCCTCCATAGCTCTCCATAGCTCAGAGTGAGCATCGGTAATTTACTTTATCGACCTGGGATGCTATGGATAATTTGGAATAGGATTTGTAGGATTAAAGGTTAAGATTAATAAATAAATACATCAAAATATTCATTTTTATTTTACTTTATTCAAAAAAAGATAGGTACATAAAACATTATTTGTAAAGACATGTATATTATAAAATCTTTCAGAACTTCTTATAACCTTGATGTTCTGACATGGACATCGTATTAGTGGAATATTTCTCAAAAGTATTTTGTAACCGTTCAAATTTATTAACAGGAGTAGAACAAGGTTCTCCACGATACGTATTATATTGTTTATCATCTTGCACTCTTCTAGCGCTTTTATCCTCCTTGAGAGGTGTGTACGGAATGCTATTTCGTTTCATTTTTTATATCTATCCTGACTGATGGTTTAAGATAATACTGATTCGAATGTTTGTTCCTGCAAGCTTTATATAGTTTCAAACAAGTTTCTTAATATCACCACTTATAGGATTATACTTGACAATGCGATCATGTAGAATTAGACAATACGCTGTAGTGTCCACGGGTATATTACGCTTACATTCAAATTCAACGAACGTCTACAGCTGCCTGTTTGAGTGACTCGTTTTGTTTTGAGTAGTCGACAACTATGATCTATTACAATTCTATCAGAATAATACGCATTCTGAAAATTAGTATACATATCGTAAAGCATGGCAAACTGATTGTTTAAAATATCAAGATTCAGATTTTCATACGAATAGCTATGAGAGTTGAGGAAAAGTTTGACATTACTAATATTACAATGATCAAAATGACTAGCATTTTGTCTTCATACACCTTTCCTCCCTGTTTGAAAACTGAGAATGATAAAACGTGGTTTTTCCAGCTGATTCGATGTTTTTACAGTCCATACATGTTGCGTGGTTGTTGGAAGTACTGGATACTAATACAACTCCCATGAACGAAAACTCATCGAAATCGGTATATCTTTTTGAATATAGTTAAATAGTTGTATTTTTCGTCGGTCTGACAGCATGAGGTAGGGCATAAGCCACTTTATACGATTGATCTCGATTTTGAATTCTTCATATGTCGGTCTCCCGTCCACCATTAAAGCCTCTTGCAAAACAGCATTCAAATCATTTCTCGATCTTGTGAGAATAAGTTCATGCTTAACGTTTACAACGATTTTGCTATAATCTTCAGCGAAACCAAAAATCATTGATAGAGGAACTGTCACATCAAAGTTTCCATTATTATCAGCTATATTTCCCACGTCAGTAATAGGTGTCCAGCCGGAATTTTCAAGGTACTTTAGTTGACTAGGTGAGAAAGATGTGTAACCTTTCATCGGGGTTGCAGCAGCAACGTTCTTACATCGATCAATCTCTATGGCATTCATCTCATATCTAATTTCTTCAAAGTGATGACTAATATCATTGTTCACAAAAAGGGTGTGTTGTACTGCTTGTCTATCCTGTCCACTAGTAATCTTTCCACAAATATGTAGAGAACTTTTTGATGGTAGAACACACAAATCTTGATGTTGTATAGCTATCCGAATTTCATCACTATTATTGAATGCAAGTGAGGTATAGGGTTGATGTGCATGAACCTCATAATGCGAGATAGATTCATAAAAGATGACAGGGAATTGTACGTTAAGAACTGATTCCATTTTTCTGAGGCACACAGCAACAACAGATAAACGTACAAGTTATTTTTTCAGTATTTTTCTCGCTTGAGGTCCCGTTCTTCCTTCACCACGCACTTTGAGACCGAGACTTTGTAGAAACTGACTGTTCTGAAGTGTTAATCGTTTGATCACTCGTTGCTGACTGACTGTCTGACGACATACTGAGCTATTAATATAGCTTTTGTCAGTATTAAAAACAATACCCATTTCAATGGCTTTTTAAATGTAGACGAATTGTAATAATTTCACCTCGGAGATTAATCAAATCACCATCTTGATCTACTATGCGTAGTTGTAGGTGATTGATCACTTTCACAGATATTGGCAAGTAAATTATTTGTTTAGGCACCTCGATTATCTTGTAGCCTGGCGGAACTGCTGGGAAAAATTCATGTATTGTATGAACTTTCTGCTGATTTATGTATGCTCCTATCGTAATGTTACATTCAACTCGTAAAGCGTTAACTTTGAGAATAGCTACTGGTAAATCTGAGTTGTGACTTATATAGGGCTTCAAAAGTCTTGGAGTGAATCCTAGTAGACGACCAATCGAGTCAGTCGGTCGGAAATCTATTTCATGACTACACATAATAACACTTCGTAACGTATTATTATTTGGTTTGATACTAACTTTTATACCTCGAGTATCGAGGATACCTTGTAGAGTTCGATCAATATCCTTAATCTCATAACTGCCAGTAGGTAGTTCAATTATTTCTTGACCAACATAATTTCATCGACGTTCGGTATAGAATTAAAAGTTAGCAGCTCAACACGTCCAAGACTGTATTGCTTTTCCGAATCCAGTTCTATTGGAGGAAAATAGTGCGTCTCAAGGATTGAGGAGGTGCCGGAAAGGCTGAGAGTCATTGATTCAACAACCATCTTAAGTAGACTAATTCAAATCATTCATGTAGATTTCTTTTTATATAGACAAAAATTATCTTTACGATTGAGCTGATTGCAGAGAAATTTCAGACAGAGATGACCACAGATGAAAGTTGAAAATTCCTGATACCTCTGATAATTGTACTTAACTTGAGATACTTTCCAGTAATTTATAAGATCTCGCGGTGGTTGTAAATCACCGAAACTATCAAAGTATGTAACCTCAATACCAATTTTTCGATAAGCTACCCAATGCGTGCCAGGTCCACTTGCATCATCCAGATTAATGACTGCCGATTCTCTGGCTCGACAACCATTTGAAGGCAGAGCATTTCTCATAAAAACTCCTCGAAAATTTGGTATATTCATTAGGTTTACATGTTTGAGCAGATCGTAGTCGGTAAGTGCACGTTTAGGCAATCGATTTCGTCGAAGTTTTTTTTTCTTCCTTTACACTTTTTGTTCTTCTTCTTCAGAAAGATGCCGAAATCTTTACGATGAGGTTTTAGAAATAGTCCTTTACCGAGTGCCAACATTTCAATTTTTTCATTATGTCTTTTTTGCTCTTCCATTTGTATCTTAGCAGCACTTGCTTTATTTATTGCTTTAGCGATTCCCGCAGCTCCTCCTGCAAGTGAGCCTACTGCACTGAGACCAGCAAAAAGTGGGATAAGTGCTGGAAGAAAGCCACCAACTTTTCTGGGAACAGGCAATATGCGTGAAACATTAATTTTACTTTTTCCACCAACATTTTTCACATGCTCTCGAGCCATCTTTAGTGCTGACTTTATGATAGAGCGAGAATCGTTGCCAGGAATGATAGGTTTTCCCATTGACTTGATCAAATTTTTCAGTGTAATCTTTTATTTTGAAATCGTTTTCTTAAGTTTATTAGATCTACGCCTGTCACCTCCTCTTACTCCTCCTCTTCCAACACCCAAACCAAGCTTTGATTTTAACTTCATGGTATTTGCTATAGCGAAAGCTGTCGCTTTTTCTTTCAAACCAGCGTCTCTAGATTTCACTCTCTGCCACGCCTTCTCTGCTAAAATCTGATCAGCTACGTTTCTCTCTTGAATCAGGATTTTTTGAGTAGGCAATATCGTGTTCCTTACAAGCAGCGTCTAGAGGATTTATTCCTGAATCACCACGAGCTAAACGTTTAGCAAGTTTAGTACCTGGACCACAGTACTGATAACCAGGCACATGAAGTTCAATGAGTAATTTGTTAATCAATGTATTCACTAAACCTGTACCTTTTTTCTGATGCATGATGCTAGCTCTTAACAAGCTCATGCGAGACTGACTGAGGGTACTATAAATGCTCATATTTATAATATATCGAGTCAGTCGTGGTATGAAATTTTAAGAAGCATGATGGATCTTAAGAAGCAGGCAGCAAAGTTGCCAGTGGTTAATTTCGATCTGTTGACCCTGCAGCATAAAAAAAACAACACAATCGTCATAGAAAATTGCTACCTTCGTGTTGAAATATTTAGTCTCAATGCACTCTCCTTCTTTTTCTTCGACATTTTCATTATTCTCTACACATGTTTTTGTAAATTTACATGATAAAACTGTGTTAATTTTAAAAGCTTTATCATTTGAGTGCATCATACTTTTTATTCTTTGTGAAAATAATATTGCAGAGTCTCGTAGGAAATTAATTATATCAATGTGTGTCAAATTTACTATAACAGCAGTCCTCATGCGGTTTTCAAAGGCGTTATCCATATCAATCCAACGCACGCGATCAGTGACAGTATTTTGTTTATTTACTTGTACTCCAGCACCGCTTTTTCTTGTAGTCATAATTTCAAGTCTTGCTCTCATATATTCTATTTTTCCCATTGTACATATAATGCTTTGTCGTTCTTGAACGGTACGCTTTTTATTACTCAAAACTTTACGAAATGTCTTTAATGTTAAAAGAAATTGATGGTTCCATCATGTTACAGTGGTTAAATCAACTGTACTTGTAGCAGAAAATAATAATCTTTCGACCTCTTCCAAGAGCTTAACTTGTTGTAGGCATTCATTTATAATATCCTCCATTTTCACAGTTGATATCTATTAATAAAATAAACAAAATATTGTTTAATTCATATATTTTAATGCGGATATTTGTGATTGATATTGTAAAGTAAATAAGATAAAAGTAGATCAAAAAGATCTATTCTTAACCAGCAGATACGACTAAACGAGTGTTGGATGGTAAAACAGAGGTCTAATGCCCAATGTGGGAGTAGTGTGCGTGTACTACTTGACCACTGTCAGATGTGTGAGCAAAGCGCAAGAGAAAAAGCTAGTGCACACGTGTGTGTATGCAGGAGAGAAAGAGAGAGAGAGAGAGAGAGAGAGAGAGAGAGAGAGAGAGAGAGAGAGAGAGATAAAGAGAGCAAGAGAAAGAAAGAGCGAGAGAGAGAGAGAGAGATAAAGAGAGCAAGAGAAAGAAAGAGCGAGAGAGAGAGAGCGAACGAGAGAGAAAGAGAGAGAGAGAGAGAGCGAACGAGAGAGAGCGAACGAGAGAGAGAGAGAGCGAACGAGAGAGAGAGAGAGAGAGAGAGAGAGAGAGCGAACGAGAGAGAGAGAGAGAGAGAGAGAGAGAGAGCGAACGAGAGAGAGAGAGCGAACAAGAGAGAGAGCGAACGAGAGAGAGAGAGAGCGAACGAGAGGGAGAGAGAGTGAACGAGAAAGAGAGCAAGAGAGAGAGCGAGATAGAGAGAGAGTGAGAGAGAGCGAGATAGAGAGAGAGTGAGAGAGCGCGAGATAGAGATGTATAAAAATTTACTTACTTTATTCTCCATGCTGATGTTGATGATGAGGATAAATTTTTTTTTAAATCACTTGTATAAACAACATTTTTTTAGCTGTTTCGTATTTGTTTACTCATGCACCCACACACGTACGCACGATGTTACTTCACCAAGAGCTATGATTCGAATGGTTCTAGCGACTTGTAAATGTATCCAAAGCGTTTGGCTCTCACACATCTACGTGCAATAATTGTCAAATAAACTAGCCGTATCTGTTTAAGGGATTGGGAAAGTTTCGACCAAAAAAATTTGAGCTTTTAAGTGTTTTAGATGCTTCAACTCAATTCTATACATTCAGAATACTGATATTTTAAATAATTTGTTTAATTTAATGTAAATAGTAATATTCATACCACTATTAGTTTATTTTAATGTTGCTGATATAATCTGTGTAGAAGATTTCTTTCAATGTGATAATAAACTAATCCCTGTAGAAAGACAATTAAAATAAATTTCATCAGCGCTCTGACTTAAATAATATAATAGATGCAAGGGTGGGGATAATTTTTCATTTGCGTTTCATTATTTTCATGTGTGAAAAATGAGGGCTATCGATGAGAGTCAGTGGGGACTATAGGAAACGTATTTAAAAATACGGAGGAGGGGGGTAATGAAGAAAGCGAGAAAGAGAGTAGAAAATTGAGGCGCTTCGAACGAAAATTTGTCTGAGTGGGGACTATGGGAAACGTATTTAAAAGTACGATGGAGAGAGGAGCTGACGTCTATATATATATAGGCTATCTATATATATATAGGCACGGTATTTCACATTTCTTCTTAAGGGTTAACATCTTTAGATGCCAATATCACTATTGTATTTCTTCAAGAATTTTCATGTATTTATTTTAAAAATGTTTTAATACATATATTTTAGTTATAAGAATATATACTCATGTAATAAATAAAAATTTTGAGATGTATTTTAGTTATAAGAGCTTTTATATATGTTTTAGCTATAATACAATATGTATACTCATATAAAAAATAAGGATTTCTATAAATAAAGCATAAAATATATCATGAATACTGGATTTATATTTGTACTATCACCAAATCCTAAAATCCTATTCCTTCATCAGTAGCATCAAAAACTGATAAAGTCTTTGTACATGCCCTGCCTAAATATTATTAGAAGTTTCATAACCCCTCAGGATGGCTAGATGCTCATTGCTCAGAGACTCAGCCAGCGTCTAGATGTCAGCTCTTGAACAAATCAAAAAGGTTATGCTTGGCCGCGCGGTTGACGCGGCGGCTGCAATGCAGACGATCTGCGTAGTGAATGGTCAATCATAAAATTAAGAATTATCAGGAGCATAAACAAATAAAGTATTTTGATTTCTTAATTAATTAAACGATGCGCAAACCAATGGCCAACATTGTTTTTTTCAAAACTAATTTTTTTTTTCTTACAATTGTCTATATAAGGGAGAAAGTACAATACGTCCCGTCCCGTCCCGTACCGACCCCGGGACATACCGTCTGAAATAAGTCACTTTTATATTATTGGCTAATTCTGTTCGATAACCCAATCGACGGTACAGAATTAGCCAATCCCGTAAAAACAGCTTATTTCAGACGGTATGTCCCGAGGTCGGTACGGGACGACGGACTCAATTGTACTTTCTCCATAATATACTAATACAAGTGAATGGTGAAAACGCTGTTAGTATAAGTTTATAACTTTTAAAGTAAATTAAAATCTAGCAAATAAAAATTGTTTCGATTTTTCTTTTTACTATTTCGGCTTTTGACTGATAATTGATAGCAATACTAGAAAAAATAATAAAGTAGTTAAGTATTTATTTTCAAATACATTGGAGTTAGTTATGTATACTCATATAAAAAATAAGGATTTCTATAAATAAAGCATAAAATATATCATGAATACTGGATTTATATTTGTACTATCACCAAATCCTAAAATCCTATTCCTTCATCAGTAGCATCAAAAACTGATAAAGTCTTTGTACATGCCCTGCCTAAATATTATTAGAAGTTTCATAACCCCTCAGGATGGCTAGATGCTCATTGCTCAGAGACTCAGCCAGCGTCTAGATGTCAGCTCTTGAACAAATCAGCCATATTGAAATTTCAACCAATCATGTTTGATAAAACAGGTTGGGTCGGTAACGGAGGTGCCACCGTCGACAACACTAGTTTATCTCAACTTTTAATCGTGCAATCCTATTCCAAATTATCCATCTCATCCCAGGTCGATAAAATAAATTACCGATGCTCACTCTGAGCTATGGAGGGGGTCGGTAACGGGGGCGCCACCGTCGACAACACTGGTATATGGGGGCGCCACCGCTGGCAGCATGGTCGATATGCAATGCTCTGTCGGTAAAACAGGGACCTACTAATATGAGTTACCATGCGTCGGTGTTTGGTGGCCCAGAACTCGCGCAGCCCCTACTATTCTCGTGTGGTTGCTGTACTCGTATGCGGCTCGTAAATGCCCTCAGTTTCGGCTTGTACTGGAAACTCCACACTAGGTCAAAAGGAACCCCTCTTTATGCCTTTGGTACACGATATACTATTATAATTTTAAATTGGTTTAAAACATTTTTATTTGTGTAGTTGGCGACTCAAAATGTACAATCCGCCATCCACTCTCCTTACACAAAAATTCATGCCCTTCTATAAAAAGCATGGTGCCGAGGGTGGCTTTTTCAGCCTCGGATGATTTGCAACCGTGCTCAAATATTTTCCCCCTAGTTGCACAACCTACGTAAAAAATCCCACATGGTATTCGCGTGGATACCATACGGTTTCTATGTGATTTTCATGCAAAGACTACAAGGCAACTATGTTGAAATCATGTGCGATTTTCCTGTGGGATCCTAGTAGAAGCCTATACATAGTTCCCATATGAATTTTACATGGCTCTCACATGATTAATTGAAGCTATAAATTTTTTATAAAAGAAGCTATTTGGAAACTACGTGAAAACCATTTGGTATTCACATTGTTCTCAGAAGTTTTTCATGAGTTTTCCATATGCGTTTCACTTGGTTACCACATAATACCCATGTGCTCTAACAGCACAAAAAAATTTTAAAATTATTTTAAAAATATTTTACATTACAAAAGAAATGTTTCCGCAATCATTTCAAGCATATTTCTAAAATATTCTTACATTCTTATTTGTCCTAGGGTAAAAATATTTCTAAAAAATATTGCAAACAAATATTTTAGTATCATTTTATAATATTTGCAAAACATTTTTAACATATTTTAAAATATTTTGTAATATTTTTAAAAGTTTACAAAAATATTTCATTGACAAATTGCTGCCCAACCTTAGACAAACATTTGTTAATATTTACAAAATCTAATAAAATATTTTAAAATATCAATATAGTTTTTTATAAAATATGTACAGAAATAGTTTAAAAATTATATGTAAATTTTATTTTCGCAAGGTTTCATGAACATTTTACTTATGCTTTGAGGACATGCAAGTTTTCGTAATTTATATATTATGAATCAAGAGGTGCGATAGCGCCGCACTGGTAAGAAAGGCCGAGATTCGGTTTAGGACAGAGCGACCCTATATACTTTAAAATTGGGTTTTCTAACCTCCAACAAAAATCTTGAATGCAGTTAAACCATTAGTATTGCACGTATGCGCAATCTATTGGTAACTATTTGAAATATATTAAGCTAATCTTTTATCTTTAAAAGGATTCATTCGAATATATTACGTTATTAACTTAATATTGCAAATTGAAAATTTGCTTGGTGTATTTCTTTTCGTCAGAGTTTCTTCCTGCGATATTTCGCCTCCAGCAGTTATAATCTACTTTATTGACATTCGTCTGCTACTCGGTTGCATGCGATTGTGGTATTACATATTATTTACATATAATAACGCTATACGATTATATGCGCGATGAGATCAATATCTAAAGCAATAGTAGCTTATTGTCCATCAAACAGATCATGATTTCAAGAAAAATATGCTTTGTAAAAGATGTGAAATCTCTCTAAAAAAACTTTTTTCAAAACTGAAAACCTTGGCAACAAAAAGAATAATAAAAGTAGTGAAATCTATAAATATAAAAAGCAACAAAATTTGAAAATCAGTCATCGTAATCAAAACCACTTGCGACTATTAAAAGTCAAAATTCTTATTAATGCATTGAGAAAAAAGGCAAAGTTATTGTAACTTTCTACATATAAAAATACACTAGAAACTAGAAATACAAGTGGCTAGAGTTATTAGATCCTCTGGAACAAGCCTAACAAGAAATGTCACCCGCCAAATCCAAAATTTCTCATAGCCCTCGAGTTGACAATTCCAACTAGGACATTTAAGTAAAAACTGATACGGTGACTAATTTCTAAATAATTTAACAAATATCTGTACAAAAATTCAGATATCTAGCTTTTATATAACACAGATGGAATAGTAATAATGAACTTCGATGTCGACTACTAAGATTATGGCTCCCAATTTAACTTAAGTCACCAGCCAACATAAACAACATGTAAAATAATGTTTGATATCACTTAATTAAAAAATAATTAATAAAAATATAAGCCTTCATTAATAAATCATTTTTATCTTATATTGAATAGGTGTTATTATACTGCATCATAATAACCTCAAAAGGTTATGTTATATGCGCACGCATGCGAATTCGGCTTCCCGAGTTGTTGCCGAGTTTTTTTTTTTAAAGGCTATAGCCGGGTTACTATGGTGAAATGGCCCCCTTGGAAAATGTATATATGTTATATACCATTCGATGGGGAATAAAAAAAAACTCCCATAGCCAAATTTTTAGCTCTCTGCCTAGTGCGCATGCGCAGTAACATCGATAAACGTTTTTTTTTGATTTTATTTTTTTCTGAAGTCCCTATAGGATAAAAATTTTTTTAAAAATTCACATTGGTGTATTTTTATGTCATGAATAACTGCAATTTTTTTGGGATTACATAACCTCAAATATCGGATCTAAAAAAATTATTAAAGTTTTCAATCGATATTTTGACCCCCTTGTTTTTGAGGTGCAACTTTTTAAGTAGACTTTTTTTGTGTACTTTTTCCCGTTCTTTACGATGGCACTAACGTTTTTTCCTTAAAAATGGTGGCACAACTCGATTTGAGCCAAAAACTGATTTTTTTGCCATTTTTTCACGTTTTTAGCTGGTTATGTTACAATTTAGTTACTAAAGTGACTCCTTTTGAGTAGTTTTGCATATCTTCCCATGAAAACATAATCAAATGAAATATTTTGTTCGCTCCAAGCCGTATTTTTTATATTATCTTACGTTTTCAATGATGGTCTTATCAGAATTGTGATATCACCTTATTATAAAACTGATGGCTAATGTTATGTTCTTTTTAAACGTTCTGTGATTGGTCGAAAGTATTGTCTCTGTCGCACTTTTTTGTTTATTGTTTATTTTTATTTATAATAAAAGGTTATGCTTGGCCGCGCGGTTGACGCGGCGGCTGCAATGCAGACGATCTGCGTAGTGAATGGTCAATCATAAAATTAAGAATTATCAGGAGCATAAACAAATAAAGTATTTTGATTTCTTAATTAATTAAACGATGCGCAAACCAATGGCCAACATTGTTTTTTTCAAAACTAATTTTTTTTTTCTTACAATTGTCTATATAAGGGAGAAAGTACAATACGTCCCGTCCCGTCCCGTACCGACCCCGGGACATACCGTCTGAAATAAGTCACTTTTATATTATTGGCTAATTCTGTTCGATAACCCAATCGACGGTACAGAATTAGCCAATCCCGTAAAAACAGCTTATTTCAGACGGTATGTCCCGAGGTCGGTACGGGACGACGGACTCAATTGTACTTTCTCCATAATATACTAATACAAGTGAATGGTGAAAACGCTGTTAGTATAAGTTTATAACTTTTAAAGTAAATTAAAATCTAGCAAATAAAAATTGTTTCGATTTTTCTTTTTACTATTTCGGCTTTTGACTGATAATTGATAGCAATACTAGAAAAAATAATAAAGTAGTTAAGTATTTATTTTCAAATACATTGGAGTTAGTTGGAACCGAAGGCTGACGCGGCTACTTTAAATCTTTCTGCTGTTTACTTCAAAACTAACAATCTTGTATATTTAAAGTGAGTACTATATATTTTACATATCTTTTAAAAAAATGAAGATTTAACAAAGTTTTTCAAAAGTTTTGACATCACAGATTATATGCTTTGATATTAGGGTTATATGTATTTCTAATACATATTACACAATAAATTAATATTTTGTTAAATAACTTCTTTAAAATCAAAACCTATTATTAATATCTAAAATGTTATTTTTATGCCGACACTTTGAGTTTTGAAAAAAAATACTGTAACCAACCTACTGATAAATAAAAAATCTCCCATGTATTTATAATAAATACACTTGTATTTTACCGGTATATGCAGAGTAAGACTTATTAATGGGTAGAAAAATAAAATTTTTATTATAAATTCTGTAGTATTAAGAGTAATTGTATCAAAAATAATGACAGATAATATAGTAATATAATAATATGATATAATAGTATAATAATATGATATAATAATATAATAATATAATATAATAATATAATAATGTAATAATAATAACAGATAATTATTAGACCTTTTTATACGCTAAATAAGAAAAACATGTTGTGTACGTTATTAAATTCTTGCATAAAATCAAAAGTTTAAACCAACATTAAATTATAAACTGTTTTAGTACTCGCATAAAGATCCGATCTTATCCTAAAACAAAAATAGCAATCAGATTTTAAATCAATAAGCTAACAAAAAAGTAATTAATAAAAATGAATTTTCAATCCTATAGATATAGATATACGTACAATGCATGTAAGGGGAACGAGTCTTTATCTATTTAACTTAACCAATTTAGGCTAATCACATAAAGTAAAATGAGAAATTAGTTAAACATAAAGTTGTTGAAACTATTAACTAAATAAAATTAAGAAGGAAAAACATTTGAATAAAATATGACAATAAACTTTTGCTAGAAACGGATTTGACGATTGATGAGTTGCATGTTTTGATGTAATGCGGTATATTAATTATACAAGTATGATTAAATTGATAAAATATAGAAAGTCTTGAACAATAATTAATTTGTTTATGTATAAAATACTGTCAAATTAATAAAAAATGCACATAAATATCTGCATATGACTATATATGATGTGATTTTTACTATAGTTAATTATTATGAGATGAGAAAAAATATTTGGTTTTACATAAAAACAATACATGAGAAATAATAAAAATGAAAAATAGAACTAATAGGATGCGAACTTATTAATTGTCAATTAACTTTTAAGTTAAAAAAATGTAAAATGAATAAAGTAAACACAAGCTAACCTATGCTTTAAACACATACGTATATGAAACATCATTAAAAACAACATTATTTATTTATTTTAAAATACACTATTATTCATGTCTAGATACAAGAACATATTTTTACAAAAAAACAAATTGAATATAATAATTTCATAGGTTTGTTGATTTTATAAAATCACTAGGTACAAGCACTTCAATACAGTTTTTATGACAAAAAAAAATTATTTGCTTAAAAAACATATAAATGAAATACAACTTATTTCACTTTTACTAGGCAATATTATTTTTTTACTTTTCATGTAAAGCTACTGAGAAAACTGGATTATACAAGAACTTAGATTATAATATTTTTGTAATATTTATTATTCATTCTAGTTTTTAATTTAAAAAAAGGCAAACAATTTTTTTAGATTTTTAAAAACTAACTAACAGCATTTTTAAATGTATTGTAAAATATTTATATTTTATTATTTCAGAAGTGATCTTCTTGTCTAATGGTTAAATAAATATGGCATCTAATAGTAATGAAGAGTCAGATAACATCAGGAAACGCGATGATCGAAGATGTGCCATGTGTAATATTTATATTAGAAAATCAATTGGTCGAGAAAAGGAAATCGAATCTGAAGTTGAAATCGAATATGCTAAACAATTATCAAATAAAGATATTTACATCCATGATGTAATTTGTGATTCATGTAGAAAGCGATTAGCCAAATACATATCAAGGTCTAAACCTAAAAAGGTTAATGTTCCAGCAACTGCTTCGTCTCAAGATTCAAATGTTTCTGAATCATTTTCTCAGCTAACTGTCACTTCATCATCTCAGGAAAGTACACAATCATCTGTATACACAATAAAGGAACAAAAAGTACGAGCAACCACGGAATTACTTATTCAAAGGACGATTGCGGCACATAAATATTGCTTTGTTTGTGGGTACCAAAAACAGACTAATAATATATTAGTTCCTTTAGAGGCCCGAATTCAAGTTTATAGTAAAATGAATGTTTTTATTCCACATGGCAATAGATGCTGTTGCACACATTTAATTAAAAAAAGATTTTATGAAGATGAACTAAATAAAATTAATATTTTTTCCACTACAAGTACGGTATATATTGATGAATTACTACAATTTTTGAGTCAATTATCAATGAAAGCAGACGAAACTTTATTAGATACAGTAGCTGAATTTTCCATGCCTGAAAAAAAATTGAAAGTTTTTACGGGATTAACGTGGGAAAATATTAATTATCTTAAAGATCAACTCACTTCTCTGAAGAATTCCTGTGTAAGGACAGCGACACAAGCCATTGTCGTATTTTTATTCAAAATGCGCTCTGGGAATTCTAACTCGCTCATCTCTACAATATTTGACATTGAAAGCGAACAACAAGTATCTCGTTTTTGTCAATCAGTATTATTATCTTTCGAAAAAGATTTACTACCAAAACACTTTGGATTAGAAAATGTAGACAGAAATGAATTGATTGAAAATCAAACTTCTAATATGGCAAAGAAATTACATCCTGGTAAACAACTTATTTTGATTGCTGATGGTACTTATATAAGGCATGAAAAAAGCTCTAATAACGAGTACCAAAGAAAATCTTATTCAGGCCAAAAAAAAGTTCCTCTGACTAAACCATTTACTATATGTACTACTAATGGTTATGTTGTTGACCAGTTAGGTCCATATCTTGCAAATAAAAATGATGCTACAATACTGATTGAAATATTGGAAGAGAAGCAGAATATTTTACAGAAACTTCTTCGCCAAGGGGACATTTTTATACTGGATAGAGGTTTCAGGGACATTAAACAAAAATTAGAAAATATGGGTTATATTGTTTTGATGCCTGCACTCAAAGGTTCAAAATCTCAACTTTCTACGCAAGAATCAAATGAAACAAGATTCACGACAAAACTGCGATGGGTTGTTGAAGCAGTGCACGGAGTTCAAAAGAAAAAATATAGGTTATTAGATCACAAACTTGATAATAAAATGGTGAAAAATACTGGATCTTATTGTAAAATTTCTTGCTACTTAAATAACTTGTTTGGCAAACGCCTAGATTCTGATGAAGACATGCAAGATGAAATATTTAGTGCTATGCAATCTAGAAAAAATGTTGAAAATACATTAGCAGTTTTAGTAGCAGACAAAAGATGGAGTCGTCGGAAACTACCATTTAAAATAATAACTTCGGATGATTTACCAGACTTTCCTGAATTAACAATAAAAGATTTGAAAATTCTGTTTACAGGAACATATCAGCTTAAACAGACAATATCTTACTTAGCGGAAATGCTTGACGCAGATAATAATTTGAAGATTGGATATTCAAAAGAGACTAACAATATTTTCAAACTTGAAGTTCAATCCAGGCATATTAACAGAAAACAATACAAATGTTTCGCTGAGTATAAACCAAATGGTATTGGTTATTCTAGCATCTTAAGACACTGTTGTGATTGTGCTAACGGTAACCGTACTATAGGATGTTGTGCGCATATTGCTGCCATAATCTATTATCTTTCACATGGAAGATATTTATCAAAAATCATACGACCAGCTGAAATTCTGTCTAAAATGTTTCTTAATGATCAAATTGAAGTGTGTATTGATGAAGATAGTGACAATGATGAGTGAATCATTTTTTCTATTGTGAACATTCGTTATTTTTAAAAAGCTACTTGTATACGTTCCATAATTTATTTTAAATAGCCTATGAAGATAATAAATTATACTTTGTACGAATTGAACATACTTAACTTCAATTCCTTTTTACCTGATAATTATTACTGTCAATAGATTTTGAATAATCAATTAAGTAGAGGCAGATAAGCCAAATATGGCCTTTTTAAGACCACAAGACGCCAAAAGTATCCTCAAACGATCGATTTCAAGGCTATGTTTAGCTAAAAACAGGCTTTTTTGCGTGAAAACCCTTGCATTATGACATTTTTAGGTTAGTTTTGGGTTACATGGTACCAAAAATGGCCTTTTTCGGCGTTAAATCACTCAAATGAGGGCATTTTTAGGTTAAAGAGAAAAGCAGACACTGACAGCGGCGATATTCTTTTTATATATAGAGAGAAACCCTTTATTACCTCAAATTCTGATAAGACCATCATTGAAAACCTAAGATAATATAAAAAATACGGCTTGGAGCGAACAAAATATTTCATTTGATTATGTTTTCATGGGAAGATATGCAAAACTACTCAAAAGGAGTCACTTTAGTAACTAAATTGTAACATAACCAGCTAAAAACGTGAAAAAATGGCAAAAAAATCAGTTTTTGGCTCAAATCGAGTTGTGCCACCATTTTTAAGGAAAAAACGTTAGTGCCATCGTAAAGAACGGGAAAAAGTACACAAAAAAAAGTCTACTTAAAAAGTTGCACCTCAAAAACAAGGGGGTCAAAATATCGATTGAAAACTTTAATAATTTTTTTAGATCCGATATTTGAGGTTATGTAATCCCAAAAAAATTGCAGTTATTCATGACATAAAAATACACCAATGTGAATTTTTAAAAAAATTTTTATCCTATAGGGACTTCAGAAAAAAATAAAATAAAAAAAACACGTTTATCGACGTTACTGCGCATGCGCACTAGGCAGAGAGCTAAAAATTTGGCTATGGGAGTTTTTTTTTATCCCCCATCGAATGGTATATAACATATATACATTTTCCAAGGGGGCCATTTCACCATAGTAACCCGGCTATAGCCTTTGTGAGAAACAATTCGTCTTTGGAACTCGCGATGTGCTAGTGTACTGACTAGTTAAACTCGTCAATTTTCTACCAGGGTATAAAAGAAACGCGTTAACAAAATATAAAAACTGCTGCTAACTAAATTAGCTTTCTCAATGATTATAGAATGTAGATAATCGTTAATTGACTTTGAAATTTAATCAGTTCTAAGTTGAAACATAGTCAAATAGCATGCAAAATTTTATTTGTGTTATATCAATTCGTTCCAGAGTTATAATGAGGACAAAATTTAGTAAACGGATATGTACATACATACATATACATCCATACAATTTTTTAAAACGTATTTTTCGGACTCAGGAACCTCAAAAATATCGAAATTTATCAAAATCTTTGATTCTATAATTGGCACTGTTACAAAGCTTTCGAGAAAGCAAAACGGACTGTTTTTCCATTATGCTACAGTATAAAAACAAAGAAAATAAGACTTGGTGAATTAAAATCCATTGATGAGTAGAAGCTAAGATATAGGCGTCTAAGAACGAACACACACATTGTCACATACATACATCTGTCCGTACGAACATATTACAAAAACACTACTTTTTGACTTGAATTAAAACACACTTTCTAAATGTGTTTACACAAACTCTAAAAATTACTATTACCTACATGGCTTCCATAGGTAGGAAGCAGAATAAATAAACATGCATTACCCGAATGTAGTCTCTTACTTATCTCGACTTAAAAAAAATTACCCTAATCACAGACGCACACGTGTACTGTAAGATGAGTCAGCGATAAGAGTTCGCACAGCCGTACGACGATCGATAGCATGTGCTCGCATTGTAGACGTTAGCTTAATGGTTAGAGCTCCCGCTTGTTAATCTCGAGGTCCGCGGTTCAAGTCCGCGTCTACTCTTTTTCGCTTTCCGACTCGACTCCACTCCGTCCGTTACACTCCTAAAATGTTTAGAAAATATTTTGAAATATTTCTGAGAAAATGCATTATAACCTCATAATTTTACATTTCAAAAAATTGTTTTATAAATATTGTGAAATAATGCTAATAAAATAAGTAATAGGACTTGGAAAGATGATAAAAATGTATCAAAATATTTTATCAATATATGGTGCTTCTGCCTAATAAAAAAGGTATCCGCATAATATTTATAAAATATTTTGAAATCTTGAAAAGAAAATGTATCAAAAACTCGAAATTTAATATTTATTTGGAGTAAGGGGAAACATTTTGAAAAATAAAGATTTAAAAGGAGAAAATTTTTAATTGATTTATAATGCTATATAAAATTTTGAGTTTCTAAATATTAGAAAAGTGAAATTGTGAAAATCTAAATTTGGGAATCATGAAAATATCCCTTGGGCAATATTTTGATCACAAATATCACGTTTTGCAATATTTAAATTCAACATTTTTATTTTATAAATTTTTTTATTTTAAAATCTTAGTTTAAAAATTTTGAATTTCTAATCTTTACCATTTATAATTTTCATTTTTCAAAGTTTTTACTCTCACCCATTTATTTTAAATATTATACTAGCCTTTTAGAATATGTTTAAGAAATATTATTTATGAATGTTTTTCAATTTTTTCTTATATTTTATCTCAATATTTTTGTGAACTTAATAAAAATGTATTTAAGTAATATTTACAAAATATTAAAAAATGTATTTTAGATATATTTATAGGGATTTATGCGAATATTTTGATAAGATATTTGTGCAAAATTATAAAATATTTCTCACAAAATATGCCCGAATCAAATGAAAATATATTTTTTTTAAATATACCAAAAATATTTTTTCCTTTACAATATTTATAATCACATATTTTAAAAATATTTTATAAATCTTTGGGTCATATATTTTATGAAAATGATTAAATTAGTTTTAAATTGTCTTAAAAATGTTCCTAAAATCTTTTAAAATATACAAATCTTTTAAAATATTGTGTGCTATTAGGGTGTTGCTACTAAAACTAAAATCAATATTTTTATTGGTAAGAATAAAGTTATTAAAAATAGAATTTTTTTAGCTGAGGCGCCCAGTTTTAACGTTATCAAACAGAGTAGCACTTAAACTGGGCAGCAAATCTCGAAAATTTATATTTTTAATAACTTTATTTACCAACAAAAAATGAAAAATATTATTTTTAGTAGACAATATGGGTATTCTGTAGGAAATATATGTAACGCATATGGTGAGCTCGTGGAAAACTTCCGAGAACGATGTGGTTTCCTGCCGGAAATTCTTTTTGTCAAAAACCGTGAATTTTCGCGATTTTTCGTGAAATACTGCATTTTTTAGTAATACTCTGTGAAATGTTGTTAATAAAATGTGAAACAACGTGAATTATTGTGAAGAGTAATGTGAATCGTCGTGGAATATTGTCAGAATTTGGACAAATTTCAGTTATTCACGTTAAATCACATATTTTCACAATTTTTCACGAGGTTTCACGAAAATTTACAAATAATCACAACACAAAATACGAAAAAAAGTCGAAAAAAATTTTAATGTGGGAATTTGAACCGTAATCCTTTCGATCGCCAGTCCTTCACTCTATTTACTGAGCTACTCTTCTGTTTACTTCCAAGATGTAAATGAAGGTTAAAAGTTTGCATAACACGGTTGATAGTTTTAATTAGTTTCAAGTATTTTTCTACAGTGTAATCGTACTACTGACTTGGTCGGTAAAAATTGAGAGCCTCTTAAGCAACCCCTTAAAGGTTTTCATTATTTTGTTAGTTGAAAAAAAAATTTTTTTTTGTGATTTTTTGTAAATAATCATTTATTTTTTGTGACTTGACATAAAATGTTGTGATTTGTTGTGCAAAATGTCCGAGTTCTGATAATAAATAACATTTTTTCACAAATTTTCACAAAATTGTACAAAAAATCACTTAATTTCATGAAAAATCACTACAGTTCACGGTTTTTATAAAGAAAATTTCCGGCAGGGTTACCGCATAGTTTTTAAGTCATTTCCATCTAGCTCAATTCGTAAAAAATGTATAGCTTCATTTAATCATGTGGTAGCCATGTAAAATTCATATAGAAACCATGTATGCTCCTATTAGAATTTCACAGTCACAATTCCGATCTATAATTATTTATTGATTTTTACTTACTTGGGTTTAACTGCTTGGGCTGAAAACTCTGCTGCTGTGCTATATTCAGGCTTATACAGGATGGATTATTCGAATGAAAAACACTTGCGATTAATTGACCTCCACGATTTATTCAAGATAAAGTTCAATAGGTATAGGAATCGCGACTGAAGCCCGAATAACTCTTGCTGACGGATAGGAGCGTCGTATACAAGAGTCCAGATCGAGTGTATAATTACAACTAGTCGCTCGGAGTATACGGGGGATACTCATTAACCTCGCTGATCTACTTATAATTCTGAGTCGTCAGTTTTCGGCTTTGCAACGACTCCGCTGATATTGCTTAAATGCAATACGTCGCAGGACGTCACACCACCGCAAAATCACACATGGTTTCCACATAATTGCCTTGTAGTCCCCTCGTGGTAACAACATGAAAACATTGTAGAAACCACATAGTTTTCACGTGAAAACAAAGTGGGACTTTTTACGTGGGAATGTACTATTACTCAACTCATAAGGTATAAAATATCTCTTTTTCGTGTCTAAAATGAAAATCATGAAGCCCATTTTTTCAGATTGTTACAAATTTCATAATAAATGTAGAAAATAAGCTTATGGCCAATATTTTAGATCCTTGTGTCATTAAAATGAAAAAATAAATGAAAAATCAACAATTTTTACTATATTGTGAACGACTCGAAATGCACAATTACTTACTCAACTTTATACATGATGAAAGCCCTTTCATGCTCTTCTTGGCAAAAATTCGGTGTGCTACTTCAAACTCGAGTGAGGTGTTTTTAGAAGTCGTATATGTTTCGTGCTGAACACCTCATTCTCTTTCGAAATAATAGCTTACTTTCTTCCGTGGTTGTACAATGTACTATTCATACATTGAACGTTTCTTCGACGTTCTCACAATTCCCAGATAAACTGTGGGTATACCATTCTCGAACAGAATTACTAAAAACACTTATCAAATTATTAAGGACAATTAGAAATTTGTTTCTTTAGCGTTCATCTATTTTCTAAGATTCTAAGAAAAAACACAATGTCTTTTCTAGGTTTCCCAGCAAAATCAAAAATAGTTTTTCTGGTACACCCAGAAAATTCTTCATTAGATTTCTGGGATCCCTGAAAAGTAAATAATTAGTTTTCTAGGATGCAAGAAACATGCGTTACATCTATAACTTTGCGCAGCTTTCAAACTCATTGCGCAGCTTTCAAACTCCTATGGTTCTTAAGATATCAAGGTTCCAATTTTTTATTGAAAATTTTTTGATTTTTTAGGCATGACCGCGACACAGAAGTGCCTTATAGTTTCGTGTGCGAAAAATGTGTGAGATGCGATATCTCACGCAATTTTCGACCGATCGGGCTGAAATTTTAGGAGAAGTCTCCTTTTGCAAAAGCTAAAATACTATTTTTTTATCCCGATCTTCTACGTCGCACAGTGGGCGGAAACGATCAAAACTACGCGCGAGGCAGTAAATCTAATCCAAATGAAATCATTTTTTTTTTAAATACTCGTAATTATGTCTGCTTTCTTATAGCACTGCGGAAATTCACTTTTTAGGGGTAGAAACCACTCCTATCAACCCCTAAGCAGGCTAAACCACCAGATTCTGGGTAAAACGAGTTCGATCAACTACATATTTATAAGGAAATATATATTTTATACACAGATAGGCTAGCCTACCTCAACCCCGATACACCTTATTCCCACATACCCTTACAACCTCATAAACTACCCCTAACAACCCCCAAGCAGGCTAACACACCTAGCTCTGGATAGAGCGAGTTTAATCAACTCTTTTCTGTAAGAAAATTGAGATTTCAACGACAGATAGTCTTACCCACCTTAACCCCGATCTTTTTTTCCCCACAGACACCCATAACCCTAATAAACCACCCCTACCAACCCCTAAGTAGGCTAAACGACCAGACTCTGGGTAAAGCGAGTTCAATCAACTGCTTACCTTAACTCCGATACATCTCATCCCCACATACCCTTAAAATTTTTATAAACCACCCCTAAGAACCTCCAAGCAGACTAACAAACCTAGCTCTGGATGAAGTGAGTTTAATCTACTGCTTTTTTATAAGTAAAAAAATTTTTTATTTTCCAATAATCCAATCCACCTTTATCATAAACTACTTTATCATACACACTTATTCACATAACCAGGCATTTAAACAAATCGTATATAGTAACAATTGTAAAGGAAACTCAAAAATTATGTAAGAATGATTATAAAAATTTTCAAAATTACATTGGTAACTTGTAAAATGTAAATCTAAACTTAAATGAAGTATTTAAAAAAAAGTAGTTCGTTTAGCCATATGTTTAATTCCATTATGTTTTCCAAAGTGCACTGCGTGGAGGCGAACTACATCACACTTCTTCTTTTTTTGTTTTTTTCTTTTCTTTTTTATTTTTAAAAATTTTTTTTAATTTTTAATTTTTATTTTTTTTATTTTTCAACAATTTTTGTGTTTTTTTTTTCATTCGTAAGTTTTATAAATAGATAAAAACAGAATAATAGTTTTACTGCTATATAAGTCACAAATTTGAAATTGAAAGTTCTTGCGCTTGTTTAGTTAAAGGATTAATTTTTATCTCATCTTTAATTCTAAGTGAACTAATGACCACATCTGCTAATATCATAAGGTAGTGCATTGCATCTTCGTTACTTGCTTTTCGGTTCATCATTCGGCTGTTTTCTAGACGAATTCTCATAAAGATCTTGTTATTGTCTTCTTGCGGTTCTTCACTTAGCCAACCAAATGGAATTTCGAAACAACTTATTATGTCACTACCATGCATTAGTAGCTTATGCACTGACGGAGGCATTTTGTACCATCCATACAATGATATACACATTTTGTGTGTTTATTCACAATAGTTTTTTACTGCTGAGCAGTCGATCATCATGTTACATGAAATAGCCTGTAAAATATTATGAAATCTACTGATTAAATTTTCATCAACTCCTATACACTCAGCTACAACCTTTGCATTTTCAAAAAATGTTCTGGCAACATTATCTGTGTTTGTTGTTCCTGCTCCTTGTTTTACGACATCGACAGTCAGTGATAATTTGCTTTTTAATAATTTCTGTATATACTTTTTTCTATCTTCTTTCAAACTTTTATGTTCTTGAGATAATGCTTGAGGTTTTTTAAAGTCAGAACTGTATGCAATTTTTAAAAGGTATTCCATGGAACGTATCTTACAGTGCAAACTTGATAGCCCTAGTTGATAAAATTCTTCTAAACATGGTCGACTTTTTACGTAATTAAATTCGTTTATAAATTTTGGACCTACTCCGCAAATGTTGCAGGAATTTGTTGCTCTTTGTCCTGTTAAAAAATTACAAACTTTACCATCAATCATAGTGCATTTAATGTCATAAGCTACTTTAAATGACAAATCATCGATTTTAATAGAACTTTCTCGCACTTTTTTTAATTCACTTGTATAATAATCATATAGGCTTTTTACGTATTCATCAGTATCTTTTCTAAATTCAAATTTGACTGTCCGACACGTATGAACCGAATTAGGTGTACTATTAGTCCAAATAACTCTTATCTAATCTTTAGCTTTTAACTGAAGTGGTGAAAACGAAACTATGAAAACGGTTGCATCACTGCTCGATTGCATTGGAACTTCTAGTTGAGCTTCCTCTACGTCATCACTTGAAGTATTATCGTCACAGTTGCTATTAGATAGGTCAATATCATCATCGTCACTCATACACATAGAACTTCCATGTGTCCATTTTTGTCTTGTTGTTTGCTGCCCGGAAGCACCATCCATTCCCCATTTTCCAATTAGTAATAATGTCTCATTTTCAATTCCTTCCAATAAGGTACGATCAATCAATCATTATTATTCTCTTTACTGTATGAACTAGTAAGGAAATGAAGTCTACTTCAGCGCCAGAGTCATTTACTTCTATACCATCAGAATAACAAAGTCTTTTTGCTTCGTTAATAATATCATAGGGCATTTTTTTGGGAATTGGTCTCATAATAGTATATATGCTGATGGTCCTATTTTCGGCCTGATTCCTGACATATGTACAAAATGCGGCCACCTTCAAAAATCCCTAAAAACGGTTTTTGGATTGAAACTTTAAATCCAAGCATTCTACAAAAAAAAGTTAAATGGAAAAGTTGTAGATCTTTGAAAAATACAACTTTTTTCTATTGACATCAAATCATGAAAATACTTATAACTCGAGTTAATAGCCCAAAATCGATTTTTTACAGCTAAAACCCAATTATTTGCCACAAAACATTACGGATTTACGTTTTACATGAAAATGTTAAATATAAAAGTTGTAAACATTTTCAAAATACAACTTTTTACCGTGGCAAACATTTTTTTAAATACATTTTGACATACACAACCCTAAAAGCGATTTTTTGATACATAAATTCAATAATAAATTCGGTGCAAAATGCCCCATCCAACCCAATTATTTTCACCAATTTTCCTATATTATTAAAAGCTGAAAGTTATATTTTGGCCGTTATCTCATACATGTATACAAAATTAAACCACTTTTTAAATAGAATTATAAAAAATGCATAATTTAGGAAATACGTAATCGCCGAATACAATCCGTGTAACTTGGTATCATATAACGACGTATGCTATATTAATTAAATCTTTTAAGCTGAATCAGCACAATTCACTTTCAAAATTCAAGTGTATATACTGAACTAGAAAAACCTAAACTCAATAAAGAAAATTGCTTAGATTGAAGAAAAGCTCTAAGTAGCTTACTACATCCCTCTAAACTATGCTAAATAACTAAACAATCAATTTTCTAATATTCTAATTGAAATCCTACAAACGAAATATCATCCTTTTGTTTACTTCCTCTTGAAAACTGCGATACAAAAGTGTTGTATTATTTATCTGAAATTACAATAGAATAAAATTAAAATAAGATATATTTTAAGAATATCTACAAATAAAAATAAATAATTGATACAAATACAAATAAGTTACTAATTTCCAGTAGTTTTGATGATAGTGTTGATGACCACCAGAAGAATACCAATCAAAACTATGACAACAATATTGAAAAAAAAATCAGGATAATACTGTATAAGTACCGACAGGCATTATGAACGCGAAGCGCGAGCGTCAGACGGCGTGGCGAGCGCGAACGTCAGCGGTCGTGTCTTATACGCAGAACGCGAAGCGCGAGCCGCGCGTGGCGCGCTAGTTATATTTCTAAATCAATTTAGTCGAATGCTTCAAAATTGTATTTTGTGATTAACCATAAAAAAGCTGTCTGCTGCTAAAATTTTAAACGATTTCGTTAAGGGGTTCCCAAGTAAAGAACTAAAATGTAAAAACCAATTTTTCTTAAAACTCTTGCTTCCTCTTATAGGGGTATCATTGCACGTGGTTAACCTCTCTCTCTCTCTCTAAAAATTCATGTCATACTTATATATATATATATATATATATATATATATATATATATATATATATTATGTGAAAATAATTGACGGCAGCGTTCGTATTCTATAATAAAAAAACAGAGGGGTCTGCTAACTTTTGGACAATTAACCATCCAAAACTTATCCATTAAATTATGTATCAAAAACCGCCTCATACATTAGCAGGCAGATTATACTGTATATTAAAACAATATTCTATTCATTAGACCTATAAATTTATTTGGATGAAGCTACGTTTTTATGACGTTCTTATACATGAAAAGAAAATTTTACTTGTTCACCAATAAACAAATTGAAACGGTCATGGCAAGTTACGTAGTAAATATCTTGAGAGTTGTTCCTTATTGATCATTATATAACTAAACTTCTAAGTAAGCCCTTTGTTGACCAAAAAAAAAAAAATGTTGGTGCTTCATTATGATTAAATATAATAAACTTGAGTTTAGTTGATTGATCTCAGTTCTTTTTTATCCGTTATTTTGTTGCGGAATATATCAAATTCGCCTAACCTTTTACTTTATTAAAAGTTAATTTATTTTAGAGATTTCACTTCGTCCCTAGTGGAAATAAAAAATGTAATAAAGTGTAATAAAATATAAGAAAATGTAACAAATCGTACCATTTTGTACGATTTTATTGGATTTCGGACTTTTTTTATGTTTTATTACAGTTTGCTACATTTTATTACATTTTGTAATGTTTTATTACAATTTATTACAAATCCATTGATCCAGGATTTCATGGGGGTCTCTTCTTTGAAACGACAAATGTAACAATACGTAAAAAAGTATAACAAAATGTAAAAAAATGTCTGTAAGCGTAATATTATATAAGAAAATGACGACTTTTTTATTTTCTTACTTCTGCTTACATCCTTTTACTTTTTCTCACAATTTCTTATGCATTGTTACATTTTATTATAAAATTAATAATTAAAAAAATATATTGACTATATTAGGCGATAAAATAACATGTAATAATATGTAATAAAATGTAATAAAATGTAAAAAAAGTTATTGAATCTGAGAATGTAAGAAAGTGTACAAAAACGCATGAGAAAAAAGGTCCGAAATACAACAAAAAGGTACTACATTTTTTACATTTTATTACAATTTATTACATTTTTTTCCACTAGGGTTTTTAGTGATTTTTTATGAGATTTTCATATTTCTCCTAAAAATAAAATATAAGCATCTTTAGCACCTTTCGACCATGGCTTTTTTGTAACATTTTTATCACTATGAAATGAAATCACTGATCGTTCTGATACACTACCCTCGAATGATTTCTACACCTAGACATAAAAAATTACGGAGAGCACCACCTAGACCACTCCGTACACCTAGACACCGCCCTCAAATTATTTCTACACATAGATACTAAAAACTACATGGGAGCGAGCACGCAGAAAACTGATGAGTAAGCAATATTCATCTGTATATAGCTGTGCGGTCAACTTTACGGTCCTAACACCTGTTGCAGCTAACTTAACGGTCCTAACATTTTTTGATTTGATTTGAGCATTTTGTGAATGACACACTCGTGTATTATATCAAAGGTAGCTGTTTTTATCAATATTTTTGTTAAAAATCATAGTTTGGCATAATAAAACATGATATAAGTCAAAATATATTAGAGACAACAAAGAAACGCATTTATTTCTTTGTAATGAAAAATGCGAACTCCAATATAGAAGTAAATAGTAGCGCAGGCGCCGCGGCTTCGTCTGCTTCTCAAACTCGCCTTCGTGGCGCTGCCGCGCTACTTGATTCTTATGTAACGTTTTTGAAATCGTACTTTTTGATTAATTGAAATTTTTCAATTCGACAATCTAATTGAACCATTTCAAAAACGTTTCACAAAAATTAATTATCATCGAAGATATATCTAATATTTAACAGTATATTTAATAATGACACATCGAATGATTGAATATCATTTTAATCAATATGTAAATCGCTAGCGAAGCGAGCGTTCTTTGCTAGTAAATTATTAATTTACATCGCTGTGATTTTATTTAAACTTTTTTCATTAATTAAAAAAAAGAAGTCACGGGGATTTGAACTCATAATTTTTTGATCTCAAGTCCGTCGCCTTAGCGACTCATCCATTGTGAGTTCTCAGCGTGCTACTTGAATCTATTGTAGCCATTTTGTTTAGGCAGAGAATTTGTATTTGAAGAATACTTTTGCAAATGCTCTTTCTATTTAGAGGAGGAGGAGGAGGAGGATAACGAGGAATCTTTTTTTGTTTTATCGTCGTCATTTGGGAGCCTCGTGTAGCCGGAGCTGCTTCGGTTTGAACTTATTTTGATCAAATAACTCGAATGAGCGATTGCAATCGGATAGTAATTATTTATGCTTTATCGGGCGAGATGTCATCCCACTCCATGAATACGTGATCGAAGTAGTAACGCCTCATGAGTCTGACGTTCTTTCGTATACAGGTGGCTTTGTAGGCTCCATTATGATTCGTGCATATGGTGACGAGTTTTGGATTATCAGTGGCTGGATAGCCGCAATCAGTGATGTCGGTGAATTCAAAGTTGAATCGTTCAAGCTATCTTATGTGAGCGTTTTGATATCACCGCTGACGGGATTATACTGAACAATGCAATCGTGTAATATTAAGCCGTAAGCTAAAGTTCCAGCTAGAATGTTGTCTCGAGATTCAAATTCAAGACGAACGTTGACTGCAGCACTTTTCAGTGACTCGTTCTGCTTCGAGCAGTCGACTACTATGAGTAGCAAGCGCGAAATAAAATCGTTCTTATTTACGACAGGCTCTGAAACTTTGTCATAGTAGACGTTTTGGAAATTCGCGAACATATTATATAATTTACATTTTACACTTTACATTGCTTATATCGCAATGGTAGAATTGACTGGCATTCTCAGTTTCCTGATTCTTACGATTTGTTTGAAATCCTAAGATCACAAAGTGTGGTTTTTCTAACTGATTGGAAGTCTTGACAGTCCACATATTTTTAGTACAGGTTGAAAGAACCGGGTACTTGTATAACTCCCAACTTCGGAAACTCATATTAATCAGTCGATTCTTTTTTATGTAATTTAGAAGTCGAATTTTATTAGTGTTGAATCAAATTTCCGTCAATTCTAATGTATACTCCATCAAGGTAGAGACACCATCCGTAAGAGCCGCCGTCTGAATAATTGCATTCA
Source organism: Nasonia vitripennis (assembly GCF_009193385.2). Classification (NCBI taxonomy): domain Eukaryota; kingdom Metazoa; phylum Arthropoda; class Insecta; order Hymenoptera; family Pteromalidae; genus Nasonia; species Nasonia vitripennis. The sequence goes on along the minus strand of NW_022279615.1, from coordinate 1,398,381 downwards.
AATCGTTTCGCGACCTAGTCAGTACAAGCTCGTGTTTCATATTGACTACGATCTTTCTGTAATCTTTGGCAAACCCAAATATCATACTCAGGGGTATGTTCACGTCGAAGTAGTCGGAGGCATTGGTCAGTGATTTAGTCTCTGCAATGTCTAACCAGCCTGCATTTTCCATTATTAAACTTTGACTGGGATTGTGTGATATCAAGCCTTTCATGACTTTGGCCAAACCGACATTTTTACACTTGTCGATTTCTACATCATTAATTTCATATCTGATCTCTTCGAACATGTAAGAGTAAGGTAAGCGAAAAGTAATTTTTTGTATTATTGCATATAAAAAATTTATGAATAAATATTACAGGCGTTTATTCACAGAGCGGTGAAGGAAGAGGGGAAGAGGAAAATCCTCGATTTATCATAGAAAGCGAATCAACGCGTTTCTACAGACGTTTTAGAGGGTGATGGACGAGTGCGTTTGACTGAAAAATCTGTGAATAAAAAGTTCATATTGACTATTGTGAATAGTGACAACTTGTGTCTACCTCGAAGTTTAATCACTGCCTATATGTACGCTATCAGAGTACAAATACGTACGGGGAAGCTTTACAGATATTGGAATCTCATTAGGAATAGTGGAGGAAGGACACAGAGAAATGCGGCCATGGAACTTGCTAATTTGGCAAATGTTCAGGTACCTATCCAGGGTTGGACGTAGTGCCCCGCTAATTTATGACGGGGCACGTACTGTTAGCGTTACTTACGGTAATGAAGTTTTACATGTGCTACGTATAATCTATTACGAGCGAGCACATCATTATCAGCCGATATTGAATCATGTTGCAGCCGGTGGTAGCGCCGGTTACTGTATACCGTGCAATAAAAGTTATTGGCGAGCCGAGGAGCATAGATGCTCCAACAAGTGTTACCAATGTATGTCGTCGCCTCCCTGTAGTGTGATAGAGGTATTTAAAAAATGCAACGACTGTTCAAGATTATTTTTTGGCGATAATTGTCGAGAAAATCATATGAAAAAAAGAACGTATAATACAAACAGTAGTATGTGTAGCAAAGTTAAACTCTGTCAAAATTATTTTAAAATAATTCAAATAAACAGAATTACCCGATATGGAGAAAGGTGTTTTTCCACGCCTATTCACTACGGCGGAAAATCAGTCCTACGAAGGTCCACTACCACCTCTCGATTCATACGCAACAGAATCCATGAGTGTAAGGGAATGTCAAAATTTTTTAAAATAGTACAGCGATGAGCAGAAAGCGGATATACTTTTAATTTTCAATCGGAAACAAGATGTAAAAATTTTGAGATTAGCTTGTTTAGGTTTTTGCAAGACGTTTATGAAATACAATGTGGATCCTTCTGTCGAATGCACAACAATAGCTTCTTCTTGTATGGGAGTGTTTAATAAGAAATATTTAAGAAAAGATTACTACCACAAAAACTATATCACCCATTATTACCCGTAAAAATGCACGGTAAATTAATCTTCCATTATGTCGAACGTGTTGTGAACAACTGACACAAGATGACTGTCCTCATGAGGATGTAGAAGAGCGCGTATTGCGGGGGACGTGCCTGTCGGAGGAGGTGAAAGCGGCTGTCACATTGGGCTACGTTGTCAAGTTTGTGCTTGAAATTTGGCAGTACAAGATGATACAGTACAGTCGGGAAGAAGGGACAGGTGGTATTTTTGCCGAATATATCAACGAGTTTTTCACGCAAAAGGTTGCGGCGTCAGGATATCCACCCGACTGTATTACAGAAGAGGATAAAGAGAGCTACGTTAAAGAGTTGAAACGCAACGAGGGTATGAGCTTGAATAAACATGATATATGTTTCAATGCGGGACTACGATCGGTAGCCAAACTCTGTCTTAATTCTCTGTGGGGAAAGTTTGGTCAACGCGAGAAATTGACAAGAACACTTGTTGTGAAAAATCGAGAGACATTGATAAATTTAGTTACCAGTGAGGAGGTGGAGGTTAACGGCATTTTACCTGTCAATGACAATACGCTATACGTCAATTGGTACTACAGATATGAGGCTCTGACATCCTTAGTAGCGTCATCAATGAGAAACGTTGTCCTGGCTGCATTTCCAACGGCACAAGCACGACTAGTCTGACGGATAAGCTAGCCGACAAGAATCCTAGGACATATATAAAGACCTTTTTGTCAGGTGGTCCAAAGTTTTATGCGTACAAGTGTAAAAAACCGAATGGTTATGGGGTAAATCGTAAACCGAGGAGTACGTGTTTAAAGTTAAAGGTATTCGGCTGAATTACGCAAATAGTCAGCTAGTCAACTTTGATTCAATTCGAGCGACGATCACTTCTCCAAATTTGGAAATAGTATTGTATAAGTTCGCTATACGTAGACCATTATTTCATGATGTAATAACCCAGGAAGAGACAAAGAAATGCAAACCCGTATATAACAAAAGAAGATTTGTAGCGCTCGACAAAAGTTACCCATATGGGTATAAGATGGCTATGTAGCGAAAGTCGAAGCACAGATGGCATTATAAGACATGCTTCTCATTGGACGCTCCTGGTGATGTCATCATCATGAAACTGATTGGTTGTTTGCCACACCATTAATGTAACTTGATTGGCTGTTTGAAGTAATGCTGACTTTACCTCTCTAAAAAACGCTGCTGACGGTGGTTGTGGTGGTGGTGGCGGCGGGGATAGCAGTAGTGATGGAGGTGGGAAGATCTGGAAAGAGTATATAAGGTGTCCAACGAGCGCAGAAACGTTATCTGAGGACTAGTCACTGGTACTCGAGAAGAAGAGACAATAACGACGATAACTACAAGTTTCTTCTTCTTCAATAAAAAAAGTAAGTATATTCATAATTGTTATTATTATTGTGCAATCTTATTATTATTATAATTAATACCATTGTTATATTTTCCAGATAGATTTAGAGGCTCTCAACAAGATTGCTAGTGGGGGATACCTACCCACCAAGAAAGTCGCCGAAATGGAAATTGACCATCATGATATGATGATGTCGTTTCAAGAGGATAAGACACGTTTCGGTTCAAAGATCATCGCCATTTTCGACGACGAATTCCAAATTGTTCTCCTGTCAAGAGTATATGCTGCACTGCTTAAAGACGAGAAACTCTTCAATAGTCTGGCTGAACAAGTCAACAAACTACAATTGTTTTTAACTTATGGAAGAAAAAATGCAATTGAATTTACAACAACTTGAGCCTGATTGTAGAGAGAGAGAGAGAGAGAGAGAGAGAGAGAGAGAGAGAGAGAGAGAGAGAGAGAGAGAGAGAGAGAGAGACAAAAATAAATACAGAAAGAGAAAAAATGTGTTTTGTATTTGGACCTTAGTTTAATTCCTGAACCCATAGATGGCGCTACTTTCCATGTAGGCTGATTATCCCGTATTATTCGCAATTTATAAGGTGTGTGTCGGGAATAAAGTAGTAGTAGTAGTAGTAGTAGTATAGTAGTAGTAGTAGTAGTAGTAGTAAGTAGTAGAGTAGTAGTAGTAAGTAGTAGTAGTAATAAAAAAAAAAAAAAAAAAAAAAAAAAAAAAAAAAAAAAAAAAAAAAAAAAAAAAAAAAAAAAAAAAAAAAAAAAAAAAAAAAAAAAAAAAAAAAAAAAAAAAAAAAAAAAAAAAAAAAAAAAAAAAAAAAAAAAAGTAGTAGTAGTAGTAGTAGTAGTAGTAGTTAGTAGTAGTAGTAGTAGTAGTAGTAGTAGTAAGTAGTAGTAAAAAAAAAAAAAAAAAAGTAGTAGTAGTAGTAGTAGTATAGTAGTAGTAGTATAGTAGTAGTAGTTAGTAGTAGTAGTAGTAGTAGTAGTAGTAGTAGTAGTAGTATAGTAGTAGTAGTAGTAGTAGTAGTATAGTAGTAGTAGTAGTAGTAGTAGTAGTAGTAGTAGTAGTAAGTAAAGTAGTAGTAGTAGTAGTAGTAGTAGTAGTAGTAGTAGTAGTAGTAGAAGGAGTAGATAGGTATAGTTAGTAGTAGTAATAGTTAGTAGTAGTAGTAGTATAGTAGTAGTAGTAGTAGTAGATAGTAGTAGTAGTAGTAGTAGTAGTAGTAGTAGTAGTAGTAGTAGTAGTAGTAGTAGTAGTAGTATAGTAGTAGTAGTAGTAGTAGTAGTATAGTAGTAGTAGTAGTAGTAGTAGTAGTAGTATAGTAGTAGTAGTAGTAGTAGTAGTAGTAGTAGTAGTAGTAGTAGTAGTAGTTAGTAGTAGTAGTAGTAGTAGTAGTTAGTAGTAGTAGTAGTAGTAGTAGTAGTAGTAGTAGTAGTAGTAGTAGTAGTATAGTAGTAGTAGTAGTAGTAGTAGTAGTATAGTAGTAGTAGTAGTAGTAGTAGTATAGTAGTAGTAGTAGTAGTAGTAGTAGTAGTAGTAGTAGTTAGTAGTAGTATAGTAGTAGTAGTAGTTAGTAGTAGTAGTAGTAGTAGTAGTAGTAGTAGTAGTAGTAGTATAGTAGTAGTAGTAGTATAGTAGTAGTAGTAGTTTTAGTTAGTAGTAGTAGTAGTAGTAGTAGTATATGTAGTAGTAGTAGTAGTAGTAGTAGTAGTAGTAGTTAGTAGTAGTAGTAGTAGTATAGTTAGTAGTAGTAGTAGTAGTAGTAGTAGTAGTATAGTAGTAGTAGTAGTAGTAGTAGTAGTAGTAGTTAGTAGTAGTAGTAGTAGTAGTAGTAGTAGTAGTAGTAGTAGTAGTAGTAGTAGTAGTAGTAGTAGTAGTAGTAGTAGTAGTAATAGTAGAAGAGCTGTGATTGATAGTCGTCAGTAGCAGTTATGGACACGCGATGGAAACATCCATTTACCTCTATGCTTCACGGCCCCGCAGGTTGTAGTAAAACGGTATTCGTAAAAAAGTTTCTCAAGGATCTCGATCGTCTGTGTAATACAACAATCGAGCATGTGATTATCTACAAGGAGCTACAGAGCAATAAAGTGGAATTTCGCGAGGGTTTGCCACAGACTAGTGACTGGGCTGCCGATCCTAGACCTAAACTTATTATCATTGATGATTTGATGCGTGAATCGTCATCCAGAAGTAGTATAGTCGATATATTCTCTAAATTGTCCCTTCATCACTCGCTCTCGGTGATATTCATCACGCAGAACGTTTTCCATCAGGGTAAAGGACAACGCGACATATCTCTGAACGCTCAATACATGTGATTTTTAGTAATTTGCGCGACAGATCTCAGATGCTACATTCATCGCGTCAGCTGTGTCCGGAGGATCCAGGATTCTTGCAAGAAGCCTACTCGGACGCCACCTCGAGACCCTACGGTTATCTTCTGCTGGATTTGAAGCAGAATACACCGTGCATCTGCAGATTTCGCACCTGTATATTTTCGGACAACGAGTTGCACTACGTCTATGTGTCACGCAATATAAAGATAAAAGATGGTGATACATTGAACCTTGTACTAATCGCCTTCATGTGATGGGTTCGCCCAAGAAGCGATATCCCTTTACTCGCAAGGACGCTGTCATTCTAGGCACTTTTCCATTTAAAGAATAATTAGCGAAAGGCTCTCTTGCAGACGGCTGATTCATAACTGGTGCGTCATATTTGTGAGTTCGCCCTGAATGTATTAATTAGTAACGTTCCGCTGGAGAAGTCTCACAAGTCACGTTTACGCAGGCACGCAAAAACTTTGCGAAAACTAGCCGAACCTTGTGTGATTCTGTCGAAAAAGAAGAAAATTATTGTACAGCGAGGTGGTTTCTTGCCTGCATTATTAGCACCGATCATCGGCACGCTGTTGGCTAGTATCATTAGTAAGTAGACAATATGGAACACGCCAAAAAAGATGGTTTTTTTTTACCTCAGGAGAACGTTGAACGTCTCCAGAGTGTGTTAGCAAATGATGTCCGCGATAATAATGTTAGGTCCATACTAAAGACAGTTCAGACACCGGGTACATAATGACCAGATGGGATGCTGAAATGAGCAAAATACTAGTACTAGAACGCTTCAATTCAAAGATATTGATAGCTATGCTAAGGTCATGAAAAAGGAGAAGAAAGATAAAGAGCAGCGACGAATGAAAAAAAAAAAGAATGACAACGACTACGACAAGGAGCTGATGACAATTACAATGACGATGACAATGAAATACAGCGCATCAAAGAAGTGGATCAGATCGATGCAAGTATCATAGAGAGAAGGGATGAAGTCACAACATGGCGACGTTTAAGCGGACGATTCAGCCCGAGCAAGAGACCAAAATCACAGAAGACGAAGAACAAAAGTAATAACGACCGAGTGTAAAAAATAGTGCACTAGATGAATTGATCGATCTACAACCGTTTGAAATGCACGTGCCCGGATAGAGATTCTGTGGTCAAGGTACAAAACTAGCGGAACGTATTAAACGTGGTGAAGTCGGCATCAATCCGATGGATGAGGCATGTCGTCAGCATGATTTAGTCTACAGGGATAAGCAAGGAAATCGACGAAAGGCTGATCACGTGCTAGCTGAATAGGCATTTTCGCGAATGCTCGCGTATGAAACAGCCAGAGACGAGCGAACACTGGCAATGATGACTGCCTGCTGTATGGTGAGCAAGATAACGTTCGAAAAAATTTTTTTACGAATAAAAAGAGCGCTGAAGCAGAAAAAGAAAAAGGACAAGAAAATAAAGAAGAAATAAATCTATTAGCAACGTTGACGCATCGGTGAAAACAGTGAAAGAGCATTAAGAAAAAAAAATTGAAACAAGTAAAAAAGGTGCACAATGAGTAGAGGAATGAGGGGAAAAAGAAAAATTTGAGAACATTTATTATGCACCTCCACACCCAGCAGCGTACGCAGGTGTTGAAAAACTTTTTCAAGCTACACGCGTACAAAGTAACAGTGGAAAAATAGGTAAAAAAGAAAAATTTCATCGTGAAAGTGTTGTGGAGTGGCTCGAGTGTCAAAATGCGTATAATCTACATCAACCTTAGACAACGATTTGCACGACGTAGTTACAATGTGCGAAATTTAGATGATGTGTAGAAGGCTGATCTGATGGATTTGAGATCTCTAAAAATTTACAATGACGGCCACAGTTACATTCTGATGGTGATCGACGTCGTCAGTAAATTTAGTTGGCTGGAGCCAACTAAATTTAGTATATTGAATAATATAAGTTATACAATATTATAGTAATATTAAAATATTATTTTATTCATAATATAACAAACACAGAATTGTTGGAATCAATTAAGTTCTGCATGAAATAATTACTAACTAAAAACTAAAATAATATATTGATCAGATACAAACCATTCTTGTGTACTTACTACGTATCTTACCGTGCCTGTTTCATAAATAATATACTGAGCCCATCATTGAACATAACAATTTTGAGTTTGTGTTATATTATGTTTGCAAAAATATTGTTATAATCTCGACTTACTTTGATTAATCTCACTTTATCTTTATTATGTAATTTCGTTTTAATTGATATACATACATACTAATATATTACATTTGTAACTCATTACACGTTATGTTTTTAACATGCACAACGTACTTTTGTGTGTATCATTACAATATCATTTTCTTTAAATTTTCCTTGGAGCTATGAACATTTATACCTTACATCAACCGAGTAACGTTAGGAGTGAGGTGACCCTGCTAGTAATACATTTATGAAAGTATATAATTTATGGTAATGTTTGTTTAAAACATCGATTTGATTATAAGTTACGGTTTATTTTAAAAAATTTATATTGTTTAATATTAATTTCTCTTTCTCTACTGATAAACTCATGTAAGTGCTCTTTATATAAAGAAAATAATTACATAACGATTTTTGTCATTTTATATTCACAAACACATAGCTTTGAAAAAAAGGATCATATCTGCAGAAATAATTATTCACAGCATCCCTTTCATCAGGATCAAATCTGCAGATTACATCATGTGATATGCATAAATGCATTCATCATTAGTCATTTTATATTCACAAACATATAGCTTTGAAAGAGAGATAATATCTGCACAAAAACTTATTCGCAGCATTCTTTTGATCTTGACCGAAACTGCAGATTACATTTTGTGATATGCATGCAACCATACGGCATTCGTCATTTCATATTCACAAACACATAGTTTAAAAAGATAGATCATATCAGCACAATAAAATTATTTGCAGTATGGCGAAGAAAGTAGAGAAGGTCGTCGAGAATTGGTGCTTAGGCATCAACGAAGAAGAGATGGATGATGCCCTCGAGAGTATGCAGTTGAAGCCAGACGGCAAGCGATTAGATCGCGTTGCTAGGCTGAACAGATGGCTACTCGGAGAGTAAGAGACGAAGAGACTCGGCCTTCGGAAGGTAAACACAGGACTTCGCTCGTACAATTCGGAAACTTTCGTGATGTCGTGTGCTGTGCTGTGTCCAGCGGATCGAATTGTACCTTGTGTGTGCGTACGACGCGGAGTCCGGGTATTCCTGATCTTGCCTAGCGGTCCAGCGCAGTGACCAAGTCTCGCAGCCTGTCCAGGATTAGGAACGTCGTCGACGAGAGAGAGAGAGAGAGAGAGAGAGAGAGAAGGTTTGTGTGACGCACAGTGCATGGGAGAGAGTGTATGTGCGAGTGTGTATCACCCGTGCGAGGGTGATCCGGTGCGCGCGACACACAACGATATACGCGTGCGAGCGCGATTATTCCGGCGTTGCGGCGAGTCGCAAAGTTGTTGACGACTCGCATATTTATTATTTTATGATTGTAAATTCACGTTTATTTCGCGACTAGCAAATATAACCATAGTCTTATTATTTTATGTGATTGGTCGTCATTTCTAAAACTCGCTCGTTTACTTCCGATTCCTGTTCCTTCCTGCGAATACCGTCGCCTCCGCGGGCGTTATTTATTAATATTTATCTAATGCAGTTGAGCAGCCGAGCACGCGCCAGGCGGAGCGTAGACCCAGCAAAACAGAAGCAGCTGAGACAGCTGCATGCAACGGAGGTGTTTCGCGGGCGGAGAGGAGTCCTCCGCTGCATCGAGGGAACGCGATCCAGTCGTTTAACGAGTTATTCATTGATCAAATTTACACCCCGTTACTATATATATATATGGGGAATTCTTTGTCAAAAAAGCCACCCCCCTGCCCATTTCAATTTTGGGGAAAAAAATTTTTTGAGCATATGAAAAAATTTGTCAAGAAGTGTAGTTTTTTATGCCATTAGGTGTTTTTTGAAAAAAATAAATTTAACCTCAAAAACCTGTCTAAAGTGAGGCATCTCGCAAAAAAGTGACATTTTTTAGTCAAAAATTATCGAAAAAAATATAATTCCTCAATAATTTTGACCAAATTACTCATTAAAAGTATTTTGGGAGTCGCTGAACAAGAATCCGATGTCAAATTTCAAATTCAAAATGGCGGATCCAAGATGGCGGACATTTTTTTCTTACTGTTGACCCATTTCTACTAAATTCTGTATGTTGGGGTTTTTGGGATCGCTGATTAAGATTCCGAATTTGAATTTCAAATTCAAGATATTTGATCCAAGATAGAGGATCTTAATTTCGAATTGCTGAATGCAGATCCAAAATGACGGACAGATAATTTCTTATTATTGGCTGTATTCTACAAAATTTTGTAAACGGAAGTTTTTCAGGTCTCTGATAACGAATTTGAGCTCAGGTTTCAAATTCAAGGTGGCGGATTCAAGATGGCGGACATTGCTTTTTTATTATGGATCTGAGATTAAATTAACGACATATTTTTATTTCCCTCCAATGTATAGAATTATTAAATTGATTCAATTCAAAATTTTGCGGCGCTTTATTCTCAAATCAGTATCGACAGTCCTTGTCAGGATAGTCGGCTTATTGAGATATTGGGTGCTCTTCAACATCGGCGTACTCTCAATAGCAGTCCTTCTTAGGATAGTTATTGAGATTTCTTTTCAGGTTCAATAACAAAATTTGTGGTTTATATTCAACAGTCCTTTTTAGGATAGTCAGTTTTTTGAGATATTGGGCGCTTTTTCTTTGGATATTTATTATGAATATATTGATCAAGATGGGCGATAAGTTGAGAACAGACAGATGCGTGGATTTGTTTAGGAAACCCGGTGAAAAGGGTCATTATGGAAAAGATCTCCGTAGAGTTTCTGGTGCTCTAATAAAACAATTCCCTAGTTTACATCCCGACTCTAGAATTTGTGCGGCTTGTCGAAAAAAGGCTTCTGATTTAAATTCAAACGAAATGGGTGAATCTATTCAAGCCAATACAAGTGCTTCTGATGAATCGTATAATGCTGATTCTCGTATGTCCAAGGATGAAGAAAACCTTGATTCTAGAGTGTCACCGGAACTAGAAGTTCGATCCCAAAGAGAAATTGATCTAGAGAAAATGCTAGATGGGCTTAAAACTAAATTTTCATCTTTGGACAGGAACGATCCTTTAAGAGTCAGGATTCTTACTATTGCTCCAAGTTCATGGAGCACGAGAAAGATTGCTAATGAGTTTAATGCTTCAAGATATTTGGTTCAAAAGTCTAAAAGGCTGAAGAGTATGAATGGGGTTTTAAGTGAAACTGTTGCGAAAGCGGGTCGTAGTTTGTCCCAGGAAACTGTGAAAAATATTGAAGAATTTTACAATAACGATATGTACAGTCGAATCATGCCATCAAAGAAAGACGTTGTTTCCGTAAAAAATAAAGATGGCGCAAGAGAAGAAAAACGTAAACGTTTATTATTATTGAATATGAAAGAACTCTATTCTTGTTTTAAAGAAACTCATCCGAAAATCGAAATTTCTTTTAGTAAATTTGCATTTCTAAGACCAAAATACTGTATTCTTCCCGGAGCATCTGGAACGCATTCGGTATGCGTATGCACTATCCATCAAAATATGAAACTAATGTTAGATGCAATAAACCTGAAGCAATTGACTGAAAATACAAGTACTCCTCTTTCTAATTATAAAGATTGCATAGAAAAAATGGTTTGTTCTAATCCAACTTCCGATTGTTACATCAACAAGTGTAATAAATGTCCAGGAACTGAAAAAATTATATCTGTAATAAGTAAACAATTAGAAGATTCCTGTATTTCTGATATAAAATATTCATCGTGGACTGACACTGATAGAGCAACATTAACCGAACAGACATCGAGTGTTGAAGATTATTTATTGGATCTAGACAATAAGCTAAATACTCTGAAAGTTCATTCTTACATTGCTAAGCAGCAGTTTATAAATGAAAAAAAAGAAAATCTTAGCCCTCATGAAGTACTTGCAATGTTTGATTTCTCAGAGAATTATGCTTACGTGTGTCAGGATGCTTCCCAAGCTTTCCATTTCAACAATAATCAATGTACAGTGGTACCTGTGATTTTCTATTACAAAGAAAATAATGACGTTATCCATCAGAGTATGGTTTTTTTGTCTGATAGCCTGAAACATGACACTGCCGCTGTATATGCTATTCAAACGCTATTGATACCAGAAATTAAAAAAAAAGTTAAAAGAGTTCAAAAAATTTATTATTCGACTGATGGCGCTAGGCAACATTTTAAAAATAAATTTCAAATAAACAACTTGATTAATCATAAAAAAGATTTTAATATTCAAGCAGAATGGCATTACACAGCAACTGCACATGGAAAAAGTATGTATGATGGAATAGGTGCGCGCTACTTTCAAAAGGTCAGCCTACAAGGCAAGCCTTACGGCAAAACCATCTGAAGCAATATTAACTCCCCAAGCCCTATTCAATTGGGCAAAAAACATTTTGATAACATATCTATTTTCTACTTTGATAAAGTATTACATGACAAGGTGAGGCGAAAATTGAATAAAAGATATCTTAATTGTGAGAGTGTTCCTGAGATTTCGAAAAACCACGGTTTTATAGTACGAAACAATGGAATTGTTTTGATTAAAAAATTTTCTAATGATACGGAAACAAATGCAAATCACTGGTCACCACAATAATCAAAGAAGTAAAAAATTATTTTGAATTTTGTTAACCTAACCTCAGTTTTGTATTAAGTGAACATTAATATTTTTTGACCATCAATATTTTTTAATATCGAATTTTGAATATATTATTCGATGATAAATAAGGAATCTCCGCCATCTTGAATCCGCCACCTTGAATTTGAAACCTGAGCTCAAATTCGTTATCAGAGACCTGAAAAACTTCCGTTTACAAAATTTTGTAGAATACAGCCAATAATAAGAAATTATCTGTCTGTCATTTTGGATCTGCATTCAGCAATTCGAAATTAAGATCCTCTATCTTGGATCAAATATCTTGAATTTGAAATTCGAATTCGGAATCTTAATCAGCGATCCCAAAAACCCCAACATACAGAATTTAGTAGAAATGGGTCAACAGTAAGAAAAAAAATGTCCGCCATCTTGGATCCGCCATTTTGAATTTGAAATTTGACATCGGATTCTTGTTCAGGGACTCCCAAAATACTTTTAATGAGTAATTTGGTCAAAATTATTGAGGAATTATATTTTTTTCGATAATTTTTGACTAAAAAATGGCACTTTTTTGCGAGATGCCTCACTTTAGACAGTTTTTTTGAGGTTAAATTTATTTTTTTTAAAAAACACCTAATGGCATAAAAAACTACACTTCTTGACAAATTTTTTCATATGCTCAAAAAATTTTTTTCCCCAAAATTGAAATGGGCAGGGGGGTGGCTTTTTTGACAAAGAATTCCCCATATATATAAAAAATACAGGTCAAAAATAAAAAAAAATTGATTAATTGCGTCTATTTTTTTTAAATTGTTTTAACAGCTTATAATCTACCTAGACCAAATCTTGAAAATGTTTTTTAGTAGGATTGTATATTTTTATTATATGTACCTGTCTATACCGTTAAATAGTTTTTTGATGCAAAAAAAGAAATCCAGCTGGAAGGACGGACTTTATTTAAGTTCTTTTACTGTTAAAAACTAATTGAAATTTGATATATTTGATTTTTGTTCGGTAACTTGAATGATTTAAGTTCATAGAACATTTCCACCGTAGAATAGATTTAATTTTTTTGGTTTTACGAGTTTTGGTTTTTGCAAAATTGACCAAATATAAACTTTTAATATAGTGTAGATTATTTACTATTGAAAATTCTATTGAAAACAAGGTATTGTTTGCTCATTACTTGAAAATCCTTTTGTTTATTTATAGTGTTTACATTCATATTAATAAGAATAGGTATAAAAGACCGATTTCAGAAAGCCTTTTTATTATTGTTCTGAAGTGCCTAGAAACCACACCAACTAAACGTCGTCAGTGGAATATCTATTTGCTGGAGTTTTTTATTTTATACAAGATTTGACTCTCTCACTGTTATTTACCTAATTTATTTTGTTAACATGGAGAGCAAAAAATATAATTATTGCTTTCTCACGTGTGTTGTTGAGAAGCAATGAGCGTCAACCAATATGCTTCCAGACAGATAAGGACAAAGAATTCATTGGTCGTCAGACATAGCAAGTTTTGCGCGACAACGACATTGTTCACAGGGTGGCACGCAGCCCGGATACAAAGGCAGCCGTTGCAAAGAGACTGATACGAACTGTCAAGGGGCGAATTTGGCGATATTTTACCCACAAAAATACACGGAGATACATCGATATATTGCAGAACATAATAGCGACGTACAACCACAGTAAGCACTCGGCGACAAAGATGACACCGGCATCTGTGACTGTGTACAAAGTTGACAAAGCACGATAATTTACAGCGTCGTTACGATAAGAATGAGCACAAGGTGATGAGACCCAAATTCAAAGTCGGTGAGCTGGTTCATGTCAGTCGGCAATGATCTGTATTTGACAAAGGTTACGAGAGAGGCTGGACACTGGACCTATTTAAAGTCGCACGGATTTCTCTGACACGGCAGCCACCTGTCTATCATTTGCAAGATCTGTCGGGAGAAAACATAGACGGTAGTTTATACGCTGAGGAATTGAGCAAAGTTGGAAGGATTTGGAAGGTGCATCTTTTGAAATAGAAAGTATTTTGCGTAGCAGAGGTAAGGGTCGTTCGAAGGAGTATTTCGTCAGCTGGAAAGGTTATCCAGAAAAATTTAATTCCTGGGTCAAGGCTAGCCAACTTTCGCAAATATAAAAGATCAATTTTACATTTATTATATATATATATATATATATATATATATATATATATATATATATATATATATATATATATATATATATATATATATATATATATATATGTGGGACGTTTCACGTCAACCGGACCATCAGTGCACCCAAAATTTGGGTTAACCTAACAAGACCTTTGAGGTCTCAAAATGATCGTCTGGTCAAGGGCTTCTGAAAAAGTTATGGCCTTTTCAAAAATCTAATGTGGCGCATAAAATATGGAGCCTGAAACCCACGTTTTCATAGCACATTCAACAAAAACAATAGTAAAAATGTTCTAATTTGTGAAATATCCCACCAAAAAGCATGTACAACTCATGATAGGACATATTATTGACAATGCTGACGGAATTCCAAAATCAAAAATGGCGGAATCAAAATGGTGGACATTATACCTCCACCAAACCCATTTTACCGCAACAAATGATTTTTGATCAGTTTAAAGTATCGATATGGGGGTTTTCAGGGTCACTGAATCTTATTTTAACCTCGACATTTCAAAATTCGAAATGGTGGATCCAAAATGGCAGACATTATACCACCAGTGTATCTATCGGTTGATTGCCACGTGCTGAAGATGACTTGATCAATATTGTGCTCATTCATAATGTTCTCAACGTAATAAGAAAACTTTTGAATGTCCGGACAAAATTTGCATTCATTCAAATAACAACTTGGTTTGGGATCCTCACATAGAACGAAATTCAAACAATCTTTATAATTCTTCAGAATATTGTTTGAGATTTTTTCTATATTTACTGCGTCAATCATCGCCTTGAAATTTTGGTGTATCGTACATACACATACATTGTGTGTACCAGAGGATCCTGCAAAGATACAACATTTTGGTCTCAGTTCCGCAAACTTGGTAAGCCCAATCGGATGTTCAGGAAACTGTTCTTTAAATTGATTATGAAGGTTCTTAATATCAGTAAGTAATAATCTTTTCTGCACTTTTATTTTTTCACCATATAAATAAATACTGACGGTATCTTTTTTATTTGGCATAATTCTGCTGTTAAGATCATTTTCGTAAAAATCTTCAACTTTCTGAGTAGTTTCTGCAGGTAATGTTTTTCCACGTTTTGCAACAGGAGAAGCCAAAACTCCATCTGATTCTCTTAACTGTTTTGCTTTACGAGCCATTCAGTGAGACACACCAAATTGGTTCATAATTTTACGTATTGCCCAGTGTTCGGGCAAAATAGTAAGAATACTGACACGTAATGGATCGTTCTCCGGCAGGGATTGGAATTTGTTTTTAAGTCCAGTTAAAATATTTGTAAGATCATCTTGCATAGGTGCATCCGTGTTTGTAACCGAAGGTGAGTCAGTCTCTGATTCAAAATCAACACTCATACTGACGTTTGGAGATGACAAATCATGTAGTTTGTAAAAGGATTTTCTACATGTATCACAAATCAGTGAAGATGTTGGATAATCAGGATAGACATCTTGAAATTCTTTGGAGATCTTCCTAAGAGATTTGCTGTGTCCTGTATTAATATCAAATGGATTAACGCATCTATCGATACGATATTTTTTCGAAGGAGAAGACATTCTTGTAGGATATGAGAAAGCACAACCAAAACAAAAAAAAATGTTAGAAATAACAAAATTACGGCTAGTACAGTTGAACAAGGAGTTGCCGAAAGTAAGACTTACTCAACAACTGCCTTAAAAAGGATGTTGAAGAAGAAGTCGCCAATGTATCTATTAATGTACCTATTAACTATCCTAAAAATAAGGTGCAGTGGCCCCAAAAACCCTCATATCGATACTTTAAAGTGATCTAAAATCATTTGTTGCGGTAAAATTGGTTTGGTGGTGGTATAATGTCTGCCATTTTGGATCCACCATTTCGAATTTTGAAATGTCGAGGTTAAAATAAGATTCAGTGACCCTGAAAACCCCCATATCGATACTTTAAACTGATCAAAAATCATTTGTTGCGGTAAAATGGGTTTGGTGGAGGTATAATGTCCACCATTTTGATTCCGCCATTTTTGATTTTGGAATTCCGTCAGCATTGTCAATAATATGTCCTATCATGAGTTGTACATGCTTTTTGGTGGGATATTTCACAAATTAGAACATTTTTACTATTGTTTTTGTTGAATGTGCTATGAAAACGTGGGTTTCAGGCTCCATATTTTATGCGCCACATTAGATTTTTGAAAAGGCCATAACTTTTTCAGAAGCCCTTGACCAGACGATCATTTTGAGACCTCAAAGGTCTTGTTAGGTTAACCCAAATTTTGGGTGCACTGATGGTCCGGTTGACGTGAAACGTCCCACATATATATATATATATATATATATATAATAAATGTAAAATTGATCTTTTATATTTGCGAAAGTTGGCTAGCCTTGACCCAGGAATTAAATTTTTCTGGATAACCTTTCCAGCTGACGAAATATTCCTTCGAACGACCCTTACCTCTGCTATATATATATATATATATGGATAAACCAGCGCGCGGTAGCATTAACTATAGTGTGAGAGCGTGAATATAGAGTTAGAGTAGCAGCTCGACCGCCGAGAGCGTAAGATGGCTATATAGCGAGCCCAAGCACATGTTGTGCGTATCCGACGATATAAGTGTAATCTCCAACGATGATTATTAAATAAAGATACAACACTAACCCAAAGGGTCCACTGGAACAATATGTGATATTTTTTATTGCACCAAACCCCTCATTTATTAACATGGTAGTAAAAATTGGTTAAAATGTTAGTAAGGATATGTACCCACGTGTTGCTGATAGTAAAGTAAAAGTAAAAGAAGAAAATTGTGAGAAGCTCGAAATAAATACAGTGGAGTTATAGCAGCTAATAAAATTACAGATAAAGAAAATCTGGATATTGAAAAAATAGATTTTTGAAAATAAAAGTGAAACTACGAGAGACCGAAAAAATGTCGAAAACTGAAGATTTAAGATGTCATATAATTGACGGTAAAGATTATAATATTTGGAAGAAGAAGAGAATCCTGCTATATTTAAAGTGGAAAAGGTGCGATCATCTAGCGACAAGAGAAAAGTTACAATCTGAAGACCAGACTAAGTGGAATGAGAAGAATTTACATTACGTCAAAAAAAAGTAGATACTTGGCTCTTTACCAATCGACTGTAGACAAATAGGACATATTTTTGAAGCCTTGTTTTAGCAACATTCTCTTCAACTGGTCAAAGCGAACAAACAGAAAAATTCCAAAAAGCAATATGCATCTATAATCTACATTAAATTAAAAAACTTCATAAAAACTTAGATTATTACGTATACATGGCGCGTAAGTCAAATTATGAGAGTTATTTTATTTGAGTTTACTTATATTTTTTTAACATTTTTGTCCTGGATAATAAACACAGTGCTATACTAAGAAAATTATTTATCTACCCTGGTAAAAATATTGATGTGATTTTGTGATGTATTAAAATTACACATTTCTTCATGTAATTTTAATATGTGGTTTGTGACGTCTGTTTGTTATTTATTGATTTCGAACGCTTTATCGCTTAATTTTATGACTTTTTAGAAAAATTAAAATATTTCAGCTTCACGAAACATTTTTACGTGATTTAAGTATGTTCTTTGATTACATAAATATTTAGTTCTAAATACTTACTACTAAATACTCTTAAATACTTTAAATTTGTTAAAATAAGTGACCATATAGGCTCTACCATGCGAATGGTAGAACGGAAAATAGGGACTAATGAGTGATAAATATTATTTTTTGTATTCCTTCGCGGAGATGGCAGCACGTCCTGATTTATCGACTATTCTAATCTACTTATTACTCTGCATGTATATAGGTCCATATATGTGTGTGTACTGGTACTAATCATGTGCAGGTGACTATGAGTGTCGATTTAAAATTATAGATTTTTGATCTTGTATAGATCTTATTGCTACTTATTGGCTTTATCAATGTCAATGATTATTGTATCGATTATAATTATGCTTAATTGACAATTTAACAACAATTGGCTAAAAATCGATTTTTGATTTCTAGTAGTTTACCGCACTTTAGGTTGACGAAATACGTCTAAAAACGAAAGTTGTAAACCATTATTTATAAGCTTATTGAAAACAAACTTACAATGTAAAAATTGTTATTTTTGTTTCTAATTTGTTATTTAAGCATGCTCTAACTATATATAGTAAAATTTCTAATTTGTTTAAATTTCAGTATCTTTGTTAATAATGTTGTAATTATTATAAAACTTTTTCTAGAATTCGCTATGAACCATTGTTTTCAATAAGCCATGCTATAATATTTTTTTTTGAAAATGTATGTGCCTAATATAATCATTTTAATTCGTTTGATAATTTAATAAATTCCAAAAAGAAAGAAAAAAAAATTGTATTATGCCCTGCATTAGTCGATTTAATGCGTACGCTCCTGGAGGATTCGATGCTGAGTTTCACGATTTTAATTATAATTTTCAGAGTTTTATATATATATATATATATATATATATATATATATATATATATATATATATATATATATATATATATATATATATATATATATATATATATATATATATATATATATATATATATATCAGACGAATAAGAATTTTTGTACATATTTCAGATACAGGAAACCAAGGAGAAACTAATTCAGAATAAAGTTCAGAGAGTAAAAACGCAGACGTACAGGAGGACAAGCGCCCCGAAGGGAGGGAGTGTTGGCGAGTCTTCGCGCCGCTTGCCATCTATAGTAGACTACAGGGGTAATCTAGCGCCACCAACAGCACCAGCAACAGCTCCGTCGCCCGAGTTATACATCAAAAGAAAAATAAATAGAGTGTTACAACAAGAATATCTTCGTGCCTAATTTTTTACAAGTTCTCCTCACCGACCATCCAACTAGGATTCCTCCAACACTTCTGTACGGTCGTGTATTTATTTACAATTCTTTTATTGTTTCGTTCGCAGTTCGCGCATTGGAGTACGTTGCGTGCTTTCCGGGCCGACGATCGTTATATGAATGAGAGGCTTCAGGGTTGTTTTGACCTCCCTTTTTACGACTGGCATTTGGACCGGCTCTTCATATCAGAAGAGTTCCAGTTTATCTCAACTGAAGGCTTTTCTGTGGAGGTTGAGATCTTTCAAAACCTCCTTGTCCTGTATGTCAGTCGTTTTTCTATATATCGTCAACCACTGGACCGCCAATTGCTGAGGATGTCCCGTTGTCTCTTTACTGAAGGTTCATCTGTCCGTCCGTCAAGTTTATTACTATGTGCGCTGAATAATATTACTAAATGTATTTCTCTGCATATTTTGGATTTATTATATGAATACAAAAAATTAATTATTGTATTACTTGTTTGTACATTTATTTTTCTTTGACCTATCCTAAAAAATTGCGTAAATTAAAAAAAAAAGTTTGTCTATCTACGTAATCATTAGTAGTCTGCTCGGACACGTTTGAACGTCCGAGATGTCACGTTTGTCCATAGAATAGTAGTAAGTCCCATCAACTGTCCGCTCTGTGTCTTACGTCCGTCTTTATGTAAGTATCTAGGACTGTCCGAGTACTCGAGTACAAAGTTTCGTCAATACAAGGAGTTTCCTTGAATAGGCAATGGTCTTACGTAGCAGTTCAAGGAGTCAACGCTGGAAATTCTTTCTCTTTCTGCTAATTGGTGATTTCATCCTGCTGCTTCCTGCGATTGATAGACTGCCAGGTGTGTACAACTTGGAATCTTCATCGGTGGTATATGTATGACTGTTTCTGCAGGTGGAGACTGAGGTGTGTTAAACTGTGTTGTTATCTCCTCAATATTGCAAGCGGTGTACTTGGGATCATAGGCCAAGAGAGGTCTAGCTGTTGGTAACTCAAGATTTTCATCCTTAGTATGCTCAATTGTTTGTTCATATAGTTGTCCCAACATAATGATGATTTCTGATTAAGCGTAGTTTCTTCACCTCTATTACTGTCCTGGTTTGCTATGTCATTGCTGATAACGGTGCTGTTTTTATCTATACTGGACAGTTCATGCAACTTACTGTTGTCCATCACTTGTTCAGGCATAGACCTTCTCATGGTTGACTGCGATTGAGGCTCTAGTAATTCTCCTTCGCTGCTTGACGAGGACGAATCTTTCAAGGGTGATTTAGCACGCTCTTCGTCGGATGTTTTTGGGTTAGGACGCAGTCTGTCGGCTTGTCCGATTTTTCCCTGTATAACTTGAGTGCTCGCCTTGTTGCTAAGATTTTGTCTAGCTAGGGAAGTTTTAGTTGGTTTCGGCACTATTGGTAAAACTCTAGCCTCCCCTCCCACAACTTCACTTGGGACAGGCTTATTCTGGGCTTCCGGCTGCTCCGAAGTCCTCTTGTCTATTGGGTTTCGGGACAACGCGTCCGCGTTTGTATTCATTTTCCCGGGATAATACAGGAACGTATAATAATATCCTCTTAGTCGCAGTCTCCAATTCTTCAATCTGCTCATGGGATCCTTCAGGGAATCGATCCACGTTAATGGTTCGTGATCCCCGTAGATGGTAAAGTGTCTACCGTATAGGTAATGTCTGAAGTAATCCACTGCGTCAATCACCGCGAGACATTCCTTTTCAGTAGTTGAGTAGTTTTTTTCCACTTTGTTGAGGGACCTGGACATATACGCTACCGGGTGATCGTCTCCCGGTTTTCCTTGGCTGAAAACTGCTCCAATGGCTTCGTCACTAGCGTCCGTAGTTAAAATAAAAGGCTTATCGAGATCCACAGAGGCTAACACCGGTGCTTCGCAGAGGGCCTGTTTCAAGGTTTCAAAACTTTGTTTTTGCGCATCGGTCCATTCCCATTTCTTATTTTTCTGCAGCAGGGAATTAAGTGGTTGAGCCTTTTCCGCAAAATTGAGAATAAATCGTCTATAATATCCTGCCAATCCGAGAAATTGGCGGATTTTGGTTTGGCTCGTTGGTGGTGGGAATTCCTCTACTGCTGAAATTTTAGATGGATCTGGCCTCACTCCATTTTTATCAATTATGTGGCCTAAATATGTGATTTCAGGCGTTAGAAATTGGCACTTATCGATTTGTAGACGTAGGCCTGCATCTGATAGCCTCTCGAACACTTTATTTACTTTTTCCTCGTGTTCTTCCAACGTATTCGCATAGATCACTATGTCGTCGAGGAAGACATACATTTCCACCCCCTGTAAACCTGATAAAACATAGTCAATTAGCCGCTGAAAAGTCGGGGGTGCGTTGGAAAGCTCAAATGGCATACATAAGTACTCAAAATGGCCGTACTTGGTGTTAAAAGCCGTCTTTTGTATATCCTCGGGTTCTAGCTCAATCTGGTGAAAACCCATTGCTAGATCAAAAACTGAAAAATACTGTGCACTACCGATTTGCTCGAGTATCTCTAAAATATTAGGTAGAGGGTAGGCATCTTTAATGGTCTTGGCGTTCAGTTTTCGGTAATATATAACCAAGCGAAATTTTCTTTTGCCATCTGGTCCCTGTTTCTTGGGGACAATTCGACAAGGACTGCAAAACGGATTGTTAGAACGCCGGATAACATTGGCGTCTAGAAGTTTCTGTAGTTGGTTGAATAACTCCTCGTCTTGTCCTGTCGGTCCTCTCTTATACTTAACTCGGACAGGTTCGTCGTCTGTTGTCTGAATCTTATGTGTATTTGCCTTAATCCTTGGCGTGTATGATACGATTGCGGTACTTTTCCCATGATGAATTTTACTCTATCTTCTTGGTTCGTAATAGGCTCGCCCTCCAGCGGAAACTCGAGGAAGTCGCCGTTTTCGCTCAGATCAAAGGGTTCGAGATATTGAGGAGTGGTTTTAATCTCAACTGGATCTTCTCTCGTATTTATTGCCATAGCGTAGCAGTATCCGTTTTCATTGGTAACTGCTGCTTCTTCAAAATATACTCCCGGGACAGTAGTTATTCGCCGCAGGTACGCTTCTCCAACTACCGAGTCTTTCGTGACTGGGATTCTTATTGGCACCTAAGCTCTGGCTGGTAATTTAAAGACTGTTTTTCCGTGTGACTTAAAACCCTTATAACTAAACGGTTTCTGTGGCAATTCTAACATTTCTGGTTCGATATTTTTATTTTCATATGGAAATTCGTATTTCATATAATAAGATGTAGCACTTTTGACAGGTGGCTTTTTGTGTCTCGTAGGTCCATATTTTTCGTCCGGATGGATCTCGTTTTCCGGGAATACCTTGTGCACAAACAGGACTGGAGTTATAGGTTGGCTTTCGGTAATCAACACTTCATCCCCGAACATAATGTTCACTTTTTCGTGATACAAGAATGGATTTCCCAGTATTAAATCCTCAAATAACGAAGTCTCAGCAGGTAGAACATGAAAGAGGTATTCTTTGCCCATTATCGATAACTTCACTGTACCTTGAGTCATTATGTCCTTAGGAGAGATTCCCATAATATGCATGAAGTTATTATGTTCTATCACAGTGTCTGGTTTTAGTGAACTGTGCTTTACAGCGTTTATCTGTGACCCAGTGTCTATTATGCAGATGGGCTTGGGTGTCACTAGCTGGTCTACCCGTAGTTTTATGGACGGTGTTGTCCGGTCTGCTGTAGTGATTCGTATTGTTTGTGTTGGGTATCCTCTTGGGTTGTCGTTCTTGGGCTCATTGGACACTGTTGAGATGAGGAGCTCATCGCAGCCTCCTTCTGATGATCTGCTTCCCAGTTTAAATGATGCTTGTCACCGCGGTATGGCGAACTTGCTCTGGATCTGTCCATTTTAAGATCGTACAACCGGTTATCTGATCTTGAGTGAGGTTAAAGATAGTCCATGCCGGGCATAGGCGGTTGCATATGGTATGGCATGTAAGGATTCATGTATGGGTAAGGAAATACAGGATTCCCCGGTGGATAGTAACAATAAGGATTAGGTGGCATGTACGGATACGGGCCCATCATTGGTGGATAAGGATGTCCGTAGTATCCCTGCTGCATTATTTCTGGTGGATACCTCGACCCTGGAGACACTGATCGGCTTCTTAACTGACCAGGTGCCCGTTTTAATATACTTACAGGACCCGTGGGTTCGGGTGCATTAGCATAGCTAAATTGTGGAGGAGCTTTTATCCTCCCATTTTCAATAGTCGACCTAGGAAAGTGTGTATCATTCGGATCGTATGTGTAGTTTACCTCATTTCTCTTCTGCTCCGGATCGTTAAAATTCACCTTCTTTGGGATGTTACTCTCCGAGTCGTCGTGTTTTCTGTGTGAAACGAACTGCTGGTGGTTCCCGGGGTCTTCTCTTCCGTTTGGGACTTGATCCTGTTTACAGTAGACGTAGTGTACCTTAGGGTATGCATAGCCTTCACCAAACATCTTAATTCTGGCCTTCGCGTACTTTAGTGCGGTGTTGAATGCCGTTGTCAGTGTTTGTGGCGCTGTGTCCGTGATACCTGTTCGCCAACCGTTAGGAAGACCGATGACGAAATATTCAAGCGCAAGCAACTCCAGGTGTGGCCTTTGGTCCACTGCAGCTTGTGTGGATGTCAGTATTTCCTTAACAGCTGCTATGGCGTTATTTATCAAGGCGTTTTAGCCGTCCCTAATATTGCCGGACATTCTCTCCCTTCTTCATTGATGCTGCTTGAATTTGTTTAAGTAATATCCGTATGACTTTGAAGAGGCAAAACAATCTCTGAGATGGTTCTTGAGATCGGCTAACGTTTGGAAAGTGTTACCTTCCAACGATTGTCGCGATTTGCCCTTTAACCGCGATATCACAAACCTTAAAAATTGAGGTTCTTGTTCTGCTGGGAGTAAGGTAAAACCATTATCCACATCTTGTATGAATTCCTTCAAATTTATATTGGTCCCATCGTACTCTGGTATGTGAATTACCGCTCTTGAAATGTTTAGTGTCTGACTAGCCTCTATCACGCTGCGGGACACGTCCAGCAGTTGTCGATCACGTTCTATTTGCTGGACACGGTAAAATTGATCGACAGCTGCGATCCTCTGGCCAACGCCCGGCCTCATCAGGATCTGCTCCCGAGTCTGATTAAAGTCATTCGCCATTGTAGCTATCTGGTCCAATACTTTTAAATATAAAAAAAAAAAAAATATTTTCTAAAATTCAACAAAAATTTCGACTAATTTTTACTTCTAAATTTCTAAAACTCCAAAAATTCTCTTCAAAGCTTCTAAGTTAGTTTCTTCTAGAAACTTCTAAATTCTAGTCTAATTGTTGCTCAGTAACAATGGCTAGTTCCCCACCAGGGATGCCATTTTGTAAAGATCGTATTTGATATATTTTGAATACGGGCTGCGCGAGTACAAATAATTATTTAATTATTGAGAACTAGCCTTTGACTCGGAAGCCTTATGTACTGAATCAATAAGAATCATTCGTGACTCGATATTATAAGTGGACGCGTGAGTTTATGTGCAGACACAGTTGTGTCCGCTCGTAGCGCGTGGACGATATGCGGTCCGTGCTCGTTCTTAATCGGGCGCTTGTCTGCCCAGGCGGGATCCTGTCCGTGCTGTGTTGTCTGAACGGACTTTGATACCTGTCTGTGGTGCTGCTTTGATGTTTTGTTAGTTTGAGGTCAAAGCACTCGCTCTGATTTTCGGCGATCGATACATGTTGCAATCTAGTTGCTCGCTCTCGGGATGTTAGTTGAAGCATTGTCTGTGTGTATATCCGGTTGCAGTCACGCAGGTATCGGTCATAATTGTTTTACATACATACGTGTATTTTATGCGCATGGCACATTACATTATCTTTTTCAGCTGACCCCGGTAACACTAACCTGCTTGGTGACATTTGGAAGTTAGACTGGTAATTTTCTATCAGTTTCAACTTGAAGGTTCAACACAGTAACCAAAAGAAAAGATAAGTATTAAGTGTTATCATTATCGAGGATAAAATAACCTTTTTATCACATTTTTATAAAAATTCATGAAATGCCTTTTTTTGGTTGCAAAAAGAGTAAAGGTCTATGTGTGAAACATGGAAAACTTGGTCCCAAAGGATTTGGTAAGCACTAATTTAAGTTACACTTTCAACAATTTTCATAAACCTTGAAGTTGATTTTCTCTAAATGTTGTTTTTACTGATTTCAGCTCACTGTCCGTAGGATTCTAAGTGAACGAATGGTTCTTTTAGGCTCAAACTCAAGGAGGACACTTTGTACACCTGTAGTTTTGGTATGAATGCAGGGATTTTGATTTGAATGTTTAGAAAATGTTTTATACAAAAAAATGTTTGAGCCCAAAAAAAACATTCGTTCACTTGGAATCCTACGGACAGTGAAGAAGTTCACAAATCAAGGTAAAATTAAAGGTGCTAAATATATCTAAAAAAATTTTAAGGTGGGGTTCTGGTGAATTTTCTAACTTTTTATATCACAGTCACATTTTCTTTAATTTTGTATTCATATTCGGTACAAAAAAAGAGAAAGATTTGTAAATTTTGAGCCATATATATAGTATATTACTCAAATTATTGCAAAAAATAGTTCAAAATTGGGCTTACTTGCAAATGTCTCTTGCACAACTAAAACCAAAATTCTTACGGCCAATATTTGCATTTATTCGAGAATAAAATTTCATAGTAACCCGATTTTTAAAAAAGCAAATTAATAAAATTTAGTACGTCAAAAAATAGTTTTTAGATTATATATATATATGTATATATAACTATATATATGGCTCAAAATTTACAAATCTTTCTCTTTTTTTGTACCGAATATGAATACAAAATTAAAGAAAATGTGACTGTGATATAAAAAGTTAGAAAATTCACCAGAACCCCACCTTAAATGATTTATTTACTTCAGTTTTATGAATTTTTCTTAGAATTCTTTTTTTCAGGGTTTAAGGGTGTTAACGCGATAAAGAAAAAAAAATCTAGAATTCAATTTTTGTAACTACGAAGTTTCAAAAGTGTATAGAAGAGAGCTAAGAGGCGACTACTCTGAGCGACTGTTCATACTGGAATAAGCTCCAGTTTCCGCGAGATGATGCGACTTGAGAGAAGAACTTATTTGAATATGAGCTATACCCTTCTGCTTACGCCTCTTTCTAAAATCCTGACGGCTTTTATGCAAATAGGAGACTAGATACGGCGCTACTGAGTTACCTGACTCTCCCGATCTTTCCCTGTTATCTTGACGTGGCTAAGCGAACCCGACTCTGCTTGGGCAGAAAAACGATGCAAAAGTTCTTAAATTCGGAAAAAAATACGTTTATAATTTCAGAAATGAAAAAGCGAATACGCGAATGGGACCCTGCTCGGGCAGAGCTTCCACTTGACTTCCCGTCGGACTCACGTCGATCTCTACTCGGGCAGAGCTTCCGTGGTATAACTTTTCCGGCGACTGTCTGTGAGGCATTAAGCCTTTTATACCTGAAAACACCCTCACCTGCACCCGCTTTGTACGTATGTGCTAGTAGATGCGAGAAGATAGTGCGACTAACTAGAAAGCTTAGATGCTACATATTTTTTTATATATATTGTTCGCTTATCTTTCTCTATCTTCGTCTCTCGCTGGCTCTAGGCACCTTCATAGCTACCCTTAATGTGCATGTTTTAGTAACTATTCAGAGGGCCACTCGACCAATGAGAAGGCTTGAACTCTGCATGTCTCCTTATTTGGAGTCTACTTGCTTTTTTTTGCTCCCCTATGCAGTGTCTTCTCTCTTCTATTCTTTTGGCCGCATGTGATGGGTGCGTGCAACCATCAGGAGTGCGGAGGGCATGCCTCCATCCACTGACTATTCCCAATCGTATGCGCGTTCTTCTCCTCCGCTTGACTGTCGCCTTTTCCTGTTACTATATTGCTATGTGCGTATGCGTGTGTGTAATAGCATCTGGATACTTTAGATATGGCTCCTTATAGTATCTGATCTTCAGTGCTTCGTTTTTTTTTTTGGAATATTTATTTTTTGTCTGAAATGGCCTACAGATACACTTAAGACTCTTCCTCTCAAGCGCATGAGCGAGCTCGCAGAGCTGCGGCGCTCTGCTCGCCAGTTTAGTTCGTCACCCGCTCTCCTAGAGAGAACTTGTATTAAAGAGGCTGTGACACTTGCTGCGATTAATAAACAGTTTCCAAGAGACCTTTGTCTATTGCTTATTTTAACAACTCACCCAACTTTATCCCAACAGGTTATGGGCCGGGTGAGCCACGCTTCAACTACTCAATAATAACAGTAAGTGCGTAGCACGCGCCTTGAGACGCGGGAGTGGTGAGCTCACGAGAGCGAGTGCAGTTTAGCGACAAAAGGCAGCAAGATTGAACTTAAGGGTGGTGAGTGTTCTCTCAACATCCGCATCTTTTGTCACGAGGCAAGGAGCCGTTAGACCGTATTCGAGAGGGATGGTGTTCGAGAGGAAGGAGTGTTCGCCATGCAACAGCTCGCAGCAACAACTTCAGTGTTCAATAAGTAGTTTTAAAATATGTACACGAAACTACCAGTTGCATCGTAAAATCTATAAATGCATGCAAAAATGCAGTGTAAAAGCGAAAAGCGCTAGCTTATAGCTATAAGCACTATAGACAAAAACGAGATTGTGAAAAGCAAAACTAGAAATCGGTAAACCCGAAAAGCATGGCGCCACAAGGAAAAAAAGGGGGAAGTAGCGGTATGAGGCTAAGATGGCTGCCACTGTGGCAACATCACTATTCTCCGTCTTTATCTACGAGACCACCAGTTGCTTGATACGTGGTTTGAAGGAGGGTACGCGCGCGTGAAATGGTTACCACTATGCTCGGTCCAATGCGCATAAATACTTTCAGTTGTTTGTGCAGTGATTCAAATTTACTAACCTACGTCGTAATTATGACGTCAGGACAAACATAGAAAATTGATTTTATGTTACTTAGAATTAATTATGTTCAAGTCCGAGATATTTGATAGTGGAGAATTATTACAATAATTAGATTTGGATCTTGTGTTTTGATAATAAAAATAAATATATTTAATCAATAAATATTAGATGGAATATTGCGCGAATTTTGCATATATTCGATGTAAAAAAAACTAAATCGATAAATCCGCTTTGATTTTTACAATATAATTTAGACCAATACGCTTGAATTTGTGTTATTGTGTCTTAGTTAAAATCTCGAGTTTTATGAAAATTATTTAAATTTCGGGATCTTAGATTTTATAAGTATGAGAAATACTTGAAAATATCTTAAGAGTTAGACCAATACGCGTTAGTTTTGTTATCGTGTCTGATTTTGAAAATTTTACAAGTATAATAATTGTAAAATTTTTCCAAGTCTTTTATCTGCTCAAGGCATATGTTGCTCAAGAGCAGGGACTAGGTGCTTTAGTTGCGCTTCGGCTAGTAACTGGCCATAAGCCGCGCATGGCCTTATAAATGCTTCGGAGAGAGCGGAAATCGGGCCGCCGCAAAAACTCGCACTTTCACACGTCACACTTACATTCACACCTATATACATATTCCATTCACACCTTTTTATAATAATGCGCGCACTGCACCACCGCTGCGTCATAACTCCCACTCTCGCTCATTTAAACTTACGCACCTGCTACGATGCTCGCTTCTCAATATATGCAAGTATATGTATGTGTTGCGCGCGCTCCTCGCTACGCCGATGTTTCTGCTGTTGCCGCTGCTGGCTCGTGGCGCTGCTGATGTTCTACTGCTGCTGACTGCTCAGCTGTGGCCCGAAGCGATAACGTGAAGAGTGGGGGAGCGAAAAATACTCGCGTATTATCTAAAATTTTTTGTAAATGATCTAATCTTCTTCTCCATTTGATATTTCTCTCGCTCTTATGGCGTACATGCATATATCAAAGACCGATAAATATATAAATCCTCATATCAGTGACCATTGAGTAGCATAATTAAAAGTACTTTCAAAACCTGTGCATTATAAAAACGTACTGCAGTTCATTAATATCGCATTTTGTGAGGGCCCTACTTAATGCGTAACCAGCTTTCGCTTAATTTCCAAGCAAGCCGTAATAAACAAATTTCTAAATTCGACACAGTAGCAAAAACCAGCTGCGTAAATTTGATGAGACCGTGTCAGAGACAGAAAGGACCATAATCGAACGGGTCTGGCCAGCTGAAGAGAGACAGCTGATGTTTTAGTTGCAGTACTCGCCAGACTCCATCAACAGGAGCGAGGTCTTGCACATAATGCAAAAACAAAGCAGGATGTTCCTGACAGGCATTGAACTGCTGGTGAAGAGCCTGACTGTCCCAGGGTTCAGGGGAGGGGGGGGGGGGTGGCTGATAGGCATTGAACTGCTGGTGAAGAGCCTGACTGTCCCAGGGTTCGGGGTATAACTGCTTCAGTATATCCAACACACTTCACCAAGAGCCCTGGAGGCTGAGTCTCAAGGAAAAACTCCAACTTAGAGTCCTAGGCCGAGAAAGAAGCCTGTACTGGATAAAAAGACCAGAAATAAACTGCAGACTAAAAAGTCCGTATTGCCAAAATCTTTAGAAACCAAGAAGAAGAGCCTGTCCGTAGGCAAGTCTTTAGCCTTCAGGAACAAGCTAATAATCAAAAATATTAAATAATGGCTCAAGGCTGCATTGACGCCTTTCAACAGGCCTTCAACGTCCCGCTGCGCTGATCTGATTGACATGAACATAAACATGAGTGTACCCGGGAAGACCCCAGTCAGCGAAAGGCAGTCTTTCGAGGATAAGGAATTCTCAAACCATTCAGACGAGAAAAACCGGGGACTTGTGGAACTACCTGTGACTGCAACCCCAAGAGAAATCCCCAGGAACAACCTCAACTGGGTATTAGAATCTCAGATCTAACTATGTCAGGATGAGGTAAGAACGAACAATTTAAATCAGTCTACCAAACAACCAGATAGTAGTCTCTCTAAGTGTAGTAAACGAGTTAGTTGAAAGAAAGTTGAAAGTCTAATTTTTGGAAAGAGAAAAGCAGATAGAAAATTCATCCGAAGAAAATAGCCTTTCAAACATGTCTGATCAATTTGAAAATCGTATTCAATAGCAGAGATAGTCAAGTCTTGAGAAGTTATAAACTTACACTAAATTCCAAAATTTAAAATGTTCGAAGACAACTTGAAGTCTGAATTTCGAATTAAGAAACTGCATTATATCCTAGACGATAGTGCAAATCTGAACTCAACAGTAGATGAGTCAAAAAGATCTGAAGACAAATTTAAAGTAAGAGATATTTTAATAGATAGTATAGACATAATCTAATATAGCAAAGTTGTAAATATGAATAAACCAAAAAAAAAATTCTGAAAAAACTGAAAGATGTGGAAAGCTATGAAAGTAGAAAAACGAGCGTCTCGGCTAGGAAAGACTTATTGACCATAAAATACTTACCTTTGAAAAAATCAGCTTCAGATTTCTATGATAGGTTTCAAGAAAAGGTTAAGATTTTTGAAAGCATCCCAGATGCAGGAAAATATAAAAAAAACTGAGATATTATTTCATCCATGTAGTCGCAGAGGCTGCCCCGGAGATAACTACTGCTGATTGTTTATTCAAAGAAACCACGTCCAGCGAAATGTAGTGCAAGAGACTGAGAAATAATTTGTGTTAAGATATGAGTAATTTATATGCTACTATCCGTACACAATATAGAGAGCATGTGAACAGGCATGCATGCGCGACTACAGCAAGCAGAATAGACTAGCGCGCGGTAGCGATAACTATAGTTATAGAGTGAGAGCGTGAGTATAGAGCAGAGAAGCAGCTCGACCGCCGAGAGCGTAAGATGGCTATGTAGTGAGCCCGAGCACATGTTGTGCGTATCCGACGATATAAGTGTAATCTCCAACAATGAGTAATAAATAAAGGTACAACACTAACCCGAAAGGGTCCACTGGAATAATGGGTGATATTATTTATTGCGCCAAACCCCTCATTTATTAACATGGTAGCAGAACTTGGTTGAAATGTTAGTGAGGTTATGCACCCACGTATTGCTAGTAGTGAAGTAAAAGTGAAAGAAGAAAATTGTGAGAAGCTCGAAATAAAAACAGTGGAGTTAGAGCAGCTAATAAAATTACAGATAAAGAAAATCTGGATATTGAAAAATAGTACATTGTACAACAAGGGGCGAAAATGGGCTTTTCCAAGCGAGGATGATGTTTGAGCATGAGTGGTAGTCTCGGGCGCCGTAGGCGCCCGAGACGGACACGAGTGTTCAAACATCATCCGAGTCTGGAAAAGCACATTCGCCCCTCGTTGTTCACCGTGCTTTTTATAACAAGTGTATAAGGAAGACCATTTGGGTCGCCTATGAACTGGATCGAGAATGGAGCTTTTCGAGTCGTCCACTACGGTGGGCGTGTATAGATTCATATATATGTGTATATATATATGCATATATATATATATATATTATTTAATTATTTTATTTATTTAAATATATTTTTAGTAAAGCTTTTAAAATTTAGTAAATCAAAATTTTAATAAACTGCAAATTTTGAAAATTTTGGCAAATTTGAACATTTTGAGAAATTTTGAATATTTTGGAAATTGTTTCAACAGTTTTTGACGATTTAAAGCTTTAGTAAGGAGATGAACAAACAAAATGAATCGAGCGGACCGGTCGGCGGAACGGCATTTTCGGTCCGCTCGATTTCCGATTCTCCGATTATTGTAGGCTCGTTCTACCTATATAGGGGGCGGAAATGGATTAATTGATACATGTATTATGATCAGGGACTCTCGCTCTACTTTTTGTGTGACGCTCGGAAAACCCCATTTTCGGCCCAGTTTATAGGCGCCGAAAATGGTCTTTTTTATGCACGTGTTATAAAAATATATTTTTGAAAATAAAAGTGAAACTACGAGAGATAGAAAAATGTCGAAAACTGATGATTTAAGATGTCATATATTTGACGGTAAAGATTATAATATTTGGAAAAAGAGAATCCTGCTATATTTAAAATAGAAAAAGTGCGATCAACCAGCAACAAAAGAAAAGTTACAATCTGAAGACCAGACTGAGTGGAATGAGAAGAATCTCAAGGCAATGATCTACATATATTGTAGTATAACAAATGAACAGTTAGAATTAGTTGGAGAAGAGGATACGGCATTAAAAATTATTAATCAATTCGACAAAATGTATGGGAAAGAGTCGACAGCATTGCAAATATGCATAAGAAACAAGATAGACCGAATAAAGTTGAAAGATCATGAAGATTCATGAAGATTCGTCTACATTCTTCATAGAGTTCGAAAAAGTGATAAACGAGTTGAAAAGTGCAGGGGCAAAAGTAACCGAACGAAAAAAATTAGACTACATGTTAAAAACTCTACCGGAATCATTAAGATATGTTGGTGACTTAAAAGATTCAATGCAAGAAAGCACGTGTAAATTTCTTGAAAATAAAATTAAAATGTGGAAAACACGAAGTCCGAACGATAGTGACAATAAAAAGCCGAACGTATTTAAAGCTGAAAGAAAAGACTCAAAGTGTTTTGGCTGCGGAAAGAAAGGTCATCTGAGAGCGTGTACAAATCCGTGAAAAGAAGCCAATGGAGGAATGCAGTGGACAGGAGGTGCACAGCAACAGCGAGGCAGAGGTTATGGCCAACACGGACGAGCTTTTGGTCAACGCGGACGAGGTTATGGTCAACGCGGACGAGGCAGAGGCTGGCAACCACATGCAGACGGAACGAGTCAACACGATGCGAGGTACACGCATAACGAAGGTTATCAAGAAGACGGAACAGAAACATTTTTAACACAGGTAGAAAAGAAAAATGACGGTGAAAACGAAACCGTAGTGTATAATTGAGATAGGGGTAAAATCGAGTAGATTTTAGATAGTGGATGTTCAGACCACATTATAAATAATGACTTATATTTGTCTGAGAGTATAATTTTGAAAAAGCCTATTAAAGTTAAAGTCGGAAATGGTAGAATTTTAAAAGGCACTAAAGTGGATAAAATTATAACTTATTTTATGATAAACAATAAGAGAATCAAAATAACGATAAATAATGTATTCTATGTAAAAGAGATGTATACAAATTTGATTAGTTATGCTAAAGTAACATATAAGAATAAAATTATATCTATTGGAAACGTGTCAAAGATTTATAACAAAAATAACAATCTGATTGGAATTGCATATAAAGAAAATGGTTTATATAAAATAAATAGTTATGTTGAAAAATTAGAGACATTCGCAAATAATGTTGAGAAAATAACACAAAAAGAAAAATTTCATAGAATCTTGGGGCATGTAAATGTTAATTATCTAAATAGAATGTGCAAAGAAAAATTAGTTAAAGGAATGCCAACATGTTTCGAAAATGTAATGCTAAAATGTGGAACGTGCATACAAAATAAAATGCATGATTTGCCATTCCAAAATAATCGTAGTGGTGCAAATAGAATATTAGTTAGTTCACGCAGATTTAAATGGGCCACATAAAAATGAAGGTTTTGATGGATCTAAGTATTTCTTGACTTGTGTAGATGATTTTAGTAAATGCGCTTTAGTATATACGATAAAATCAAAGGATGAAGTGTACAATTATTTTTTAGATTATATAAATAAAGTCAAAAATTTAACTGACAAGAAAATTAAAAGATTAAGGTGTGATAATGGTAGAGAATATATGAATAAAAACATGTTCAATTTATGTAGTGAGAAGGGAATAATAGTAGAACCATGTCCACCGTATGTACACGAGCTGAACGAAACAGCTGAGCGCTATAATAGGACAATAATGAACTCAGCGAGATGTTTACTTTATGGTGCGAAATTAAATATTAAGTATTGGCCAGAAATTATAAAAGCCGCAGCGTATTTAAAAAATAGAGCAATAGCAAATACAAGTCAGAATAAAACTACGTTTCAAATATTTTTTCGGAAAAAGCCAAACATTAGTAAACTGAAATTATACGGGAGTAAAGTATTTGTTAGAGTTCCAGAAATAAAAAGACAATCAAAATAGGATAGAAAAGCTGACATAGGTATACTCGTAGGAACTGAAAGCGTTGGATACAGAGTTTTGGTAAATGGAAAAATAATAGTTACACGACATGTAGACTTTATCGAAAATGAAAATTTAATTGGATTTAAAGGTGATGATGAGAGAGATGATGAATCCGACATTAGTATAAATGAAAACTCTGAATCAAACGAAATCAAAGAAAATGTTGTGAATGAAAATAAGAAAGAGAGAAAACCAAGTAATAAATCAGAGGAGAAAATTGATGATCAAGAAATTGAACTGCGAAGGTCAGAACGCGAAAAAAAGAAACCCGATAGATATGGTCAATCCGATTCATATTATATTTACGTAAACATTGTAAGCGCAGACAGCCCGAAAACTTACAAAGAAGCTTCACAAGGAAATGATTGTGATTTATGGAAAGAGGCTATGAATAGACAAAAAATTGTTTATGTAAAAATAAAACTTTGCAATTAGTAGAAAAGCCGAAAGATAAGATAAGAAAATTTTAGATTTGAATGGGTATTTACAAATAAATCTGATAATCATAAAAAAGCGAGATTAGTTGTACGAGGTATTCTCCAGTAAAAAAATAAAATTCAAACATTGAAGTTACTACTATCATATTGTTGTGAAAACGGTTTAATGATTATACAGATGGATGTCGAAACCGCATTCCCGAATGGAAAAATAAAATCAGAAGTATTTGTAAAACAACCTTTAAGTTACAGTGATAAAACCGAAAAAGTGTATAAACTTGAAAAAGCGTTGTATGGACTGTGAGAAAGCCCGAGAGCTTGGTATGAATGTTTCGACAAATATATGCAAAAATTAGAATTCAAAAGAAGTGTAAGCGATTATTATTTGTACACAAAATGTGAGAATAGTTAAACAATTTATTTGATTCTACACGTTGATGATCTTGTGATTTGCGGAAAAACAATGCGAAAAATTAATGAGATTAAAACTAAACTGTCACAAAAATTTTCAATGAAAGACTTCGGCGAAGTAAAGACTTATTTAGGAATAAATATTAATTATGATTATAAAAATTGTAAGATGACAATAGACCAAAGTAATTACATAGAGTCATTAGCTAGACAATATGATATTGAAAATAGTAAACTATTTAAAACACCGATGGAACAAAATTTAAGTCTAGAATCCGCACAAACAGCATCAAGTGATATAAAATATAGAAATCTCATAGGTGCACTATTATATATAAGCTCCGGAACAAGATTAGATGTTAGTTATAGCGTAAATTATTTAAATCGATTTTAAAATAGCTATAATGAAACTCATTATAAATATGCGTTGAGAATTCTAAAATATTTGTATTTGACTAAATACTGAAAGTTAACTTATAAAAAGAATGAAAATGCTAAAGTCATCAACAGTTTTGTTGATGCTGATTGGGCAGGAGATAAATCTGATAGGAAATCCACGACAGGATTTATTATAAGATTATATGGAAATGTTATATATTGGAAAGTCCGAAAACAGGGAAGTGTGACAAAGTCGTCAACAGCCGCTGAGTACGTAGCTTTATCAGAAGCTGTAAGTGAAATCAATGTTGTTAAAAATTTGCTAAAAGACTTTAGTATTAATCTAGAAAAACCAATAAACATATACGAGGATAACTCAGGAGCCATAGCAATAGCAAAGTTTGGTAACATGACAAAAAACTCGAAGTAGATTGAAGTACATTATTATTTTGTAAATGAGTGCTACGAAAAGAAAGAAATTGAAATTGTAAAAGAAGACTCAGAAAATAATATTGCTGATATTTTAACAAAGGCTCTGGGTAGAAATAAATTCGAAAATTTTAGAATGAATTTAAGAATTGTTTAAAGTTTAAGTATCATAAAAATTAAGGAGGTGTGTTGAGATATGAGTAATTTATATGCTACTATCCGTACACACTATAGAGAGAATGTGAGCAGGCATGCGTGCGCGACTATAGCAAGCAGTACAGACTAGCGCGCGGTAGCGGTAACTATAGGTATAGAGTGAGAGCGCGAGTATAGAGCAGAGAAGCAGCTCAACCGCCGAGAGCGTAAGATGTTTATGTAGTGAGCCCGAGCACATGTTGTGCGTATCCGACGATATAAGTGTAATCTCCAACAATGAGTATTAAATAAAGGTACAACACTAACTCAAAGGGTCCACTGGAATAATGGGTGATATTATTTATTGCGCCAAACCCCTCATTTATTAATAATTTGTTACAGATTGAATGAACAAAGAGCAGAAAGGAGCCGGTTCAAGGTCAAGCAAGGGTGTTTTTCCAATCGGGATAAAGCGCCGGTCATCTCATCTGCAGGGGATGCAGTATAGAAGGCCACGCGAAGGCCAACCGTCCCAACTCAGATCTGAGGCAGTGCTATTACTGTCTTAAACTTCGATGGCAAGTGGCCCACCGTCAAAGAGAGGTTGATGGGCAGGCCAAAGGGGCAAGTCTAGCCAGCAGACAGGGCATGCTTGCAGTCCGTCGTCGTCGCAACGTAGGAGCCACGGCAGTGGACAATGGGAGCAACTGTAACACCAGCATTACGTCAACGAACAGGAGCGGCGTTACACGAAGATCACCCTCATCAGACGAGCCCTCTGACACACCATTATTTGCCTGCTGCGATTTGTATAAAATTTATTCATTAGGTCTGTAATGTAAAATGTAAAAAAATAAAAGACACGTATTTTTTGTTCAAGTAGATAAACATTTCCAAGAGTTACCGCCCTTTGAATGCTTGTGACGTTATGTACACATCTATTTAAAAATAGTACATTACGATACATGTGACCTCAGTAGCCGATTATTGCATGGTGTGTATTAGCGCCCGAGCGCAGCAAGTATTGTAATATACTATTATAGCACAGCCTACCTAAGCTCACCGCCACGCCTATTCGTGTCATAAGCAGTCCTATTTTGCACCGTGAGGTTAGCGCACGAGCGTAGCGAGTCAGATAAACACAGTGCAAAAAAGGACTACTTAGGTCACGGATAGGCGTGACTTAAGTGCGGGCTTACGTAACACTGTGCTATAAAAGAAAAAAATACGTGTCCTTTTTAAATGGATTTTTCAAAAGTATCTATCAAGAGAAAATATTCACTATAAATAATATACTCAAATTACATAAAACTAGTGAATAAATAGACAAAGTATAGCACAATTACAGTATATTTCACAAATAATAATTAAACATTCATACATAATTATACCAACATTAGTTTTGGTCAAGAAAACATTGCATATTTGCCGTATATTTATAGAATATTTTTCATTGCTAGCGGTATTTAATAAAAGCGATCCACATCAAAGATGTATTTACGACAAACATAATTTTATTATCCACAGTACTTGTTAAATTCTCATTAAAAAAGTCCCAATATTATCAATAATATACATTATATTGTGTAAAAACGATATTGGTTACTAAATAATTTTTAGATTGCAAAAAAAGATTTACAAATAATGATTTTTTAATGACATTCGATAAATCAAAAAATTAACAATAAAGTAGTTAATAATTAATAGTTTTTAAGTAATATGTTTATAATGTATCGTTACAAAATCTTTGTTTTGTCTTTAATAAAACATAATCACAAGTTTTGTAAAATTTTTTTCGACTTATAATTTCATAGATATTTAATTAATAAAAAAGGTTTGCTTTTATCGTAAAGCTGCTATGTAGGTATTTCTGAACTGCACTGAGAAATTCTTCGGGCAGCTACTGCCCCGGCCCAAGTGACTGGTGCACTAAATGCACTAGCTCGTCTTTCCGAAAATTTCGGACAGCTGCTGCCCAAAAATCGTGCAGCAGTGCTTCCGTTTAGTACTCTTTTCTCCCGTGTGGCGCTGCTGTCGCATCAAAACCGCAGAATTTCGGCGGAATAACAGCTCTTGGGGCAGTAGCGCTCTGGGAGAGCGAAATTGGGAGAGCTACCGCGCGAAGCTCATAGTACAGTTGCTGTTCATGCTATGTGCAGCCACTGCCCGAAGAATTTCTGAGTGTACGGATTCAGAAAATTTAAATATAAAAAAACTTAATTTTTATTTCAAATACGAGCGTGTCCCTTTTGTTATAATAACAAACCTAAATCATTATAATTTTTTAGATTGTAAATCAGGACTAGACTTGTACATTATTTAGTATTTTGAGATACGTTACGTGATCAATTAGTTTTTATTTACTTATGTAAACAAGAATTTAAAAGGTATTAGGTAGATTGCGAGGTACACTGTTATTGCGTCTACAAAACGAATTTTTTCCATTAAAAAAATTATTCAATTTATTGTATTAACTGTTCATATTTGGCAAATTACTTTTACAATATTGCATATAATTTTAAAGTTTCGCCATTGTAACACAATTTTGGAATGTCGTAGGTATAATATACATTTTTCCAAACTCTTGATAACACAACTGATTGAAGTGTAATAAATAGATGATTTTTTTTCTCTACCAAAACATGCACAGTCTTAAGAAATGTAATGCACTATTCAAGTACAACGGCATGCCCTTTGCCATCTTTCTTAAAAAAAAAATGGTGAAACTAAAGAAACTGAGAGAATATGCGTCAGGATCATATTTGTATTGAAAATATAATTAAATAAATACATAAGATAGACTTAATAACATTAACCTCAATCTTACCATTTATCCAATGACTATAAAAATTAGTATCCTAAAATATGATAAATATTGTATCAAGTTTCGAAGTGCTCATGGCCTTTACAAAGCGAAAACATTAATTTCATTAGAAATTTAATACGTAATTTACATTATGTAAATATAAGGGGATTCGACTGCACTCCTGATACCAAGTATAAGTATTAGGTAATTTATACAATAAATTGTTTATATATGCAATGATCTGGTTATCAAATATTTATGTTGCCATTTTAAATAATAATATGATTTATTATTTTTTAAATAGGTTTGGTTAGGAAAATGCTCTCAGATTCTCTACTTCTTTTTGAATGTTTTTTTGTGAAAAAGTGCAACTATTATGCTTATATCATAAAAAAATAATAATAATGATTGTAATTGTATTAATTTGCCCAAGGCAATTGTCCACTGCGACTGAACATATCTACTTTAATAGTCAGTTTCTTTTCACTCTACTCCCTTATAAAACTGGCACGAATTCTTAACTTGTTCTTGAGCATTATTCACTGTTCTTCTTTTAAAAAATTCACTTCCACCTATGATAAAATTTTTTTCTTCCATATTAGATGTTTCATAAGAGATCCCAGAGTGCTTTTTTATTGATTTTGAATGTTATTAAACTTAATGTTGTCAAATTGACAACTAATTTAACGATTTGCATTTTTTAACTGATTTGACAGCCAGTCTAGACCTTCATAAAGTCCATCACCACTGGTTGCGCACGTTGCTTGAATATACCAGTTTCGGTTGCGCAATGAATGTAGGCCAAGTTTATCAGTAATTTCTGCAGCATTCATTGCATTTGGCAAGTCCTATAAAAAAAAGATAATAATTGATGATACAGATATTATCACAGTAGCTTGATAAGAAAAATGTATTGGTAAACATTTCTATAATTTTTAATACAAAATGTCTAAATTATGCGACAACGTAAAGACAAACTCCTATCCTATCAACTTGTACTATTGACGGTTTTA
Source organism: Nasonia vitripennis (assembly GCF_009193385.2). Taxonomy (NCBI): domain Eukaryota; kingdom Metazoa; phylum Arthropoda; class Insecta; order Hymenoptera; family Pteromalidae; genus Nasonia; species Nasonia vitripennis. Next base: position 1,358,642 of record NW_022279615.1, on the reverse strand, counting down.
AGATTTAAAATTATTAAATTTTTAATCTTACTGTGACAGTAAATTTTATGTCCTATAGAGTCGAAGCTTCAGTGGTTCGGATTCTACTACATACAGTCCGTGCATAGTTTTTTTAACTGTAAGTTCAGTCTAGGTGAATGCGCACTTTATCCCGATGAGGTGCACATGCATGTAAACTATAGTGAACCTTACTGGCCGTGTAAGACTGATAACGAAAGCTTGAGTGGGTTATAACTGTTAAAAACAGAAAAGAAAAAGAGTCGAAAGGCGAAAAAGTGTAGACTTTAATTTTAAGTCATTTTATGAGGTAGATCCTGAGAAAAACATCAATAACGTACAAAGGCAATAATCAAGTTCAAATTTTTAATTTAGTTAGCATTATATAGCACCATGATCTCCTTCTTTGGGCTGTCTATGAAACCAGTTAGTTTCAAAGATACCAAGGTTCAAAAAATGTTCTTCCCATCTTGTATAATTTATATAACTGAAAACTGTATTGCTTTGATCTTAGCTTGAATTAAGTAAATTTTAAACTACCCAGGCTTAATTCTTCTGTTTTGCTTTCTCCAAGAGAAAGCTTTGTGATGGTGAAAATTTCGATGTCAAAGATTTCGATGTTTTCAAGGTTCAGGAAAAGTGGTTTTTGAAAAATGTATGTCTGCATGTATGTGTGTGCGTGTGTGCGCGAAAATGGTTACCACGACAAATCTCTAACGCATTTATATTTTTCGCTAAATGTTTACAGGCTCATCAAGTATAATCTAATAAAGAACTGATTGAATTTTGGAGCTGATTAACATAGATAAAGCGTGTTTACAAAAAATTTGTTTGTTTATTAATGCATTGATAAAATTTTTGTTAATATTACTCCTGAATGAAATTGTACTATTTGCTGAAACTTTACAGGTTCATCGAGTATAACCTAACAAAGAACTAATTAAATTTTGGAATCAATTTACTAAAATAAAACGCGTTTAAAAAAATGTTTAAATATTAAAAAATTGAAGAATAAAATGTCTTTATTATAACTCCTGAACGCATTTGTATTTTTCGCTAAAACTTTACTGGTTCATCAAGTATATTCTAACAAAGAACTGATCAGATTTTTTAAAATTTCTTTTAAACATTAAAAATTGAAAAACCAATTGTTTTCGTTAATTATCGTTAGTTATGTAGAAAGTGGAAACCATCCGCAGTTTTTTAAATTCCTCTAATCAGAGCTCTCGATTCATAAAAACTAATCAATCAAGTTGCGTTATTTTAAAAACGTTCCGCAAAAATCGGATCTCGGGGATGTTGGGTCAAATCACCCTCGTCGCTTTACTTATGTGCAATTTAGTTCCCAAAAACCCCGTTACAATATATACTTTGATGATATTTGTTAACAAAATAGAAATTTTCATTAGCTGTTTAGAGCTAGTCAAAATTGTAAAAATATCAGCTAGTTTAAAAAAAGATTTTAAGAAAGATTTTTAAAATTTTTAAACTTGGATAATGTTTTGTGCATTCTTAGTTTCAGTCACTTGACTTTAAAGTGCCAATTTCCTCCCCCCCCCCCCCCCCATCCTCTAGTAGCACCATGTATTATTTTTCGATACAGTGTGCGTATAAGTCGAATTTGAGCACACTCCGCGTGCAATAAATCGCATTTTATGCACTTAGTAATTACAAAAATAAATGTTCGATACACGTTTGAAAATGGATTCTATACTCGTGTGATTTTCACCCTCGCTGCACTCAAGTTAGAAACTTCACTCTTGTATAGAATTAACTTCTTTGCATTTGTGTCAAAATATACTATTATGCGTCAAGTTGTTTTTACGCATTTTACAAATTTTATTTAACGGTTCTTCTAATCATCTCATCTTTTGGAGAAAGCATACTGTTAATGAAGTAGGCAGCGGTTTTTTCGATAGTAATTTTTCGATTACTAGGGGTTGAAATATTAAATTTATTTTGTCAAACGTATGTCGATTGCGAAAACACAGCTAAGCAGCGCAACAAATTGTAAAGAATGCGCATCTGTAAAACAGTGTCAATGAAGACTAGCTATAAAAGCTATAGAAAAAAACATGAATATTTTAACACTAAAAAAATATAAGTGCGCTTCGTGCACTGCTTATAATGTCTTCAATTATATCTTTGCAGAAAAAATTAAATTTTAGGTTATGTAATAAAATTCGCATTTCTAATTCACGTTCCTAAATTCTTGTATTAGGCGACTGAACATCAATTAAATGTTTCACAACAAAGCACATCTTTTTTTAAGGAGAGAACTAGCGATTTTAGATGCGATCATCAAACTATCCTGTCGATTACAACTCGGAAACTAAACGTTTATGAAAAAAATTATGTGTTAATAATTATAATTATAATTATAATTGACTATGCACATGTAATTAATCGAAAATAATGATATCTATCAAAAGGAAACGTACGAAAACTTTTTCAGATTATCTCTGATTCTATTTAAATCAGATCACTGGACCTTTCGTTTCTCCGAAATGTATCAAAGGAGCTGACGCTTCCCGCGAGGAGTGTGACAGTACTAGAGATCGTCTAGCCTCAAGCTCACCTATACCAGTAGGCCAGGCTGTAGGGATTTGAAACTGCCTTATTGTGACATAATTTGTCACAGCAAACCAATTGTCATGTAAAGGATGATAAGCAGATGAAAGGGTATATGTTTTTCACTTCCGTTCCTTATTGTTAGTTATTAACAATTTATTGCAAAAAACGCGATTTTTGTCTCTTTTGCTTATAACTTTAAAACTAAGGGAGATATCAGTATGCCTCAACGAGATGATTTGTAGAGAATAAAAATATCTACAAAATGAGAGGTCGAACGCCTCAATTAGATTCTGAGATAATTAGGAAAAACCGAAAACTTGTGCGTTTTTTCGAAAATTCATAGCCCTGTCATTTTTTGAGCTGGAGCGCTAAAATTTTGGGAATAAGTAGGGATTATAATGTTCTTTATATGTGCAAAAGTTGGGTGCTGTCGGATTATTAGTTTGCTCAAAATCACGATTCAAAGTTTGCGGTGCGTTTTTTTCCGGCAGGTCTGTATGCTGTACCGTAAGTCCGATTAAAATTTCAAAAAAGGGTCGAAAAGTTAACATCATGCATTATAAAACGTAGATATCAGTTTTTCGATCAAGCGCCTGGAAGCATGCGAAAAACCGTCCTAAAGTTTGCGAAAATCGGCCGAGCGCGCGCTTTACTTAACATTTGTCAGCATCTACTATAGCTATTTGAATGATCTTTTTTTTTATTTTAAGGTAATGCAACCAGAGGAATCCGATTCTTTGGTCTGTTCTCAGAAAAAAAATCATTACGAAAGGTAGAGTGGGATGTTTTTGGTGAACTCTCTGTTCCTGTTTAAAACCGACGCTCCGCTTATCAGTATGTGATTTAGCGCTATAGCTCAAAAAATGACAGAGCTATGAATTTTCGAAAAAACGCACAAGTTTTCGGTTTTTCCTAATTATCTCAGAATCTAATTATCCGATTGAGGCGTTCGACCTCTCATTTTGTAGATACTTTTATCCTCTATAAGTCATCTCGTTGAGGCATACTTATAGGTTCCTTAGTTTAAAAATTATAAGCAAAAAAAGACAAAAATTGCGTTTTTTGCAAAAAATTGTTAATAACTAACAATAAGGAACGGAAATGCGAGTGAAAAACATCCTTTACATGATCGCACAATCGGTTTGCTGTAACAAATTATGTCATGTGAAAATGCTCTACAGCTTGGCCTACAGCGACATCCCGCAACGAGTTCAAGCTTACTAGTCTAGTAAGTTTAAACGTTTAAAAAAAAAAGTTAAGAGCCAGTTTCTCTGCGAAAAGTTTTTGGGGAGGGTACCAGAATATTATGTTGAATGAATGCGACCACGATTTCATTTAACTTAATTTTCATTGTGATTTTTAAGCCACTTACAATTGATAAAAATTTCTTTATCATTATATATTACAATTCTTTACGAGTAATGTTATATAAATGCGGCCACGATTTAAACCACCTAATTTTTGACGTCATTTTTAAGCAACTTACAGTTGAGAAATTAAAATTTCCGTTAGTATATGTTATACAACAACTCTTTACGAGTAAAATAAGACGTAAAAAATGTCTGTACGATGCCTGTGGGCTTGGGAAATTAGATTTTTGCAACAGAGCTATTTAGATAATAAATAGAATGAAACAAAACGTTATTAATATTTTAAGTCAAATTTTTACCACTTATAAAGTACACAAAGATCTATTAAAAGCTGCGTCACGATTACTAAGAAGCAAAATTAACTAAATTATGTAAAATATTAAAAAAGCCTTAAATTGACCATTTTTATTTATTGCAAGTAAACAGATTTACAGATTTTTCTTGACGCTCTGAACGTCAAATGCAACGTCACAAGTCTCTTTCGCTCGAATCTGTCCTGCAATACCTGGAGCGCCAGGTGCACAGTAGACTGAGATGCGAAAAGTGTCAAAAATTCATGCGTCACGCGAATTTTCGCAAAAAATAAAATCTGATTAGGTGAATTTCTTTGTTGTGTGATGTAGTTTTTAAAATTGTTTGGAAACAAGTGGCATGGACGGTAAAAAGGACCTATTTTAAAAATCCTACGGATTTGCGACTATCAAGGAATCCTGCACATTTCCTACTACTGATGGCTTTATGCAACTGTGGTTTTATGCAACGTAACACACATGCACGCACGCACGCACGCACGCACGCATACTGCGCAGAGATGCCGATACTCCGTATGCTGCGAGTCCCGTGGGTGGCGGATAGGGGAATGCCCATCGGCGCGTTGAGGTCTCCTCAACCAGCCAAAGGGTAAAGCAGAAATAAAATATGCTCCGCGGACCAAACAGGCTAGAGGAAGAAATCTTGTAGACAAATCAAACATGGATAGTGAGTTAATAACATTACTACCCTAAGCGGGTCAAGCCACAGAGCCCAGTCCCGCCGTCGATTCCGATTGGGTAAAAGCCCCGGTGGTCGGCGCTGGCCCATGGAGATTGGGGTAGGGGGGGGGGGCAAACTCACTCAGAAGCCGCAGAGGTTTGTCATCTGACCCCTGCTGCATGTTGAGACGCAGGTGATATGGAAATAGTGGAATGGAGGTTGATGCAGACAGGGGTAAGAGAGCTGTTTGCATAACGCAAAGACATGCGCACTTAGACCACCTTGGCATCAGAATCGAGGAATTGATAAACTATGTCAGGGACAGGCAGATTGTGCACAAACAAATTAAAGATCTTGCATAAATCATAAGAGCAAGCTATAAGAATCTCTGCATGGCAAATGATAACTGACACTGCATGGCAAATGATAAATGACACGCAGATTGCAGTGATACGGGTACCAGCTCAGATAGCGGCTAAGATTACTAAGCTACAGAAGATCAGAATAGAATAGGTCAACTGTAGGTTCCGGGTAACTAACCGCAAAAACGAGCCGCTTAGATGTTATAAATGCTTAGATTTTGGCCATATCAGCAGAAACTGGACAGTAACTATAGATAGAAGTAAGCTTTGGTTTGAATGTGGAAAAAATGGGCACAAAGCGAAGAAGTGTAAATAGCAACCTAACTGCGTACTCTGCAAAGGAGGCACAGATGGAAAAAATGACCACGCAGCTGGCAGCTATGCATGCCCAGTTTCCCAAGCTGCAGTAAAAGCCACTGACAAACGAAAAAAATGAACCGCCGTAAGTTTAGTAGTCGACACCGCTAGAACTGCAATAGAAGGGAAGAGATGGAAAGGAATAGCCAAGAAGTACTGCGCTATTGTTACACTTAATGTTAAAAATGCGTTTAACTCAACCAGCTGGGGCAAGATACATGAGGCACTACGGAAAAAAGAGGTACCCGTATATATAAGAAGGATTATGTCTGACTACCTGAAAGACAGAACCTTTTTGTATGACACAGCAAACGGCACGAAAACCTATAAAGTAACCGGAGGGGTCCCACAAAGGTCAGTGCTTGGCCCGTTATTGTGGAACATCACGTAAGATGGAGTACTTAGGTTAAAGCTATCTAAAGGAGCAACGGTTGTAAGATTTGCAGATGACATGCAGTAGTGGTAGTAGCGAAAGGAAGAGGTGACGGAAATCGCTAACGAGGCAGTAAGTATAATCCACGATTGGCTAAAGCAGACAGGACTTAGGATTGTTAGCCATAAAACGGAGGCTATCCTTATATCTAGTAGGAAGAAAATAGAGACAATAACACTGACTGTAGACGGACACGAGATAGACTCTCAGCCGACCATTAAGTACCTGGGAATCACCATGGACAACAGACTAACGTTTAAGCAGCATCTCGAGAGGGTGAGCAATAAGGCAGCAAAAGTCGGTGCTGCACTATCGCGACTAATGCCAAATACGGGTGGACCAATGCAGGGTCGAAGGTTAGTCCTAGCCAGTGTATTACATCAATTATGTTATACGGTGCCCCAATATGAGCGAACGCTATGTTGGTGAAGTCCTATGTACGAAAGCAATCAACAGTTTATAGGAGAAGTGCATTGCGGGTCGCTTCTGCCTACCGAACAGTATCCGAAGATGCAGTGTACGTTATCTCAAAAATGCCGCCTATTGACCTTCTAGCAACAGAACGAAAGAATATACACTAAGAAAGCCGGCGCGGCCGTGGTGACAATACTCAAAAGGAAGTTTGAAAATCCGTGAAGAAACAAACCCTAGCTAAGTGGCAAAGACGATGGGATTCCAGTGAAAAGGGGCGATGGACGCACCGCCTCATACCACGTATTGTTGGCTGGACCAATAGACGACACGGGGAAATGAATTACTACCTTACGCAGTTTTTAAGTGGACATGGGTGCTTTCGAGCCTACCTACACCGCTTCAAGATAGTGTAATGCCCTATACACGATCCGGCGTGTAACTTCCTAGAACATATACATTTAAAAAAATCCTAAAAAACATCCGACTCTGCCTATACAGCGAGCGCACGGAATATATCGGCCGTCCCCACTCTTCTCACCTCCTACGAAACCAGCAGCTACGCAGTAGTCAACGCAGCGACGGCAGGCCATCGACGCGCACGCACACATTTACTACACAGGATTTAATTTTTTCGTTGATTTCCATATCAGTAATATCGTATGGATCAACTAATGAATTACGATCATTTTGTCGAAACGTTAATTCATTTAAATAAAGTGAGCGAGAAGCAACATTCATCGTTGTATCCTCCTCGAGTATCTCTATATAGCGATGATCCATGTTTGATTCTAATAAACTTTTGCTTTTATAAGATAATTTTTCAATTTTATCATTTATATGTATTGTGATTTCATCATATTTGTATCTATAATAGTACCGAATTCTTTGATTGAGTCGATTCCTGACGTTTCGTCTGCCTTTTCTAGCAGATAGCTTAGTACTTCGTGTACTTTTCGTGACCGGTTGGCATTTGATGAGGGATCGTCGATCATTGACTTGTTCGCGTCATCTGTAGTAAGTACTGCATTAAGGGTTTCGTTTAATTGTAATTTTAGTTCTTTCGCGGCTACACTACGGGTGATCATGGCGCTTTTTCGAAGCGTACTGGAAAATATGGTGTTACCCGATTCCGCCATTTTAATTTCGTTTATGCCTCCGTATACGCCTGTATAATTTTTTAAATTGTTATATAAAAAGAAAAGTTATTGTATTTATAATGAACACTACTTTTTCTGGACACTAATAAACTCCTGAATAAGATTTAAAATAATTTCATGGTGTATATTTACTTCTTTTTTGATTTTCTTAACATTTTTCATATCATTTACAAGTATACATAAAAGTTGGGTCTGGTTATCACTTTCGTATTTTAATTTATTTAAGATTTTATTGCGTCTTATTTTATATTGAATATTTTCGTTAGTTATATCATTCAATTTATTTTTTAAGATTGCAATTTGGAATTCAAGATCTTTTATCCTTTGATCTTGAGATCGTGAACGAAAAAATAGGACATCCAAAGCTCTTGAAATTTGTAATAATTGAACCTTTCGGTTAATCTCATTCTCCCGGCTTTGCTTTGTGGATTCTATGATCCATTGATCGGTTGGTATGCGTCGCATTAGTTTTATAGTGTTTAGATAAATTTATATTTTATAATTTTCAATGACAGCAAAATATACAGACAATACGTATGACAGATCTGTATCTTGCTAGTGGTACAAAACGGTAAATACTTTTATCAATAGGAAAGCTTTAATTATTATTGATTTTACTTTAAGTGTGCATCTTTACTTAAGTGCACATCCATTTTAAAAACCAACAATCCTGGCAGGATCGCCATTGAAACGCTCATCACTTCTTCTTACTGGTCCTTGGTACTTTTTTAATATTAGATTTTAATAAAAGAAATAATAAGTTTAATATTTATTAGAAAAAATAATAAACATCTGCAAATCTGAACCGTGGATCCGAATTCAGATTTGGAATAAATCGATATTACTTTAAATTATTATTTAACGAATAATATAAAAAGAAAATTGATTTTAAATGAATTAAATAATAATAATAATAGTAGGTCCGGGATTATGGGTAATGGATATGCAAAGCAATAATTATAAACTCTTTTTTATATTTAAAATAGTGTGTATATTAACAAAAATAATTTAACATAAGAATAATGCCTATTCTTGCTATTATTCTTTTAGAATCAGATTTAGTTACAATTTTGTTTATTTTTTGATGAAGACTTCTGTTATGCGATTATTAAATATTATTAAATTCTACGCTTAATTTTGCAGTAGAGTATGTGTTAGAGCGCTTAAAAGTGCTGCTCGAATTTTATAATTATTAAATTCTACGCTTAATTTTGCAGTAGATTTCTGTATATGTACTAAGGCGCTTAAAAGTGCAGCCAGAGTAGACTAGGGCGCTTGAAAATGCTACCGCTAGTGATTGAACACAGGCCTCGCATGGCCTTTTATAGGGCGCTAAGCGAGCGCTGATCGAGCCGCCGAAAATATTCGCATATTCACACAATCATACTATCATTCATTCATATTTACATTTATCATTCATACAAACATACTCGGATGCGCACGACTCGCCGTCGCTCGCTTACGCTCACACAATCATACTATCATTCATTCATATTTACATTTATCATTCATACAAACATACTCGGATGCGCACGACTCGCCGTCGCTCGCTTACGCTCGCATATACATATAAATACTGTTATGCAACGCGCTGCTGCTAATGCTGGCTTGGTAGCTGGAGAGAGAAGGGGGACGCGCACGCACACATGCGCGTCGATGGCCTGCCGTCGCTGCGTTGACTACTGCGTAGCTGCTGGTTTCGTAGGAGGTGAGAAGAGTGGGGACGGCCGATATATTCCGTGCGCTCGCTGTATAGGCAGAGTCGGATGTTTTTTAGGATTTTTTTAAATGTATATGCTCTAGGAAGTTACACGCCGGATCGTGTATAGGGCATTACAATAGAGGACAATCCAAATTGCCCAGTATGTTTGCAAACAAACGAAGATGCGGAGCATGTTTTCTGTGACTGTTCGCGATACGAAATGAGAGCTATTACACCGGGTAGTGACCGCGCTGTTTCCTAGGCAACTGGAAGAGCCAAGTGTCATTGAAAGAGATTTAAATGAAGAGGCTATCCCACCGATCACGATTAAGGAATTGTTAGCCGCCTGCAGAAAGGTAAGAAACAACAAGTCCTCAGGGCCGGATGGCATTCCAAATATTGCGTTAAAGCCTGCAATTCATGCTCATCCAGAGGTCTTTGTAGACTTGTACAATACATGTCAAGAAGAGGGAACATTTCCCACAAATTGGAAAAAAACAGCGACTAGTGCTTCTGTCAAAAGGAACGAAACCACATGAGGACTCCTTATCATACAGACTACTCTGCATACTGGATACCCCAGAGACGATTTTGGAACGCATTATCTGTGTCAGAATGGACCATTTTATAGAAGGAAAAGGTGGATTAGCGGAACACCAATATGGCTTCAGAAAGAAGCGTTCAACCCTGGACACAGTTAGTCTAGTGATTGACACTGCAAAAACAGCAATAGAGAGGAAAAAATGGAAGAGAGGAAAAAAGAAGTATTGCGCCATAGTTACATTGGATGTCAAAAATGCATTCAATTCGGCCAGATAGAGTGAAATACACGAAGCACTCCGGAAGCAGGATGTGCCCTTATATACATTATGTATAAGAAGGATGATGTCCGACTACTTGAACGGCAGAATTCTATTATATGACACTGAGGATGGTACCAAGACATATAAAGTTACAGGAGGCGTCCCCCAAGGGTCAGAAATTGGCCCACCAGCTTGGAACATCATGTATGACGGGGTACTAAAGCTACAATTACCTGAAGGAACAACAGTCGTAGGATTCGCTGACAGAAAGGACGTAATCAAAGCTAGGAGACGATCGAGTGACAAAAGCCAGAAGGAGATCTGGAATGCCGCAAGAAAGAAGACGATGGCAAACAAGATGGGACGCTAGTGGCAAAGGACGATGGACCCATTGCCTTATACCAAGGATAGAAGACTGGATTGGAAGAAGACATGGACAGTTAACTACTACCTCACGCAGTTTTTGACCGGGCACTGATGTTTTCGGGCGTACTTGCATCGGTTCAAACTAGACGACCATCCGAACTGCCCAATATGTTCGGATGCAACAGAGGATGTTGATTGAGTAGATTAGAGTAACTCATGAATCGATTATGACGGCCATGCTGACCTCAGAGGATGGATGGTGCGCAGTCAGCAACTATGCAGCAGACATTCTCAAGAAAGTCAGGAAAGACGAAGAAGACAGAAGAAGACGAAGAGGCTGAGTACGTACGTGTGTATGTGCGACGCAGAAACCACATCAACCAGAAGCGGGCGAAAGCCTTTCGCCCCCCCCCCCCCCCCCCCCGCGAAGCATTACTTGACGATGGTACCGCGGGGTTCAGGAGTATGGAAGCTAGGCACTTTTACCGAGGGTCGATAAACGCAAAAAGGGCGTGCCTTTTTACGGCTGGGTGTTTTTTTCACCTGGCTGTAGAGGAGATGGGTTTAGTCGGTGGGAATTCGACACACGGCTGACATTGTGGATGGGGCTGTTTCGACGACCCCATAAACAAGGTTATGCTATGGTCTTTCTAAGATTTTCCCTAATACTTCTTTCTCCGAGAGAAAAACACACACACACACACACACACACACACATATATATATATATATATATATATATATATATATATATATTGTGACAGTGCATATGCACACACACACCACACAGCATGTGCCCAGCACAGTACGTGCGTAACACCACACTTACTCATGCCTACACACGGACAACGCACACACTCACGCACAACGAGACGATGATCGAGGCAGCAGAAGCCGCACGCGAAGCATACAATTAAGGTTAGGCTTATGGAAAGAGAGAGAGAGAGATTAAAGAAAGCAGCGCGACAAGAGAGAACGCGCTGATCATCGCAGCGCCTATAGTGACGCTGTCAAAAAGAGAGATACGGGCGACACAAAGGAGCCCGAGAGAAGAAGAATCAGACAACATAGTTTGAAGCGGAGAGATTAGAAAAACTCACTTCGATTTTAATTGTGCTGAAGCCACCGGCTAATCTACAAGCCGACGGACACGTCCTGTTCAGCGGCGCCGTTCCGGGCCAGCCCGATCACTAGGGTGCAGTGACAGGGTGAAGCCAGCCCGAACACGCAGACGCAGCAGCAAGGCGTGACCATAAAACCGAAGGCAAGAAGAGAGCGTCAACGGACAACACAACGACTGGACCATTATCTCCAGTGCCGGCGCATCTACTACACAACGCCTGTAAATCCGCCGTGCGTGTTAGCATTGAGCTAACGTAGTGCTCTCTTTCCCTCTCTCCCTCTCCCTCCCTCTCTCTCCATCCCTCTCCCCCCCTCTCTCTCTCATTTAGGTATTTTATGAAGCAGGCAGCACTTTGTATTCGCGCGCTCAACTCTCTGCAGCGACGACGCAGCGGGTAACGCTCTTAAGCTCTTTTATCGGCATCTCACTTAGTCCAAGATTTTCTGGAAACTTGAAACAAAATGTTAATAGTAAATTATTTTTTAAGTATACAATAAAAATAATAGTAATGTTAGATGTACTTAATAAATTCAATGTCCACCTACTCTATATGCATCATCCTGCAGTTCTCCTCGAGATTATTTCCAAGTAACACGTGCCTTTTTGGTACTTGCTAATTTTTTCCTCTCTGCATCAAAAGCACTTTATGCTATTAACTTCTCAACATTCATGATGCTACAAAAGATATGGATGTTAAATAGATGGTAATCCAGCGTGCTCATGGCCAAGTGCATGCACAGCGATAAGTCTTCTCCGGTTTACTTCACATGCATCTGTAACTGTTGATGTGTTCCTTTTTCTTGCAGATGTTGAGTCTTGGCCTATTCTTTACTTCAGCGTCCTCGATATTTCTGACTCTGTAATATGCTCTTGGCCGCTTTTTATTCTTCCCCCAAGAGTATTTTTTGTCTGAATGAGTACTGACGTATCATTCTTGCCTTTATTAGCCATTATAAAAAAATAAGTAAACTTACACAATTCCATTTAATTAATAACATTTGGACAGCACACTTTAACTAAGTTGCATTTTTTTTTAAACTTTACGTTTATAAACACACTTATCACTCACAGATTCACTCGATAACGCGAAAATAATGCTTACACATAATTACAATTATTAATCGATTATCGACGAGCAAAAAAAAACCGATGCCAATTCTTTAGCACGCAGCTTTCTTCGACATTAGGTATTGCTTTAATATCAAAATGGTTTTTACCTCATACTTAATTCTATAAAGTTTTTGTACTTTTTCGTTTAATATCTCGTCGCGTTTTGCTTCCTTCTTAAGAAAGCGTTGTGATAGTGATTATTGGAGTTTGTCTAAAAACATGTTGGAAGTGTGTTTTGAAGTATTTTAAGTCGAAAAAAATAGTGTTTTTTGGAAAATGACCGTACAGATGTATGTATGTATGTCTGTGCGCGTATGTATACACCTGTATCTTAGCTTCTACTCAGTAAATTTTAACCCACTAAGTCACATATTCTTCGTTTTTACTAGTACATGATGAAAAAACAATCCGTTTTTACACTTTATGAACGCCTTTTTTTATAGTCATTTTTTAATTTAGAGATTGCAGTTTTTTTTAATAAAGTTATTGGTGTGTGTGTGTGTGTGTTTGTTTTTGTGTTTGTGTGAAATACCCTCGGAGCATCTTTCGGTCATCAAAAAGCACTCGGAGCATCTTTCGATCGTCGAGAAATACTCGCGAGTATCTTTTGATCGTCGAAAAATTCTCTAAGAATCTTTCGATATTCGAAAAACTCTCGGAGTGGAGCATCTTCCGATCGTTGAAAAGCACTCAAACCATATTTTGATCATCGAAAAACCCTCCGAGCATCTTTCGATGGTCGAAAAACTCTCGGAGCATATTTCGATCGCCGAAAAGCACTTGGAGCATATTTCAATTGTCGAGAAATAATCGCGAGTACTTTTTGATAGTTGAAAAACACCCGTGAATACTTTTCAATCGTCGACGCAGTTTCTCGAAGGAGATCGCATAACTTGCACGTAGCAGACGACGCACTAACCTCAAGTCACAACAGTACGGAAGTGCGTCGCATGCCGCCATCTTCAGTTGCCCGGCGAAATATTCCCTCTTCAGAAATCAATTTTAGAAATTGATTTAAAATTGAATAAATAAAAGGGTAATCGTTTAATCGCGGTTTTAAGCATTATTATTTGCCACGATCTATCGGATGGAAGAGCATGGAACATCTTACCACACTTTTTTATGAATCATTTTATTAAACGTAGGGCCGTAAAAAAACCTTACGATTTAATAAAAAAGGCTACAGTAACTTAGTAGGGCATGATTTAACCTTTATTATTCCCAAAAAATGTTATTTTCTTCAACGCTAGTTTTCCCAAAATCACCAAAAAAAGACTGCTTTATCTGCGACATACTGTATATTTTCAATAGAACTTTATTTTTTAAATTACTTCAAATTATAAATTTTTAGGTAAGAAGAATATTTTTTATTTTTTTGCAGGATTTAACCTATGCTGGACCCATGGCAGCAACGGTCGGCGCTGTACTATCGCGATTAATGCCAAATGTACGAGGACCAACTCAAGGTCAAAAGTTACCGCTAGCCAGTGTAACTACATCAAATATGTTTGTGACGCGAATATCGCACCACAGAATGAGGGTAGACCACGAATCCCGTCGCGACTTGATGACTCCGAGACTGCAGCGACGTAAATAATAAATTCGTAAAATAATGAGAAAACATTTCTTTTTTTTTTGTTATTTTGAGTACGGACGAACGCACTGCTGCTTGCTGCAATGAGACAGGCGACAACAGATGACGCTCCAAGCAAAGCACGCATAAGTGCGAGAGAGAAGAGAACAACGGCGCTACAAGTTAGAGCAAGAGCACTGCACCACCGCACGAGGAAGAGAGAGAGAGAGAGATAATGACGCCGCATACTAGAACAGGAGCGCTGTCGAGAGAGAGAGAGAGAGAGAGAGAGAGAGAGAAAGAGATAGAGCACAACATATCCATCGCGTGCACACTGCCAAGTCGGTGAGCGCAAAGGAGAGAGAGGCACCGCCGGGAAGGGGAAGGCTATCTCGTCTTGCTCAGTCCCACGTGAGGCCTATCCAGTGTGCGTGAAACCTACAGCATGATTTCCGGCATATGCTCAAAAAGAGGGCACTACACTACACCGAGCTCCAATGAACGTCCAGGAGGACAGAAACGGGGCTTCTGGGCTAGCTTCTGCAGAAATAAGAACAGGCGGTCATATTGCAACGACTTGTGGTCTACCGCTCGACGCGTACGTATCGGCTCGCATCTATTTTGAGTAATTCGCGGAGTCTACGACCTATAACATTGTAAAGTGTTTTGACGATCCGTGCGACCACTCTAAAAGTTTCCGGAAGAACTGTGAACACAAAACGCGACTCGATTCGCTGATTATCCACCCGCTTTGCGCCTCGTGTGAATATCCTCTGCGACTCGACACCATGCGAGAGAGGTTTCAGAGGGAACGAGATCGACTCTAGGGTCTTCCGGATGAGATTATTCGAGCGCAGTCAATACCACTAGGGAGGATTACCCGGTGAGTGGCCTGATAGTCGACGTCTATCTACATCAAGACAAGCAGTATACAGCACCGAGTGATATCGTGAAATTGTGTTTCAGTGCAGTGGTGTTGTGCAAGTGTGAATAGCGCAGGTTGTTAAGTACACGTCTTGAATCGTGAGATTAGTAGTATTTTTATTGAAAAATTCAGGAAATTTCACAAAGAAAGTATTCGGGTAGTTTTAGTTAAAAATGCATCTCTAATGAGCTACAAATCATTGAAAATAGGCAAAAAATAAAAAAAAATGCTTAAAACCTCAACTTTGACAAGCTAGAACTCGAAGCCAAATAAAGGAATCAAGCTGAAATTGTTTTTGGGAGTCAGGTACAAAATATAGAAAATATATATAAAGTTTAGGCAAAAATTAAAATTTTCGTATCTTTGATTTCACAGAGAACCACCCATATATAAATTATCAAAAATTAATAAGCATTGCTAAAAACAGAAAATGGAATAATATTATGTCAATGCAGGATTCTAATTTAAATAAATCTAATGAATATTAATAATAGACTCAAATTTAAAAACAAAATGTATACTAAAACTTTAGAGAAGGTTATTAATGATGCTACATACAGATCCGATAAATTCTCGTTGAAACAAATGCTAGCAGTAAAAAAAAAACTATGAGAAATCAGAAACAAAAAAATAGGTAAAAAAGAAGCAATGATGGTGCCATAAGTTATATAACGATTAATGATAATAAAATCACAGACAAAGGAAATAGCGGAAAATACGAACAAAATTTTTCGAACGAAATCTTATTAGTAAACACAGGTGTCCCACAAGGTACTAGCCTAGGACCATTGCCATTTATCCCGTAGATTAATGATATCTTGAGGGTGGTCACCGATGAGGTGATTATAGCATACGCTGACAATACGGCAATAGTAGCAACGGGGGAAAATTGGGAAAAGGCAAACAAAAAAAAATATAAATAAGTAAATTACTTAGAATTATAATCCAAGTGGTTGGCTCTTAATAAACTATTCCTGAATGTTGGTAAAACAGCATGTATGACTTGGCAGCTGCGGTAATAGTGTACCAGCGCAAAAAAATATTAAAATAAAAAATATTTACCCTAGTCGAGAGCATTAAATATTTGGGGATTGTCATTGATTACAATTGACAATGGAACAAACACGTGCAATACATAGTTAAAAAAACAAACAAAATGCTTGCGTATGATTTATTATGCTTTCTTTAATAGCATAATAAGTTATGGCATCATAGCTTGGGGATGAGCATATCGAAACAATGTACATATAGTACAAAACTTACAAAAAAAAAAAAAAACACTAAAATAGTAAATAAAAACAATTATGTAGTTAAATACAATTCCCTTAGATAGATGCTAATGAATTATTTTTCTCAAAATTTCAAAGTAAAACATTTTATTTGACACCTGATCGAAAAATTCAAATGAGCAAAAGTAAAATTAGCAGAGCGGAAGTAAGAGTTAGCGAGGCAAAAGTAAATTTTTCAAAATATTTAAAAAAAATTTTAAATTTAAAAAGAAATTAAAAAAAAAAATTCCAAGAAAATTGAAGAAAGATTGACTGAAATAAAAGGAAGGAAGCTGAAATAATAGAAGGAGTGAAATAAAATACTATATGCAACACGAGGCAAAAGTAGATTTTATCCGTGGGTTATGATGTTTATTATACTGTCCTTACAAAAATATTCACCCGCGGGGAAAATCTTCTACTTTCACAGTTCGTGGCATAATGTACTATTTTAGTTTTTGGTTTCGTGCACGTGGCGAGCAATTGTGAGAGCAATTATGCCTGAAGCACGGTACAATAGCAGCACCCTCTTGCATGCTGGATTGTTTACTTTTCGGTGGAAATTATCTACTGCTGGTTTTTCAGTGGGGAAGTATTATTTAACTACGATGCCTGTGGAGATTCAGTCTTAGATGGCCACTACCGCTAAGCTTGCTCTGTATACGCTACATAAAAACACACACACACACACACACATCCATTTTCATGATTTATATTATTTTCGTGAGTAAGATTTCCATCAGATCTGAAAAAATTGATCACAATGATGGGATCTCGAGCGGGAGGCAGGTCATTTACCACGAAGCCATTGTCGTTTTACAATGTAAATATATGGGCAACAAATATAGCAGAGTATTTAAGATATTAATTCGAGGTAAAAAGAATTAAATTCAAAATTAAAATAAATAAATGCAGATATTACCTGTTTGTTAGCAAAAATAAGTAAAACAGCATCTCTAAGTTCATCTTCAGCTAGCATTCTCATTAGCTCTTCTCTTGCTTCTCCAATACGTTCTCTGTCGTTACTGTCCACGACAAATATTAAACCCTAGAACAACAATGACCGTAATTTATATAATTATTATGGTTTTTGAGTTAGTTATCAAGAGGGTCGTGCTTCAATGGCAAATATCAGTATTTAGTACGAGTAACTAGCGCGCCACGCGTGGTCTTACGGACGTGGTGACTTGCCACCTTGCATCGCTTCCCGTTTTGCGTATAAGGCAAGACCGCTGACGCTCGTGCTTCCCGCTCGCCAAGCCCACCGACGCTCGCGCTGCGCGCTCGCTACCTAACGTTTGTGTTAGTTATCTACTTAGAAAACCGTTTTTGGGCTTCATTAAAACGTTTCGAAAAAATATTTGTCACGGTAAAAAGTTGTGTTTTAAAAATATCTACAACTTTTATATTTAACATTTTTATGTAAAACGTACAGCCGCAAAGTTTTATGGAAAATAAATGATTTTTTTTTGCTGTAGAAAAACGGTTTTGGGCTGTTAACTCAAGTTATAAGCATTTTCATGATTTCATGTTGATAGAGAAAAGTTGTATCTTTTAAAGATTTACAACTTCTTCATTCAATTTTTTTTTCATAGAACGCGTAGGATTTGAGTTAGAGTCAAAAAACCGTTTTTGGCGATTTTTGAGGTGACCGCATTCTGCGTATATGTGCATATATTTAGCCCGATAGACTAACGTCTCTTAAAAGTAATCATGTAACACCAACATTTTTATTCGAAAATACACGTTAAAATCTAACAAAATTTGCCCGCATTTAAATATGACGTTCACGATCGGGATAAAAAAATAGTTTTTTTAGTTTGTGCGAGAGGAGACTCCTTCTAAAATTTCAGTCCAATCGGTCGAAAATTGCGTGAAATATCGCATTTCACATATTTTACGTTTACAAAACTAAGGCACTTGCGTACCGCGGTCATGCCTAATAATATGTGCACTGTGCCATTGGAAGCTTCACGATCCTAATGATACTTTGAATTTCTTCTTAAACATAAATTTTATTTATTTTGTTTATATTTTATTTAATCTGTTGTTGACGTGTATATAACTATCTTAATTTAAAGATTTTAATCAAATATTTCTAATAATTATAGCATTTTGCTAATGGAAATAGGTGTGCGGTAGACTTAATTTTGTTTTACTAGGTGAAATAATAAAACTATTAATATCCCCTTATCGCGTAAAAATGTCAAAATTTTCGTAAGCACGCTTCTATGATATAATTAGTCTATAAGTTCACAATAGCTATGTCAAACGTCCTTTTTATTTTTGGATGTCGGCTGTGCTTAGTACGTAATTATTCAAAAGGTAGTTCATGATGCACTATATAAGCGCAGTATTGCTCCCTTATTCGTATGCCACGATCTTACGTATCAATTCAAACATTGAAATTGCAATTTTACAAAAACACGAAAATGTAACTTAAGTCGTTTGGCAGGAAGCCACTGATATAAATGTTTTAGAAACGATTTTATACAAAAATCTTGAAAGTACTGCATCTAATGTTATGTCATACTTAGTAGTGAATTTAACAGAAAAGTTAACATTGAAATCTTTTGCTAAAATCAGTAGCATTTCGTTGTCATATGTACCAAGCTCCTATGATTCTACTTCAGTGTATACAAGTAGTGATCTATCCGAGAGCGTCGAGAGGCCCGAAAGCCAGCCGAAAAATAAGGAGAGCACGGTGGAGAGAGAGAGAGAGAGAGAGAGAGAGAGAGAGAGAGAGAGAGAGAGAGAGAGAGAGAAGGAGAGCGCGGTGAAGGAAGAAGTGCGCATAGTGCGTATGTCTTGGGGGCAAAGGGGAGGGAGAGAGAAGGAGATCTTCTACTCCTGGCGTTCGCTTTTTTCGTGACGTTCGCTTTTTACTCGATTTACTCCCCGGTTAGAATGTGTACCTAGCGAGGCTATAGAAGTATTTACTCCTAAAAAATTTCTTTATCATAACTCCCGAACACATTTGTACTTTTTCTGAAACTTAACAGGTTCGTCAAGTATAATCTAACAAAGAACTGATCAGATTTTTGAGCTGATTGACGAAAATAACGTGTTTTATTAAATTTCTCTTAAAGATTAAAAATTGAAAAACAATTGTTTTCGTTAATAATTTATGCACACATACACACAACTTAACTCCGCTACGCTGGTCCCAAGCCCGGGGCCCCACCACACAAGAGGTGGGGAAGGTGGAGGGGGAGGAGTAGCAACCTCGTTAAAATAACCAAGGCTCATCTGGCCCAGATGACAGCACCTTGTTAAAGGGCTCCTTCCTAGGATACAGGATAGGGCAAGAAACCCTGAATATAAATCAATCATGGACAGTGAGTTAATTATAACACTGCCCCAAGCGGGTCAAGCTTTACAGCTCACTCCCGACGCTGGTTGCGATCGGGTGAAAGCCCCGGTGGCCGACGCAGGCTCCATGTACGTTGGGGGGAGCCAATTAACTCAAACAATACAGGAGGCTACAGAGGTGGGTCACTCGGCCCTCAAAGAAAGATTAGCCTCAAGTGACGCATCAGGATGTGATGGAGTCATAAACAGGGGAATGCACAAGGTATGGCCTAAAATTCAGACAGCAGATCGTGCGGAAGATCAGTTGATGGACAAGATTCAGAACCATCTAGACAAGATGGATGCTATAGTAGGTCCAGCCAAAAACATTTACAAGAGTGTTAAGGATGACACGAGGAAGGTCATGTCTTTCTGGAAACGGCTCATCAGCGTAAGAGAAGCGTCGAGCAAGACCAAGTCTAGCTTTGGACTGATGATGTCAAATAGCTCACGGACCTCGCTGACCTCAGAAGAAAAACGGGAGGTAGAAACGCCAAGGAAGAGGAAGGAATGGTTCCCTACACAAAACGACACCAATAAGAAAAGAAAAGAAGAGGTCAAGACGCCAAAGCATGACCAGAGTGTGCCACTAGCGACGACTTCCAGCACTACTTAGTGCCCACCGCCCACCACAGAGACATTACCACCCTGGCAGAGGGTGAAAACAAGAAAGAAAAAGAAAAAAAGGAAAAAGAAGACGATAAAATTAACAATGGTGTTGTAGATCAGAAAGGCACTAGAAAATCTAAGCCGCCAAGGGCAAGACCAACCCGACCGGAAGCTCTAATCATAAAAGCTACCGACGGGACGTCCTACGCTGATATCCTGCGAAAGATGAAAGCAGACCCAAAACTGAAGATGCTAGGGGATAGCGTAAATAGGATACGCAAAACGGCGGTTGGTGACCTACTTTTTGAACTCCAACGCACATCGGAAGGGAAGGCAACAGAACTTCGACAAGCGGTGCAAGAATTGCTAGAAGAAGGTGTCACCGTAAGAACCCTACAACATGTACAGGTCTTTGAAGTAAAGGATCTTGATGTTCTAACTACTAAGGAGGACATCGTGGAAGCGCTACGGAGGGAGTTTCAAGATAGCCGCTCAAATGCAGTGGAGGAAATGGCAGTAAAGTCTGTGCGCAAGGCATATGGCGATACGCAGACGGCGGTCATTCAAATGCCAGCAAAAATGGCTCAGCAGATGATCGCAAAGCAGAAAATCAGGATAGGCTGGGTAGTATGCAGAATACGAGAGATAAAGTGGAATGCACGTCCACTTCGCTGCTATACATGTCTAGGATTTGGACATATCGGCAAAAACTGCACAGTAACACAGGATTGATGTAACCACTGTTACAAGTGTAGAGTCGAAGGACATAATGCAAGAGATTGTAAAAACAAACCAAGCTGCGTTCTCTGCCAAAAAAGAGAAGCAACAGAGAAAAATGACCATGCTGCTGGTAGCTACACATGCACAGTATACCGAGCGGCAGTAGAGAAGTTGAAGAAACGAAGATAATGAAGATAGTGCAGTTGAACTTGAATCACTGCGAGACAGCACAGGATTTACTTAACCAGTACGTTCATGAGACGGAGGTCGACGTAGCCATTATATGTGAACCATACAGGGCTCTGGACGAGACATCGTAGGAAACAGATGACACTGGCAGCGCAGCGATCTGGGCATGTGGGAACGTGGCATTCCAGGAAAAAATGTTGACCAGCGAGGAAGGATTTGTTCGTGCAAAGATAGCAGGAATACACGTATACAGCTGCTATGCTTCGCCTAACGCACCGATCGAACAGTTCGAGCGGCAGTTAGATCGACTCGTGCAGGATATTACGGGAAGAAAGACAGTAATTAACGCAGAGGATGTTAACGCATGGGCCGTAGAGAGGGGCAGTCAAAGGGCTAACCAAAGAGGACGAGTACTGCTAGAAGCATCTGCTCTCTTGGACTTGGTGTTAGTTAATCAGGGTAGCACTAACACCGTTAGAAGAGGAGACGCAGGATCTATTATAGATCTGACCTTTGTTAGTAGTTGCCTTATTGTCACAATTGACAAGTGGACCGTGAGCGAACACTACACAAATAGTGATCACCAGGCCATAATAATGGAGGTAAATAAATCAGAGCAGAGACCCAGCACGAGTACCAGGACCAACAGAGTCGATTGGAAAACGAAGGATTATGATAAGGAGATGTTCCTACTGACACTGGAAGAATTTCAACTCTTGGGGACGGCGAACAGCAAGGCGGAACAGGTTATGGGTAATATCACACGAGCCTGTGACGCGGCCATGCCGAGAAGAGTGTCCAATTGTAGACGACCACCAGTATATTGATGGGACATAGTAGATGCCCGCGGACAAGAAATAAAGGACGCTAAGAGGAAGCTTAAGAAGACAATCCGCGAAAACAAGCGACGGTGCCTTAAAGAACTACAGGATGAGGTCGAACAGGACCCTTGGGGTAGACCTTACAAAATAGTAATGAAGAAGATTAAAGGAAGCTACGTACCCCTCCAAAATGCCTGGAACTATTACACCGGGTAGTGACCACACTGTTCCCCATGCAGCTGGAAGAGCCAAGTGTCATCGAAAGAGATGCGAATGAAGAAGCTGTTCCACCGATTACGACTGAAGAATTGTTAGCCGCCTGCAGGAGAGTAGGAAACAACAAGGCATTCCCAATATTGCGTTGAAGCATGCCATCCATGCTCATCCAGAAGTCTTCGTAGACTTGTACAATGCATGTCTAGAAGAGAGAACCTTCCCCACAAACTGGAAGAAACAGTGCCTCGTGCTTCTGCCAAAAGGAAAGAAGCCACCCTAGGATTCCTCATAATACAGACCGCTCTGCATGTTGGACACCCCGGGTAAGATCCTGGAACGCATAATCTGCGTCAGAATGGATCATTTTATAGAAGGATAAGGTGGATTAGCGGAACACGAATATGGCTTTAAGAAGAATCGTTCAACCCTGGACGCAGTTAGCCTAGTGATCGACACTGCACAAACAGCGATAGAGGGGAAAAGATGGAAGGGAGGAAAAAAGAAGTACTGCGCCATAGTTACATTGGATTTCAAAAATGCATTCAATTCGGCCAGATAGAGTGAAATACACGAGACACTCCGGAAGCAGGATGTGCCCTTATATATAAGAAGGATGATGTCCGACTACTTGAACGGCAGAATTCTATTATATGACACTGAGGACGGTACCAAGATATATAAAGTTACAGGAGGCGTCCCCCAAGGGTCAGCAATTGGCCCACCGGCTTGGAAGATCTTGTACGATGGGGTACTAAGCCTACAATTACCTGAAAGAGCAATAGTCGCGGGCTTTGCTGACGACATAGCAATAGTAGGAGTAGCGAAACATAAAGAAGAGTTGACAGACATAGCTGACATAGTCAACCCGTATAATACACGAATGGCTAACAGAGACAGGACTGGAACTAGCCAGTCATAAAACGGAAGTTATCCTTATTTCCAGTAGGAAGAAGATGGAGTAAATCATACTGACGTTGGATGGACACGAGATCGTTTCTCAACCAACCATCAAGTACTTGGGCATCACCATCGATGCAAGACTAACTTTTAAACAACACCTGCAAATAATCAGCGATAAAGCAGCAAAAGGCGGCGCTGCTCTATTACGATTGATGCCAAATGTAGAAGGCCCAACTCAGAAGCGAAGGTTACTCTTAGCCAGTGTAACCAAATCGATTATGCTACATGGAGCCCCAATATGGGCAGATGCGATGCGGGTGAAATCCTATGTTCTAATGCTAACCACTGTGTACAGACAAAGTGCACTAAGAGTGGCGTCCGCTTACCGTACAGTATCGGACAATGCGGTGTACATTATTGCTGGTATGCCGCCGATTGACCTATTGGCGATGGAAAGTAAGGAAGAATTCCAAACTAAAAGAAGAACAAGTGACAAAACTCAGGAGATCTGGGATGCAGCAAGAAAGAAGACAATGGCCGAATGGCAAACAAGATGGGATGTTAGTGACAAAGGGCGATAGACTACTACCTGACACATTTTCTAAACGGGCACGGATGCTTTCGGGCTTACCTGCACCGATTTAAATTAGACGACAGTCCGAACTGCCCAGCTTGTTTGGACGCTTATGAAGATGCGGAGCATGTTCTCTGTGACTGTTCGCGATACCAAATGTAGCGAGAAGAACTCGAGTGTTATCTCCAGACCAGAGTGACACCTGAGTCAATGATGACAGCTATGTTGACGTCGGAGGATGGTTGGAACGCAGTACAGGGCGAAACAGCGGAATAAAAATGTAGCTAGACGAAGGTCAATGAGCCGTGTCGGGGTTGAAGCTGTCCAGAGGATAGCCGGACGGTACCGCACAAAGCAGACGACCGGACGATACGGAAAGAAGCAGACGCCTGGACGACGCAGAAAGAGGAAGACGTGATGACGACCACATCAATTAGAAGATGGCATAAAAGCCTTTCGCCCCCCCCCCCCCCCCCCGCGAAGCACTGCTCGACGGTCGTACCGCGGGTGAACAAGGGCACAGAAGGTGGAGCTAGGTGCGCCTTTACGGAGGGTCGATAAAGACAAAGAGGGCGTTCCTTGGTACGGTTGGGTTTTTCTCATCTGGCCGTAAAAAGGATGGGTTTAGTCGATGTGAATCCGACAGAGCTGACATTGCAGATGGAGCTGTTTCGACGACCCCATAAACAAAGTCACGCTATGGTCTTTCTAAGATTTTCCCTAACACCTCTTCTCCGAGAGAGAGAGAGAGAGAGAGAGAGAGAAAACACACACACACATATATATATATATATATATATATATATATGGGCTATTCCACGTCAATCCGTGGAAAATTTTTTCGAATCTCGGCCAAAATTTTTTCCCCAGTTCAGTATACTCCCTAAAGAACACAACACAATTTCAGACCTCAAAGTGCCCCTGTTGCAATGTTATGGCCATATCAAAAATTGAGATTTTAGAATTGCTTCCTCTTCGAGGAAGCTTTGCAATAGTAAAATTTTGAGTTTTGTCAAAACTTTTAGAAAATACTTTTTGGTGTGTTAGAAGTTCAAAGCAAGTATTTTTAGAAAATATCTGTATGGGTGTGTGTGTGCGTGCGTGTGTGTGTGTGTGAATTTTGTGATTTTTTTCAAAGAAATCGGGTTTGCTAAATGTCAATTACAGTAATATAAAAAAATTTCTGTGACGTTAATGTGACTTAAGGTAGTTCACTTGGTCAACACAAAGGAGATGGCGGTAAGAGTGTTTTCGGTTTTAAAAGGCGCGAACGAGCAGTCTCTCGTAAAAAAACGCTGCCAATTCATTGGCACGTAGCTTTCCCCAACTAAATGTATAGGTCCAATAAATAAAATTTTGTTTTAATATATCTATATATCTTCTTGCTAATGTATGAGGCGGTTTTTGATACATAATTTAATATAAGTTTTGGATGGTTGTCTAAAAGTTTGCAGATCACTCTGTTTTTTTATTATAGAATATGAACACTGTCGTCAATTTTTATTCACAGAAATTCACGCATGCTTACATGTGTTCCTAACCAATCTAACCATCAAAACAACAGGCTATTTATTAGATAGGTCGCTCGCGCAATTTTCGAGAAAACAATTTTTACATTTTAGCTCTTTAGTTGAAAACCGCTAGACGAAATCGTTTAAACATTTAGCAGCAGATAGCTTTTTTTATGGTGAATCATCAAATAAAATTTTGAAGCATTTGACCACATTGTTTAAGAGATATAAGGAATCAAAAAAAATTAAAACCTTGATGTCTTACGAACCATAGGGGTTTGAAAGCTGTGCAATGAAGTCAGCCAAAATACACAAAATATCTACTTTTTCTCACAATCTCAAGTGCAATAAGGCCTTTTTACGTCCGTAATCGAGGTACAAAAAAATTCGTTTTTTTTCAGTTTTTGATTTATTACTGAAAAAATAAGTAGTCAAATTACTTGACATTTAAATGGGATATAGTTTGACACGTGACCCATCGACATCATTTTTTTTCGCGAGGTTATGATGATTAGTTTCAGAGATATATATTTTTTTTTTTAATCACCTTTTTCATTTTATCTGTCGAACAAAGCAGTTGATCCCGAGCAACAAACGATGAAAAGTAGGTAATTTTATTTTCTTTTAAATGCATTATAGCTGAATTTTTTGAGGATGCACTGGTAGCAGAGCAGGTCAGAAGCAGAATAAAACACAAGAAAAGTGAAATATACACACATAGGCTACACGCCTTACTAAATATTCTCTTTCTCTTTATCATTATTCATTGCACGAGAAGTCATCGCATCTTCTAAAAGTCTTGAAAATTATTAGTCCGTGATTTAATTGTAACGATGGCAGTAATGTCCTACTTTTGTAACTGCTAATGGAAAGTTAGCTTGCATTATAAATCGTAGTGTTTAATTTAGACCAAAATCCCAAAACGATCTATGGCGGTTTCAAAAGACTTTCCGTTGGCTATGGAAGGCTGTTCTTTCATAGATCTCGAAGGTAGTCAGGCACCGATAGCGCTGAGACTTTACGTTTCGAAGTTTCGTCGTCATCCGTGCTTATAAAGCCAATCAATCCGTAGAGTTACTGTCCGGTGACAACGAACAAAGTTTAGGACATAACATCACCTACACAAATGTGATGATGCAAATCGAAAACTTATTTACGAAACCCCCACACCCCAAATAAGTACATTAGTATTAAAATATTATATTTGCAACTCTGGGGGGTAAGTAGATTTAGGGTCGGGTGCTAACATAAAACAAAATACTAAATCTTAAACACATGACCTACCTAACCCATGACTATTTGCAATTTTCGAGAGAGAGAGAGAGAGAGAGAGAGAGAGAGAGAGAGAGACGTTGGGCGTCGATAAAAATAATCGTGACCCTATGACTATTTGCAATTTGTCGTTCGAAAGGCGCGGTCACCGACAATTCGAACATAGCTCCTTCGAGCTGTGGCTCTCATTGGCTAACTTCGGAGGGAACCACAGATTTATTTTACCGCGATGCCCCCCCCCCCCCTCCCCCCAGTTAACCGTTAGGCGTCGATAAGAATAATCGTGACCCTACCACTGTTCTCAGAAAACGTTATTCGCGTGCAATGCGGATAAGATGGCTTATTGCTATATAATCGAGACTTAATCTCAATTCTCGTAATATGCGAAACGAAGTAAACCATGTATAGGTCGTCGGTGCAGCGGTTAGCGCAGGTACACGCACTAGCGTGGAAAAGGGAAGCATATTGCATGTAAGGATGCTTGATTTTAGCCAAATCTGACGGTAGAAAAGAAGTTGCAGCTCCGAAACAAAGCCTAGGGGCAGAACGAAACTTCAGGGTGTGCTTCTACTATGTTTGAGCCCCTAGAGAAAAGTTATAGCCATATCAAAAATTGAAATTTTTGCTTTTAATGCTAATTTTAATTACTTGTCAAGGTATGTTGTAAACAATATAGATAAAAATAAGTAAACTCATATTTTTTCGCAAATTTCTTGTATAATTAAGAAAAAAAGTTTAGTTTATCTTCATTATTACGCCTACGTAGCTAGTCGAAAAAAAGTCACAATTTATTTGTTGTTTATTCGCGAGATGCAATTAATAACAAAAGTTACATACATCAAGGTATAACAAATAATGATTATATACTTTCATTAAGCAATTAAGTGGCGCGGTAGCATCATGAAGGCGAGTTTTAGAAGCAGACGAAGCCGGGGCGCCTGCGCTAGTATTTACTTCTATGTTGATGTTCGCATTTCTCATTATAAAGAAATAAATGCTTTGGTTTGTTGTCTCTAAGTTGATTTATATTTTATTATGTTTAACTATGATTTTCAACAAAAATCCTTATATAAAAAAGTTATGACCGGATATTGTGAAGCCAAGATAGACGTTATGTGATTGGCTCATGTAGTGCGCATGTGTTTAAGTCAGAAAGTTCGAGGTTAGGGCGCGCAACGTGCGCTGTTCAAAATCTGGTATTGATAAAAAAGCTAACTATTATATAATATACCAGTGTGCCATTAAAAAATGCTCAAATCAGATTTTTATTCTTCCATAAAAAAGAGGTAGGACCGTTAAGTTAGCCGCAAGCAGTGTTGGGGTCGTAAAGTTAGCCGCACAGCTATATATAAATAAGTATTGCCTTTTCAAGAAAATATAAAACATACATATTACGAGGATTAAGAGGTTGCCGGTGTACTCTGCGCTCCGAAGCTGTAATTCAGTAGTTCGCACAGTGACTTTTGGCGGATGAGTATAAAAATCATTGGAGGGCAGTTTAGGTGTACAGGATGGCTGATGACGAAATCCAGGTGGTGCGCTTTATAAATATTGGTGTCTGAGTGTAATAATATACGAAGACAGCGTTCATGTATGCAGATTAACGAGCTATAGGTGGTGTCCCTTTTTGTAGCGTTTAATTGTACTAATTGGTGACGGAAAATGCATCATTAATTTTGTAGTTCTCTTAAGGGGACACAACACTTTTAAACCCTGAAAAAAAAGAATTCTAAGAAAAATTCATAAAATTGAAGTAAATCATTTTAAATTTTTAATAGTGATATTTAGTATAAATACCTTTAACTTTACCGTGCTAAAACCTTCATTATCCCTGCTGGTCCATTGTCGTACTCGGTGCAAGGATTTGTGAATTTTGTCACTGTCCGTAAGATTCCAAGTGAATTCTTTTGGGCTCATATTTAAGAAGGGAACTTTGTACACCTGTAGTTTTGGTATGAATGCAGGGATTTTGATTTTAATGCTTAGAAATGATTTGGCGATGACAAAACTGATTAAAAAAAAATTTTTTTTTCGCTTATTATGCCAACATTTTGTGTATAAAACATTTTCTAAACATTCAAATCAAAATCCCTGCATTCATACCAAAATTACAGGTGTACAAAGTTCCCTTGTTGAATATGTGCTCAAAAGAATTCACTTGGAATCCTACGGACAGTAAGCTGAAATCAGTAAAAACCACATTTAAAGAAAATCAACATTAAAGTTTATGATTATTGTTGAAAGTATAACTTGAAATAGTGGTTACCAAATCCTTTGGGACCAAGTTTTCTATGTTTGACACACATAGACCTTGACTCTCACCAATTATGTAGTATATTCACTTATACCTTTGGGCTCTGTGCGACTTTTCTTACCTGCAAACAAAAAAAGACATTTCATGAATGTTAATAGATATGTAAAAAAAAGGTTATTTTATTCTTGTTTATGATAACACTATACTTATCTTTTTTTTGGTCACTGTGTTTAATCTTCAAGTTGAAACTGTAGATAATTACCAGTCTAACCTCCAAATGTTACAGAGAAGAAAACTTCAGCCAAACCAATATATTGTTTCTCCAGAAATGTTTAATCCGGATGCTCAAGTTTCTGTAGCGGCTTTTTCTTCCATTACTGCAGTCTTCATGGAGTCCTTGGCCACTTTTTCATACACTTCACTAAATTGTTCGTTAATTGAATCACATGCAGACTGAGCTATGGGTTTTAGGCAGTCCATCAACCCACAAAATGTTGATAGACCAGCGTGTTCAAGTCCAAGAGCACGAAATGTAACCAGTGCTCTTCTGTTGTTTTCCCAAGCATGGTTCTTGATTCCAACTTTTTTACACGAGTTGATAGCTACCAACTGATCACACTACAAATACACTATTTCAATCTTGAATCCTAATCATTGAGCTTCGGACTCGCCAAGTAGAACTTTGCCATGGTATTGATTGCAAATCAAAAGTTCCTCGAGCGCAGGAAATAGAATGTTGATATCAATTAATCTATTCCTGATCTCAGAGGTTCCTTTCGCTGCTGGCGTTTATATCTTTTTTGATGAACTTGAAGTCTTGACTTGTTGGCAGGTTCATTCTCACTCGTTACTTCTACAAATCTTCTTGGCCTCTTCTTGCCTCTTCCTTGAGAGTACTTCTTGTCTGGATGGGTACTCGCAAACCTGCCCTTGGCATCTCGCTGACCACACACTCTTACACAACACTTATTTTTACACTTTGTAAAAAAAACTTCACTCCACTGCTCTGCTTTTAAAAAAACACTTCACTTTTTTTTCTTTTTAGAGTTATAAGCTATAATCTATATACCCCAAAGACACTACACTTATCACAACACTACTGGAATTAATTGGACAAAATCTACATAATATTAATTTGCTTAAATTTCTGTTAAAAACGTCATTTCCAGTTCAAATTATTTAAATTCCTCCAATTTTAATTGAAATTTTTTTAACTCACATGAGTTTTAACATACTCCTACCGTTTTATTTTTTCTTCTTTAGTGCACCAGTATTGTAATATTTTAATGTAAAGATAAAATATCGCAATTTCCGGATTCTTCATGGAATTTTTCTGGACTTCTTGGAATTTTAACGCTGATAATATATTAATGATTATAAACGAGGTTTCTTTGCAGGTAAACTTGGTGTCATTTCAAAGGTAACACTATATATCATTTACCATAACTATAATGGGTTAACCTCAGGATCATCCTGACACCTGGACATCATCTACAAAAAGTAAACACTTTTTTTTAGTATATTTGTTGTATACTTATTGTGCATTGTAATATAGACCCTGTTTCGCTATTCGCTATAATAATAAATGTCGAATGCTTATGTATCAGTAAAAAATGTGTAACATAAATTAGGGGCCAATTTTACCTAGTTTTTATCGTGTAAAATACACGAAGAGAATTTGTTATTGTTTAACAACCTAAAAAACTGAACAAATAAAAATTTTACCAGTGATTGTCGCCTGAGGTATAAAATATACCATTTTTATTAAGACTAAATATATTTAATAATAAAAACAATTAATGATATTTAAAAAAAAAGGAAAATTATACATATATATATATATATATATATATATATATATATATATATATATATATATATATATATATATATATATATATATATATTAAAATAATTAATATTATTATATTAGTACAATAACTTACGCAATTTACCCTGCCGGCTGCCATGCTACCACGCGCCCCATGAAATATGGCTTATATTACTACATTAATATGCTTTTTCATTTACTATTTTTTAACTTATAAATTTAAAATTGTCTTATTATTATTATATTCAACTTAAATTAAAGATTTCAATGTTCTTAACATTAAGTTTTATACTTGTTTACAAATGAATTTATAGTATTAACTAATAAATAGACAGAACTGACATAGTAACTTTGATAAGCGCGCCATAATATGGTAACAGATCCTGTATTAAGTGTATTAGAAAACCGAGTTCAAACGAACATTTAGCAATTTCCAATTTATCGTTTATAGTGATGTAGTTGTGTCTTGATGTCAAATTTAGTCATTTTTCTCTTATGTTTTGTCCGTCGTAAATAAAATCTAATCCCTTCGGTATTATGTTTAATACATCACATCGCATCAAAATAATAGTATATTATGCAACAAGGGAGTAAAGTCGTTGATCAATCCCGCGGGTGAGAGTTTACTGCCCGAGCGTAGCGAGGGCAGTAAATCACCCGAGAGAATAATCGACTTTACTTTCGTGTTGCATATAGTGCTTTATTCACGACTAAACTGTGTAGCCACTTTATTTCTTGAAAAGTGGGACCTACTCAGATAGCGGAATTTTAATGAAAATATACGTTTGTTATTATTTTCTATTTATTCTATTATACTTATTTCATAAATAATAAATCAAAATA
The DNA here is from genome assembly GCF_009193385.2 of Nasonia vitripennis. Classification (NCBI taxonomy): domain Eukaryota; kingdom Metazoa; phylum Arthropoda; class Insecta; order Hymenoptera; family Pteromalidae; genus Nasonia; species Nasonia vitripennis. The sequence goes on along the minus strand of NW_022279615.1, from coordinate 1,327,045 downwards.
ACAATAATTTTGATAAGTTATACAAAATAAATAAATTTGTCTACTTTTTAACATTTTTTCAAAATTAAAATTTTTTTTAATTTTCAAAAATTTCCAAAATTTTGCGGGAATAAAGAGTTTATTTCCCGCAAATTTACTTTATTCCCGCATTTTGCGGGCATAAAGAATTTATTTCTCGTATTTTGCAGGAATAAAGTTCTTTGCGGAAAAAAATATGAGGTAATAAAATGCTACTTTAGAACCGCTTTTCAGGAAATAAAGTGGCTATTATAGTTCAGTCGTGAATAAATATATTTTTTCAATAAGTACATAATATTACTCAATAACAATACACTTTTCGAATTTAATTTAAATTCAAATAATAAGTATTATGCTTTAATGTTATGATGTAATTATTTCTGATTTTAAAATAAAATTATATTTTAATAATGGTATATTATTCTATTATTGTTTGTATTTCATATTTCTATTATTATAAATTTGTGGATTATAAATATTTAAAAGTTAAATTAATGTTTAAATATAACGGGCGAGCATTAGCGAGTGAGTTTTTAGCTAGTTTTCAAAAATATCAGCCGTTTTGATGCAATTAGACGTGTTCTTCGGAAAATTTCCTATCAAAATAAGCAACGCCGCCCTATTTCGTCACTCTCTATCCTGCTCCGGTATTACCGGAGTGGCACGGTACGTTATCCTCATTACAATTAATAACATTAAATGAAAAAATTATTAATTTCTAATTTATTACTTCGCTTTTTTACTAAATATTCATTGAAAATTTACACCGATTTAGAGTTTTTCACATGCATTATCAATGATAGGTACCATTCTAATATCTTGCGACAAAACAATCACGTTCATGATAAAAATGTTACAAATATGATGCGGCCAGAAAGTGCTAAAGACGCTTATATTTTATTTTTAGAGCAAATATGAAATACTCAAAAAAATTATTGTAAAAGTTTTGGCAAGTTTGACGTATTCCGAAAAATAATCATGGATGTCAATCGCGTAGCATTTCATACGTATTTATTACAACAATTCTTCTATTCGCCAAAATTTATTGTCAAAAAATGCTGTAGCAATTGTAATGAATGTAACCATAGATTAAAAAAGTAATGAGACCAATGCCAAAAGTCTAGTTTCAAATATATAAAAATATAAATAATTTAATAACGGAAACTACTATTTGTATACTTAATATATTAGCAAATAAATAATGTATTAACAAAATTACAAATAAAAAAGAACAAATTTATTTTGAAATAAGAAGTATGTAGAAACAATCAATTTTTAAAAGATTTATATCATCTTTTACATACTCAAAAACTCTTTATAAGTATTAATGTAATGTATGTTTAAAGTTAAAATATTAATAAATTAGATATCATGTTTTAACATATAAAAAAATTTTTAGTTGTTCACTTAAGTATCTTAAGAGTTGTTCCTGATTGATCATTATTATATATCTTAATTTTAGTCCTTGATTGAACAAAAAATCTTTTTTGCTTCATTATGATTAAATATAATAAACTTGACTTTGTTTGATTAATTTTCGTACTTTTTTATTTGTAAATTCGCTGGTAGATTGTTGATTTGCTAACATATTTAGCATACAAATAGTAGTTTCCGTTATTAAACTATTTACATTTTTATATATTTGAAACTAGACTTTTTCCATTGGTCTTATTACTTTTTAAATCTATGGTTACATTTATTACATTTGATACATCATTTCTTGATAATTAATTTTAACGAATAGAAGAATTGTTGTAACAAATATGCATAAAATACTACGTGATTGACGTCCATGATAATTTTTCGGAATACATCAAACTCGCTTAACCTTTTGCTTTTTAAAAGTCAATTTTTTTAGATTTTAATTACCATGCTTATTGTAGGAGGGATAGATGCATGAGAGAGAGAGAGAGAGAGAGAGAGAGAGAGAGAGAGAGAGAGAGAGAGAGAGAGAGAGAGATTAGATTAAATTAGATTAAATAAGTTTTATTTCTGTACATTGTGTTGTACAATTCAAAATAAGAGTATAAAGTAAAACAAGTTATAATTTGTGTGTGTGAGAGAGATGATATATATAGAGTGAATGTAAAATGATATATATATATATATATACAGGGTGTTTAATTTTAATCCGACCACGACAAAAAACCATGGAAAAACTAATTTTAACGAAAAATGACCTTAACAAAAGTTGAAGGGGGTAAAGGGGGCCATCGAATGACACAAACACCTATGACCTTGAACTCGATTTTCAAGGTCATTTGAGGGTAATTGTGATTTTTTTAAATAGGAACCTCTATTTTAGACCTTGGAATCGGATAGAGCGGAAAAAATTACGTCGCAAAGGATATTTTAAGTTTGCTTTGGTGACCTTGAGAAGGTCACTTCAAGGTCAAATAACAAAAAATCTGCTAAACAGCTGTTTGTCTGGTTTTATTTTACTGATGTCGAAAGATGACCTCGACAAAAATTGAAGGGAGCAAAAGAGGCCATCTAATGACACCAACACCTTTGACCTTGAACTCGATTTTCAAGATCATTTGAAGGTCATTGTATTTTTTTAACGGGAACCCCTATTTTTGACCTCGGAATACGGAGCAGCGGAAAAAATTACGTCGGAAATGACATTTCAAGTTTGCCTTAGTGACCTTGAGAAGGTCAATTCAAGGTCAAATAAGAAGTATCAGCCTAAGATTGTTTTCTTTTCAATAATTTCGTAGAATTATCATTTTGTTATTGTAATAAACATTAAGAGAATAATTGACTTAAAATGTGATTATGCTTTGCTGACTTCAAAGCCATTTTGGAAGGTCAAAAGTGCAAAAATGCAATATCAAATGTTATGTGGAGTCCATATTTATATTCTAACTTTAGTGTTGCCCAGAAACAACGACGTGGACGTAATAGGATTGTGTTCCCTTTGGTGTGCTTGATTAGAGTCAGTCTCCTTGCCTCTCACTTTTATTATGTACAGATTTGAATGTAGGTGCCCAAAGACACCACCATTTTTTTGGATTCTATTCAGTTCTTGGGATGTTTTCGTATGCGAATTTTTATCCTATCTTTAGCGTTACTCAGGAACGACGTGGACACAATTGGCTACTAATTTTCCTCATCGAATTTTGCCTGAATTTATTGTTGAAATAAATAATTTATTTTGTAAAGATGATTTTTCATGTTGAATTTTCCCGCGACTCATTGTTGAAATAGACAATTTTTCTAATAAGAGATCTCTTTTCATATGAATTTATCCTCTACTCATTGTTACTTACACTTAGTATTCAATAGTTTACTAGTTATTGAATAGTTATTGATTAGCCAAACTAATCAAATATCATTTGTTTAACATTTTCTCTTTTTCATTCATTGACCTTTATTTTTTCTATTAAAATTTATTACTCATCGAAAGCTATCTAATTTGTTCAGTTTGGTAAAAACAAAATTTTTTATTGAACTTGTTATAAATTTTTAACAATGGCTGATTATCCAGCCGCTGAAAGGGTTGATATTTTATTGATTCTTGGTGAATCTAGACGTAATTATCGACAAGCTGCAGCCTTGTATCGAATTCGATATCCCGATAGAAGACATCCAAGTCATACAACCATTCGTGAGATTTACCGTAGAGCTCAACAAGGGCAACTAGCACGGGTTAGAGAACGTCGTAATTACAACGAAGATGATCTTCGTGTAATGGTCGTTTTAGCAATGGTTCATTTGAATCCCCTCGTTAGTACCCGTGAAATTCAAAGGCAAAGGGGTATACCTATGGCTACTGCTTGGAGAATACTGAGAAGTCAACGTTATCATCCATATCATATTACTTTGACTCAGGATCTCACACCTGCTGATATGAGGTTAAGGCTACAGTTTTGCCAATGGGCACGACAAATGATTGCTAATGATCGTCACTTTTTTCAATACGTAATGTTTTCTGATGAAGCAAAATTCAAAAGCAATGGAGAGCTTAACCGATACAACTGTCATTATAGGTCGAATGTTAATCCGCATTGGTACAGGCAGATAGATAACCAAAATCGTTGGAGTCTTGATGTTTGGTGTGGAATTATTAACGGATACCTTGTAGGACCATACTTTTTCGATGAAAATGTAAATGGCCATAATTTTTTACAGTTCCTGAGAGAACGTCTTCCAGTACTTCTTGAAGAAGTAGATTTATACACAAGAGCAAGAATGTGGATTCAATTAGATGGAGCTCCTGCGCACTATGCTCGAATAGTTAGACAATATCTTAATCAAAATTACCGTGACAGGTGGATTGGACGCATTGGACGTGGAGATTTGGGTGTTCGATGGCCACCGAGATCTCCAGATATGACATCACCCGATTTCTATTTGTGGGGGTATTTGAAAGATGTTGTTTATGAACATGAAACTACAACAAGGGAAGATATGATCCACAGAATTCAAACCGCTTGTGAAAACATCCCAAGAGCTGTATTACTCAGAACAGTAGAACATTTTCAGCAGCGAATTGAATTGTGTATCCAACAAAATGGTGGTGTCTTTGAGCACCTGCGTTGAATTTTGAGCAAAAGTGAGAGGCAAGGGGACTCACTCTAATCAAGCACCCCAAAGGGAACACAATCCTATTACGTCCACGTCGTTGTTCCTGGGTAACGCTAAAGTTAGGATATAAATATGGACTTCATATAACATTTGATATTGCATTTTTGCACTTTTGACCTTACAAAATGGCTTTAAAGTGAGCAAAGCATAATCACATTTTAAGTCAATTATTCTCTTAATGTTTATTACAATATATATATATATATATATATATATATATATATATATATATATATATATATATATAATATATATATATATATATATATATAATATATATATATATATATATATATATATTATATATATATATATATATATATATATATATATATATATATATATATATATATATATATATATATATAATATATATATATATATATATAATATATATATATATATATATATATTTTTATATTATATATATATATATATATATATATATATATATATATATAGTGGAGGAGTGTAAGTGTTTGTGAGATGATTATGAGTTTTCAAGTGCATAAAAATATTCTTTAGCTAATTGTTTGAAGTGTGACATGGATTTAGTGTTGCGAAGGCGTGATGGTAGCGAGTTCCAGAGGTATGAGGCGCTTATATGGAATGAACCTTTCAGCGTCTCCGTCTTGAAAGTCGGGATGTCCAGAGGCGTCACCTCCCCCCTCACAGGCCTGTGCGCGACGTGAAAGTCAAAAAAGGCCAAGATGTAGAAAGGCACAGCTGTGTTAAACAGTTTTCGTAGAAAACAGGCTGCAAAGTACTGTCTACGTCCGGCAGTTGTAAGCCATTGCAGTTCACGCCTGTAGGGGGTGATGTGCTCGTCCCTCCTTACACCATAGATGTATCGAATTCCCGTGTTTAGGAGTCTCTGGAGTTTTGTGTCAAATTCTTGGGTCAGGTCACAGTATACCAATGAGCAGTAGTCGATGATTGGAAATAGGAATGCTTGCACGAGATGTTTACGCAACCTGAGATTGGTACTTTTCCTGAAAAAGTAAAGCCTATACATTAATGAGTGAGCACGTTTGCATAGTTGTGTAACGTGCTCTTTCCACGTTAGTTTGGAGTCAAGCACCAACCTCAGATTGCGCACGGATGATTCATAGTCGACCCGGGCTCCCCCTATGTTGATGTAGGTGTTAGCAACAGTTGGTAAAGCATTAATATAGTAGGGGGAGCCCAGGACGATTGCCTTAGTTTTCAGGACATTAAGTTTAAGGTGATTTTGTGCAGCTCAGCCCATTATCCTTTCGGAATTAGCTCTCATCTTGTCAGAACAAGAATCGAGCTCCTCAAGGTGGCATTAGCTGTATATTTGCAAGTCATCCGCATAGATTAGATGGGACACATCTGAATCCAGGCAAAAACCAATGTCATTGATGTACAACGCGAACAGCAGGGGACCTAGAACCGATCCCTGCGGGACACCGGTGTTCAGGGGCCGGAAGGTGGAGAGCTCGTCGTTGTCACCAATAACGGCCTGCTTTCTTCCCGTAAGGTAAGATGCAAGCCAGCGGATGACCTGCTTGGAGAAGCCGAAAGAGGATAGCTTTCTCAGGACCCTGACGTGACACACCGTATCAAACGCCTTGCTGAAATCAAATAGAAACAGAAGCGTGACTTTCTTTTTGTTTATGCCAAGCCTGACATCATCAGTCAGCTTAATTAAGCCAGACTGTGTGCTGTGACCGGTGCGGAAGCCTGTTTGTAGGTTGTCAATGAGTAGTCTTGATTCAAGATATTCCGAGACTTGCCTGTGCACCAGCCACTCCAGCGCCTTTGATAAAAAACAGAGGAGAGAAATTGGACGGTAGCCAGTCAGGGCTGTTGGTGAACTGACCTTGTTCAGTGCTCGCACCAGCGACATCTTCCAGGCAGAGGGGAAGCGTGACTCGCTCAAGGACAGGTTGAAAATCCGACATAGTAAAGGAGCGAGTACGGACAGTGCCTTTGAAATTACAACCTGTGGGATGCCATCGTTGCCTCTGGCCTGGGTGTAGAAGTGCGACACAGCAGCCAAAACGTCCGATTGTGTAATAACCTTGAAGTTGAAATGCTCAGGGAAGTCTAGACTCTCGAGAGTACGCAGAAAAACCTTAACTGCAGAAGCCAGTGGGTCATTAGAGATGGAACTAAAGTGTTTATTGAGGTCATCTGTAGAGAAGCGAGAAGGTGATGGTGCTTTAGAGGTGGTGATTCCATGGTTCTCAAGCTCTCTCCAGATCTCAGCGACATCAGTTAGGGTTGACAGGCGTGAATAATAATAATTCAGCCTGTCCTCCTCAACCTGTCTGTGAGCGTCGTCCCTTGCTACTCTATAAAAATATCGATCACAAGGTAGACGAGTTCTGCGAAACCTTCTGTAAAGTCTGTACCGTTCAGTCAAGAGGTCACGAAGAGCCGTGGTAAACCACGGGTGACGTTTACATCTTGAAGTAACAGTCCGTAATGGGTCGAGATGATTTATGGCGTTCGTTAAGTTAGCGTTAAGAAGGGTGATGCATTCGTCGAGTGATGACGTAGCGAGAGATGACCAGTCACATGTGCCAAGGAAGTCCCTTAGCTTCTCGGCACAGATTCCCTTGTAGTTTCTGTAAGAGTATGCTTTAGGTACGTAGCGTGGGATCTGTACGTCGAGAGTGGCAGTGATTAGGTCATGTCCGTTGATAAAAGGAGTATCAGTCATGTAGTGTGATAGCAGGCGATCCTGCTCATCAATTAAGCAGAGGTCAAGCCAGGTGCCGGAGTCCTGTTTATGGCGCGTGGCACCATAAGGGACCGACAATAAGGAGTTTTCCTCAATATAGGCCTTGATGAACTTGGCATCTTCGGATGAGGAGAGTAGGTCAGCGTTGAAATCACCCATAATGACCTTTGTGGAATAGTTGTGCATAAAAGTAGTCAGCTGTTCAATGAAGTTATTATCCTGAATTTTTATTTTAGGGGCATGTGGTGGACGATACACGACTCCCACAAAGATGGGTGAAACTCCCTTCGCGGAGACCTCGCAGAAAAAGTACTCCGGTTTGCCTGGCTTGCCCGACCAAGCTCCATCAGAGGATGATAATACGGTTGCCGTCAGTGAGTGATCGATATAGAGGGCCACACCTCCCCCGTTCCTGTTTCTGTCACGTCTGTAGAGCGTATAGTTTTCTAGTGAAGGGGTAGAAGTTACCATCTCGTCAAGCCAGGTTTCCGTCACAGCAATCACGTGAAAGAAGGGACGAGTGGACAAGAAGAGCCTGACCATCTCAATGTGACCCGTAAGAGAGTTCGCATTGAAATGGCAGACTCTTAGACCCTCAGACAGAGTTACCTTAGGAGTGATTGAAGATGTGGTGGACGATTCAGATGATGGTGATCTACGTGGAATGAGGGGTGTGTACTTCAGTTGGCTGTGATCGAGCCTAAAGAATTCTTCAGATCTTCATCCGACGCAATCTTCACAGCACGATTCTCCTTCTTTAGCTTGATGTATATTCGACCATCCCTCACAAATGTGGTGCAGCCGTGCTCTCTTGCAGCTTCTCTTACAGTTTTGCGGAGCCGAAGGACATCAGACGGCAACCATTCGTTGACGTTGATGAACGAATCCGGAAGCGGTAGTGCAACGCGGGCCTTATGCAGCAATTCGCTAGACAGCTGCGTAGTATGTAGCTTCCGAATCTTGATTTTAGCAGAGATGAACGAGTGCATGAGCGTCCTGGATAGTGAGACTGAGAGCGGCAACCTGACTGCTCCAGGGCTTACATCAGAAGCGTCCGCAGTGTCATTGCGGGCTACTCTCACCCTTCCCAGGGGTCGCACAGAGATAATGTCTCTCTCCGTTAGCTCAGCGTCCAAGAGCCGAAGAGCTGCATAGGCAAGGTGTCTTAAGGATATCGTCTCCGAAAAGGTCAGACCGGTTATGACCAAGAGATTTGCCTGGGACGACACAACGCCATCCAATTGCGCCTGGATTCTCGTGTTGGCTTCACGGAGCTGCTGGATGGCCTCAGTGTACAGCGTCGGAGCATTCGATGGAGACGAAGAAGAGCCAGCGCCACTCGCCAGCAGTTGTTCAAGCTTAGCTTTAATCTCCTCCTGCTTAGCCCTCAAAGCAGCCACATCCTGACTGAGTCGGAGATTGGCGGAGCACAACGATAGTAGAACACGTCTCTGGATGATTGAGGTTATGTAGCACAACTTTTTGCGGAAATCCATCCCGGCTCTTAAAAATTGCAATAAGATTGCAGTTTTTTTTGGCTGACGCTTAGGAGCCGTTGGGAAGACTCTTCCGCTGTAAAAGGTTACTCGAGAGAGTGAAGAGAATATTAATAACTAGTATTATTGCACAGAGCGAAATAGAGTGCGTGCTTAGCTTACCACCAGAGAGAGAGAGAGAGAGAGAGAGAGAGAGAGAGAGAGAGAGAGAGAGAGAGAGAGAGAGAGAGAGAGCGCCTGCGAGCTGCATGCGAGGGACGGTTGTGAGCATGAGGATTAGAGTGCGCGACGGATTAAAACCATAAAGCGAACGGTCCGAGCGAAAGGTTTTATGAGTGAGAACCGAGCGAACGTTTTTTAGGTTTATGGCATGAATGACGGTCTGTGAGAGCGTGTCCGAGATCATGGTGTACACGTGGAGAAAATGTGAGGCCCGGCTACGGCCGAGAGCGAACGATGCACAAGTGGAAGGGGCAGGTATAGCCATGGTACTGACCGGCAACCCCGAGGAGCGTTAGATCTAATTGTAAGTCTGCCACCGTAGAGTGAAGACGATGTAACCGTTATACTTATAATATATTTTACTAAACTAGAAGACTCTGTGACTTGTTTGCACCTTCACCCCGCCTATTCCTACATTATTAATAAAAAGTTTCACATGGAACCTGATTTGATTCATTTTTTGCGGTTAAGTTTACATTATTTCGATTTTCATTTGTTTATTACTACGCTTACAGGCTCCAAAGCTTTCTGTACAAGCACTCAAATTGTTTGTTAGTATTTAAACTGATAACTTGCCAAATTTGAGCGAATTATAAACCGTCAGTTTTATACAATCAAGAGAACAAGAGAAATGTGTGGATTTATGAAAAATAACACGTTTATTACTTTTGAATCATGCTCCAAACTTTCACCAAACTTTAACTGAGTCATTTTCCCACTAAAATTTACTCGTATGCCAAATTTTAGATTTTTCTGATCCGTCAATCACTTTGGTGTAGTACTCCCTTAAGCTATACGAGCCCATCACTTAGCTTCGGCGGGGTTGATTCTGGGATTCGAGGATAAACTGGCAAAATTAGGGGCGAAGAATGACAGGAGCAAAAAGGAGACCTATCTCCTGCCGACTATCAAGGCGATAAAGACGACTCTAGAAAAGATCATTGTAGAAAAGCATAGTGAAAGAAGTTATGCACGTAATGATCGCAAAACATCAAGAGCACCGTCGCTTATTAAAATACAAGAAAACCTTAGCATGATCACAAGAATAATCACAGTACTCTGCGCTATCAGAGTCAGACTCCAGTAATAGAGAAAGGCAAAGGATGATTTTTGTAGCAAATACGGTGAGAAAGAAGAAATTGTTACACGCCTGCTATTTCACTGTCAGGCTCTGGAAAGTAAAAGGCACAACACTCTGGGCCAATATGACTTGGAAGATCTGGAAGAGACAGCAGGCTTAGGAATAAAGAAACAATTGAGATTTGCAAAGGGTTGAAAATGTTTCAAGCAAGGCGAGAAAAGCTAGAGTAAGGGATGGTCATAAAACGGGGTATCACAATGGGCCACAGACAAGTTAACGTGAATGTGTTTTAAAAATTAAATACACAATACTCTTTTAACCTTACCGTACCTCACCCTAACCGTCGGGACCTAAAGATGGCAGTAATCACCCTAAATCAGGAAGAAGTGGACAGCCTGGAGAGACCCCTATTTTCTTATTACAATAGTCAGCTACAGAATAAGAAGAGTGATGGTGACTCGATGCCATAAATGTGTAGTCAGAAAACTGGGCCGGGAATGTCAAGGGGTGATCATCTTGCTGCTACAAGTGCCGCAGGGCTGGTAACAAAATTAAGGAATGGGTCAAAGAAGAGGAGCAGCAATATTTTCTTTATACAGATATCGGACAATCCCTGGAACGGTACGGCTAAGTAGTAGGGACCGAGAGACGATATCCGCTGCTGAACTTCTAATAGTCGCAAGGTGAAAGGAGTACGTAAGGAAACAGAGAAAAAAGGACGGTGACAGCAGCCAAAAATAACAGAATCCATCTAAAAACTAGTGCAAAGACGTAAATCAGGCAACGACGATAGACTTGAATGAAGCGCCAAGCCCCATCCCAAAGTGAGACACCCCGAGCGCAAGTATGCACCCCGACCACCTCGACGCTTGGGCCTGGTTCTGGCTTTCTGCCGGGACCCGAGGTTCTGCCAATAACATGAGCACACGCGATTGATAACATACCGCACGAGCCGGTAAAAGTTGTTAGGCTATCTACATACGTATTGCTTTAAACTTTAAAAGAAGAACTATGCGTAACTAGTAATAAACATTATAAACGTACAACAAAGTAAATTATACTAAAAAACTTATTCCTTAAACCCCAATGGGGCCCCACCTTAAATATCATATCGACTTAATTCAAGAAGTCATAATTTATTTTAATATTTTAATTAATTTTAAAAACTTTTTTAATTTGAGTTCAAAACCCTGCGAATTTTTTTTTTTATTATACTTAGTTTATTGGAAAATACTGATAATCTGTAAATATATAATTTTCTTGCTTATTTTATATCTATAGAGGGTGTATAAATAAAATATATTATCGATGTCGAATTTATTTATTTATTAACATTACTACACATTCATACCATATCGATTAAAAATACGTAATGTAATCGTATTAATTCAATCGATCTTATGATTATTTAATAAGGTTTATACCCGCTGAATAAAAGATACTATATCATCAGTAAATAAAACGGCCAGAATATGCCCATAGGTGCATGTAACTGCAGGGAGTAGTAGCAGGGATGATTGGGAGTCGAGAGTTGATAATGGCGGTCGATGTGGCAGTTAGGGGATGTCGGGGGGATAATATAAATATTGCTATTTCGCTGCAACTAATTAGCAACAAAATACGCCGTAGTTTATATTCTCTTATGACCTCTTTTTGACTCCATCGTATATCGGGGGTAGTCTGAGGGTTGATGTGGCAATTAGGGGATGATATGGGGATAATATAAATAATGCTATCCTTTAGCAACTAATTAGCAACTAAATACGCCGTAGTTTATATTCTCTTATGACCTCTTTTTGACTTTATCGTACTTCGGGGGTAGTCTGGGGGTCGATGTGGCAGATAGGGAATGACGGGGGAATAATATAAATAATGCTATCCTTTAGCAACTAAGTAGCAACTAAATATGTTGTTCAAAGAACTTTGATATCTTAACGAGAAACAAAGATATAGCATCGTGGTCTGCTAGGTTAAGACTTAATCTAGCAGATCACACGTATCTTTTACAGGTATTGGGCAACTAAATTAAGAATAGTGTAACTAATTAGCAACTAATTGTTTTCGGCTTATTTGATTAAATAGGTGCGGATTAAATCAAACTAGGAGAGGATTTCCGTGGTTTACGTAGGGCTATAGACGAAGGGCCCCATAATTTTATTTGGCATAATTATTTAAAAAGAAATTTTTATAATTTTGTATAATTCCTGAGTTTAATCAAATTATTTATTTGTACATTTTAATTGCACGTACTAGTTATTAATCTTGTTATATAATCAACTCCAAATAAATGACACAAAACGTCCAGCGCACTAAAACAGTACCTCAAAGGTAATACAGAAATCTGTTGAAAAATTGTTTAAAATATTTTGAATATTCAGAAATAATTATTTTATTTTAAAAATGATAATGATAATAATAATATAATAAAATAACAATAATAACAATAATAACAATAGTAATAAATGTGAATTAAAAAAATTCTCAGTGGTTTTAAACTCGAATCAAAAAGGTTTGTAGTCAGCATAGTTAATGTTCAAAGTATTACCATTGTATGTAGCCCAACAACTTTTATCGACTCGGGCCGCATGTTATCGATCGCGCGTGCTCATGTTACCGGCAAACCACGGGCTCCGGCAGAACGCCAGAACCAGATTCAAGCACCGGGTGGTCGGGTTGCATACTTGCGCTCAGGCTGCCTCACTTTAGGATAAGGTTTTGCGTTTCTATGAAGTTCTATCTTCGTTGATCCTGGATGTGTACCTAAATCTCATCAAGCTACTAAATAAAAGCGCGCTATCCTACACGCTCCAAAAAGGAGCACGTATGGATGCACCCTATAAAATACAATATAGGAGAAGATAAAAATTGCGTTCAACGTTTGCATCAAATCCTTGAACGCTTTTGTATTTATTTTTTTTTTAAATAAAAAAAATACATTTGTTTTGTAAAAGAAAGCGTCAAATGCATCATTTTATTAAAACATCATATAGATACGTCCAAAAAGATAAACAAAAAAGTTTTACATACTTGTGTGTTTTGAAAGTAATGCCGCCACAATGGTCGGATTTTATCTTGACCACCGACATCCCAGACAGTGAAGCTTATATTTTTATATTCTACTGTCTCTACATTGAAACCTGTAATTTAAAAATGAGAAATATCCATAAAATTATGTTACAAAACGTGTTATTTGATTGCTCAATATTTTTCATTCGCGGCTTAGACAGAAGTAAAGTTTATGTTCCTTTAAATAATTTTGTATGCAAAGGAATTAAATTCTTTAACCCCATAAAATTAGAAATAATAGTACATTATGCTACAAGGGTATTAAGGTGACACAACACCTTTAAATCCTGAAAAAAATAATTATGAGTGAAAATGACAAAATTAAAGTAAATTACTTGAAATTTTTTTTAGTGATATTTAGTACAAATACCTTTAACTTTACTGTGCTAAAACCTTAATTATCCCTGCTGGTCTATTGTGGCACTCGGTGCAATGTTTTGTGAATTTTTCCACTGTCCGTAGGATTCTAAGAATACAAATGGTTCTTTTGGGCTCAGATTCAAGGAGGATACTTTGTACACTTGTAGTTTCGGTATAAATGCAGGGATTTTGATTTGAATGCTTAGAAATGGATTGGCGATGAAAATACTGATTTTTTTCGTTTTTTTTTCGCTTATTATGCCACTTTTATGGGTATTTGGTTCTTTTGGGCTCAAATTCCAGGAAAATACTTTGTACACCTGTAGTTTTGGTATAAATGCAGGGATTTTAATTTGAATGTTAAGAAAATGTTTTATACCCAAAAAGATGGCATAATAAGCGAAAAAAACGAAAAAAATCAGTATTTTCATCGCCAAACCTTTTCTAAGCATTCAAATCAAAATCCCTGCAAGGTTTTAGCACGGTATAGTTAAAGGTATTTATACTAAATATCACTATAAAACATTTCAAATGATTTACTTCTATTTTGTCATTTTTATTCATCATTTTTTTCAGGATTTAAAAGTATTGTGCCCCCTTAAGTACTCTACGCCTATGAAAATAATTTCCACGAGGGTACGATACATCATCACCCGAGGGGAAAATATTCTTGCGAGGACAGTAATCACCCAAAAAATATTTTACTTTTGTTTGAGTTGCGCGCACGCATTCACTCTACTCTAAGGGAACCAAGGTAGGAAGAATCGCAGAAGGTCAACAAAACTAAGAAGAATTAACTAGGCGGAGTAAAGGTGAGAGGAGCAGAGTGTGACAGACAAAGGTCGGGTTTTTTAAATGATTCCTCCATAAACAAACACATGTAGATGTAGCGTCAATTTCTGACGTCTGCTCGTCCTTACTACCAGCCCTTTGGCGTGTCTGAGTCGCGTTTCATGATGTGTTCGCTCAGGTTAAGAGTTACTCCGTCCTTTGGCAGGACAGGAATACCCAAGAAGGAGGTATACCTAGCACAAAAGGTTCGCCTTGTAGCTATTGTAGATGTGTAAAGCAAGGAGTTATGTCTCCTCCTTGCTTTACACATTTACAATAGCTACAAGGCGAACCTTTTGTGATCATCACATACAACAACAGACGGTATTAAACCCGGTATCCCAGAGCACCTTATGTATAAGGTACAGAGGGGACGCATGCCTCCTATTTTCGTCGCCGTCATCTATAGACCACCAGGTATTTCTTTCACGAGTAACTCTAACTTGAGAAGACTATGAACATCGAATAATTATGGGAGATCTCAGTGCGAACATGTTATCGACGTCTCAAGATGCGAATTTTATCAAGGATTTAGCCTGTGAGCTAAATCTTAAATTAGTAGATCATATCGCGATGCATCACGTTGTAGACATACTTAACATCACGACATCACGATTCAGACTCCGAAGTCGCCTAGTCCTGCTCCTTTCTTTTACAAAAACTTTAAATCAATCAGGCAAAAAGAGCTTCTTCTTATTTATGAAGCCTGTGATTGGTCGACCATCAGTTGCCCGGACATAACGGTAGACAGCAAATTAGAATCGTTTAGCTGTATCATGACCGTTCTTGATAAGCCCCTTTAAAAGAATTCAAACCAAAAATAAAAAGGTTTCACAATGGGTCAACGTAGAATTGCAAGATCTATATGTTAAATGTGATGCTGTTTAGCGTAGATTCCAACATATCTGTGATGAGAGATTCTCGCTGGAGTAAGTTTAAGTTTCTCGGGCTTCAAGCAGAACAGCGCACAATTGAAGCGCGAGAGACTTTTATCCAAAATAGAATTTCAGAGGCCCTGAATAATAACAAAAACATCTGAAATGAGCTTCGCAATCTTAGAATTTTGTCTGCGACTAGGGAGGAGCTGCATAATTTCTCCCCGGACGAATACAAATCACTTTGCTGGGGTCTCTGTATCGCAATCCGAAGGTAAGGTGAACTTGAATAATATCGTGATGTCGGCCAGTGAAGCTGGTTTCACCTTCTGTAAAATCACTTTTCCGGACGTGGTCCTAGCCGTTGCGCATTTCTCATCTCAGGCTAAAGGGGAAGATGGCATTCCTCAAGATGCATATTTAAGGTTCTGGAGAAGATTGTTCATGATCAGATATCGAAGTATGTAGAGTCAACGAAATTTGTTGATCCATGCCAGGCGGGTTTTCGGCGGCTTCATAGCACACAAACAGCACTACTGAGCGGGTATCAATAGCAAAAAACATTGCTTACTATTCTCCTAATGTTTGATTTCAGCAAAGCGTTCGACAAAATCTCGCATTCCAAACTTCTTTGTAAGCTAATAGGAATAGGTTTTTCAAGGTCTGTTGTCCTGTCAATCAAATCATACATTACAGGTCGCAACCATTGAGTGGTTACCAAAATAGTTGGCAATTCTGATTGGCTCACAACCAATCTCGGCGTTGAGCAGTGCTCAGTTCTGGGGTCTCTTTTGTTTAGCCTTTACATTAATGATCCCCAAGACATTTTAGCTACTTTTAAGTTCTCTGAGGGCAAATTATCAAAAAGTGTCGAACATTTGCTATATGCTGATGACCTTCAAGTCTATACTCAGGTGACAAGGGATAATTTGAGCGATGGTGTAGACAGTCTGTCAATTGTGGCGCGTGCAGTGTCAGCTTGGGCTTCAGCGAACGCGCTTTGTCTCAATGTTGGGAAAACTAAAGCTACCATTTTCGGATCAGAATGTATCATTAACAAGGTGCAAAGTCTCGAGCTACCTGGCATTGAGATCGAAGATAGTGTTTTTGTACTCTTTATTAACGCTGTAATCAAAGTCGATGTTGTTATGGATTCGAAAATGACATAGAAACCGCAGGGCTATTTCACGTCAATAGAGTTCTTTATAGACTCAGATCCTTGAGATCCAGCACCACCGAGGCGTTGCGGAAGCAGCTGGCCAGAGCTCTTGCTACGCCGCACTTGGATTACTGCTCTCTTGTCTATCTTGATGTATCAGGTCAGCAAAACACTCGACTTCAGTGACTTATGTGTGAGGTACATCTGTGGTGTTAGAAGGTACAAGCACATCTCTCTCCACACTGAAAAAAAACAGCCGTTTCTGCTGTAGAACACGGTAGTTTTAGCGAGTGTCACCACAGTAGCGACTTTTCAGTAAAAACAGCGAGTGGCCACTGGTAGTTTTGGCAGGTCTCGGCGAGCTGTCTCTATCTCGAGAATATTTAGGTTATGTGTCACGTTTAAACCACCAAAAATCTTAAGAAAATAGTTTTTTTGATAAGTAATATGATTAATTAACATAAAGTTATAAGTAATGATCATTATAAGAGAGAAAAATACCTTGAATAACAACCATCAACCTATTAGCATCCCATTATCGCATGCAGAGTGGCTATTAGCAAATAAGTTACATAAACATTTTTAATTTTGTTACTTATCAGTCCCATAATGCTCATTACTTATATTTTATCATAATACTCAATAAAAAAATTATTTTCTTAAGATTTTTGGTGTTTTAAAAGGTGATGCATAACCTAAATATCCTCGAGATAGAGACAGCTCGCCGAGACCTGCCAAAACTACCAGTGGCTACTCGCTGTTTTTACTGAAAAGTCGCTATTGTGGCGCACTCGCTAATACTACCGCGTTTTACAGTAGAAACGGCTGTTTTTTTTCAGTGCAGAGGAGGAAGGTAGGCTAGATTTCGGTGCAGGCAAACTTAGGGTGCATGCTTATGGAATTTCCTCCCGCGCGAATTGAGAGATCTTCCGCCGCTCAGCAGTTTTAAGTCTGCAATACGTCGGTATATATACCAGCGCGAGATCGAATATGCCGACGACATATATAAAAATTATCTGGTACCTCTTGTGATACTTCTGTAATAGTTATGTGATACATCGAAAGCTATTGTACCGTCCGAATGTAAACTTATATTGTATTGATTGTATGTAAACATTGACGCGATAGAATAGGTTAAATCTTGTAACACACCGTACAAGCACCGCAGTGCGTAAAATATCATGAAAAAACAAAAACCATTTAAACGCAATTTTAGATAATACGCGAGTATTGTTCGCTCCCCCACTCTTCACGCTAACGCTCCGGGCCACAGCTGAGCGCCCAGCAGCAGCAGAACACCGGCAGCGCTACGAGCCAGCATCGGCGGCAGCAGAAACAGCGGCGGAGCGGTGAGCGCGCACAACGCGCGTATATACCTGTATATATCCCGAAGCGAGCGGCGCAGCAGGCGCGTAGATTTACATAATCAAGAGTGGGAGCTCTAAAGCAGCGACGGCGCGGCGCGTGCATTAATATAAGATTGTATATATGGAACTGGTATATAGGTGGGAATGTGAGTGTGATGTGTGAATGTGCGCGTTTTTCCGGCGGCTCTATTCCCGCTCTCTCCGGAGCCTTTATAAGGTCATGCGCGGCCTATGGCCAGAAACTAGCCGAAGCGCAACTTAAGCGCCAGCGCAACTAAAGCGCTTAGTCAGGGACTGTCTTGAGCAACTTACGCTTTAAGCAGGTAAATACTTAGAAATATTTCTACAGTCTCTGTACATCCGTGGCCAGTAATACCAAAACTACATTCCATTTGTTAATCATGGCATTCTCGCAGCATTCGTTCTTCCTGTTCCTCGGGTATAACTAGCTTTTACGGCTCTTCGCCCCCCCCCCCCCCCCAACAATTTTCCAGTCTAGAAAAAAGTAGAGTTGTCTTTGACCGATTTATATTTAGCGGTATACCAAGGGTCTTGCGATTGCAGATCCTGACTTATCGACGCTATCTTTGATTAATGGTCTGTACCTTTTCGATGCTAGATTGTGTATTTGTGCCTCTGCAATTTAAGCGACCAGCGCGCTAGTCTTCCGATTGGCTTACTAAGATTGAGAAGCTAGCGGAGGCTGCTGTAAGTGTAATCTATTATCACTGTGAAGCCCTGTATATATTGGCGAAACTCCCTTATTGCGAAGCGATTGCGATGATGTGCATTTGATTGCGATTTGAGATGTTGCAACACAGCTAAGCACTTACGCTCGCTCACCGTAAAGTCATGTTTTGCGGGCGTAAGTACTCGGCTTAAAAACAAGAGCACTACTATCGGTTAAAAAATAATAGTCCTCTGGCTACTTTGTTGAATATCTTGAAAAAAAATCGCTTACTATTGGGATTAACTGTTCATTGAAGCTTAACTATTCAGTATTGAAATGGTATAGGTTGGGTTTAATAAAAATCCAAATTGGATTTATAGTGACAGCTAGAAGGTAAAAAAATGCAGTTTTTTGACCGACTTTTTTCAATCCCGACTTTGAAAGCTAGTCACTTTGTTAAAAATGTTGATAAACGATTGCAAAAAATGGAATTTTTAAAAAATGTTTAAAAATTTAATCGTAATGCTGCTTAATAGATAAGAAACTATCTCAGTAATGAAAAGTCATAGAGAGCTCGGACGAGGCTTGAAAAATTGATAAAAAATTAAACTGTTTAGGGGGATGTCAACGCAAAAGCTTCGCAAATCCGCAACGGGTATTTCCTATTTCCAAACTTCTAGAAAAACAGAACGATTTATTAAACTCAACACTACGGCGCTACAGACTCAGTTTTTCATTTGCAAGCTTTATTTAAAAAGTTTTATGTAAAATTAGATTTTAAGGTTTGCGCTGCAATCGCATGAGTACGACGAAGTACGCGTAAACATCTGTTCGTATTTCCAAGATTTTAGAAAAACAAAAAGTCCGATCGAAATTTTCTTTCGGTTGAACGATTCATTAAACTTAACACTACGGCGCTACAGACTCAGCTTTTCATTTGCAAACTTTATTCAAAACGTTTTACGTAATAGAAAAATAGTCTTTTTTGGGACGAAATTCCCTTAAACACTAGCGAATTATTAATACAAGTATATTACGTTTTTAATAACAGCGGTTTAAAGATTAAGCCATTAATAGCGGCTTAATGTGTTTAAGTCGCTGGTCGTAAATCTGTGTTTTTGTCAAACACTATAGGAAAGAAAAGTAAGACCCATGCAGTCGTAGCTGAAATTTGAAGCTTGCTCGTATTACTATCTACCCGATTTCATATGTGACTGCATGGATCTTGCTTGACAATTAAAGCTTTCATTGCATCAAAAGCTTCTTGCTATTCTTCGTCCCAGATATACGGCTAATCATTCTTGGTGGGTTGCGTTAGCGGTTCTAGCAAGGTTGCGTAATTTTCTAAGAATTGGTCAGGTTCAGGTTTTTGGTATCGGATACTCAATTAGCGGCGCAATCTCGTTGGGTCTTGCCTGAAGCCATCCCGATTTACTAACAAGTTTCAAGATATTTCACCTCATCTCTACAAAATACGCTCTTGTCGCGGTTTATTCTTAACTCGCATGTGCTACTCGAATGTCTGTTGCAATTATTGTGTCATCGAGGTACGCAAATGGTACATTTGCAGTTCTAAAGCGATAATTTCGTCTTTGAGCCGCTGTAAAATAGCCCTGGCTACTGATAATTCGAACAGGAGTCGTTTAAACTGATATAGTCCTATTTCGTGGGCTGTAAACGCCATATACTTTAGTAGTATAACGTTTATCTGCGACAGTGGATACGCATCACAACGTGTATCTACGTTACTTCTCCTGAAGTCCAAGAAGAATTGATATTTCTCGTTAGTCTTCCGTACTATTACTACGGGGCTCGAAGATGCGCTATTCGACGGCTCGATTATGCCTGCCGCGAGCACAGTTTTTACTTGCCCATAAATATCTTCTAGTTTCTTGGACGCGCTCTATTGGCTTTCTTGACTACACTCCCATCGTATGATCGAACCAGCTCGTGCAGTCGATATTCTTGGCTTTTTTCATGTTTTTTAGTGATTTTTCGCATCTAGTGCTTTGAGGGGACACAACACTTTTAAATCCTGAAAAAAAGAATTATGAGTAAAAATGACAAAATTAAAGTAAATCATTTGAAATTTTTTTTAGTGATATTTAGTATAAATACCTTCAACTTTACCGTGCTAAAACCTTAATTATCCCTGCTGGCCCATTGTGGCACTCGGTGCAATGTTTTGTGAATTTGTTCACTGTCCGCAGGATTCTAAGAATACAAATGGTTCTTTTGGGCTCAGATTCAAGGAGGATACTTTGTACACTTGTAGTTTTGGTATAAATGCAGGGATTTTTATTTGAATGCTTAGAAATGGTTTGGCGATGAAAATACTGATTTTTTTCGTTTTTTTTTTCGCTTATTATGCCACCTTTTTGGGTATTTGGTTCTTTTGGGCTCAAATTCCAGGAAAATACTTTGTACACCTGTATTTTTGGTATGAATGCAGGGATTTTAATTTGAATGTTAAGAAAATGTTTTATACCCAAAAAGATGGCATAATAAGCGAAAAAAACGAAAAAAATCAGTATTTTCATCGCCAAACCATTTCTAAGCATTCAAATAAAAATCCCTGCATTTATACCAAAACTACAAGTATACAAAGTATCCTCCTTGAATCTGAGCCCAAAAGAACTATTTGTATTCTTAGAATCCTGCGGACAGTGAACAAATTCACAAAACATTGCACCGAGTGCCACAATGGGCCAGCAGGGATAATTAAGGTTTTAGCACGGTAAAGTTAAAGGTATTTATACTAAATATCACTAAAAAAATTTCAAGTGATTTACTTTAATTTTGTCATTTTCACTCATAATTATTTTTTTTAGGATTTAAAGGTGTTGTGTCCCCTTAAGGTTATGTTTTATGATAAAAGCACTAGCGTCATCGTATTCTACATAAAGAAAATACTTTATCTTACATAATACCCTTGTAAAAACGTTCTCCATTTATTTGCCATTACATGGCAAAATTCGGATAGCATTCCCATCCCTTGGAGTATCGGTTTACCAATAAGACGTATTTCGTCACGGATTTAAGCATTTATTGCCCAATGAATATGGAAAATTTTAGAGTATACTTTTAAGGTTACGTTCTCTTGATAATCTTGATTAAAGTCGTTTATTACACTTTTACGACGTATGGCTGTGATCTGATGTGTACGTAAAAATTAAAATCAGATACGTCTAGGTGTCGAAGGCCAGCAATGGCGGGGTTTAGGTAGTGAGATATGTGATTTTTGATACTCAGATGTGCATACTGCTACTATTGATGGTATCTAGGTGTACGTAGCTTTTTAAGTCTCAGTGTGAAAACTAGCTTTAGATATCAAAAAATCACCTAACGCAAACCTGCAAAATCGCCTCAAAATCGCTTAGCACCAAAAGCTCTCTGCTCCCTTTACCGCTGTGCGCACACAGAGTTAAGGGAGTATCGAGAACTGCATTCAAAGTTCCGTAGAGTAACGTGCACACATCTCTGCGAGTCCTAAAGGTTACGCTGAAAGAAAAAACAACAGTTTTTTCTGTAAAACACGGCAATTTTAGTTGTGTTGCCACCGGAGCGACTGTTCAGTAAAAACAGCGAGTGGCCACTGCCTACTGAAAAAAAGCAGATGACAATCAACTGATTATTAGCTGATAATCTGCTGATAATCGTGCCAAAATGTCAGCTGATTATCAGGTGATATCAGCTTAATATTTTTATTTAAGCTGATAGTTACAAATATGCGTTTATATGAGATAAAATGCTAATGATAATCAGCTGATTATCAGGTGATAATCATCAAAAAATTTAACCTTCAGTATATTTTTTCGAAGTTTTTTTAAATTAATAACATTTATAAAATTCATATAATGAGGGCTAATATGGTGTTATCGTCCAGATGATAACACCAAAACACTGGCTGTGAGCTGCAAAATTATTATTTATTAATATTTAAAAACATTTTTGCTTGAATCAAATTATTAGAAAATAAAAATTTTGTAGCTCAAAGCCAGTGTTTTGGTGTTATCATCTGGATGATATTATCAGCTAATAATCAGTTGATTGTCATCTGCTTTTTGGGGGGGGGTGGTAGTTTTGGTAGGTCTTGCAAAGCTGTCTCTATTTCGAGGAAATGTAGGTTATGTATAACCTCCCTGCTAAAAATAGTCAATAGGGATCAATCAGAATCGATTAAATTAACAACGAATTCTATGCTAATCCTGAATGCCATTTTTTGTTTAAGGACTCGATTAAAATCGATTAGAATCGACCGGAGTCAATAGATTTTGATATGGAAAACAAGAATTGGAGTCGATAGTTAATACCAAACATTGGTTTCTATTAACTTTACTGGTTCTTTTTTGTATAGAATTTTATCGTTTCCTATAGATTTCTATTGATTCTATCCATTTTTATCGAGTTTTTATGCAATAAATGGGACTCAGATATAGTTTAGAATTCAATTAATAATTTAATTGATCTCTATTGACTATTTTTAACAAGGCTTTTAAAACATAGAAAATCTTGAGAAATTAATTTTTTTAATGAGATAATTTAACAAATCATGTTACTCATTAAAAAAATTAATTTCTGAAGATTGTTTTATGTTTTAAAAGACTATACACAACCTACATATCCTCAAGATAAAGACAGCTTGCCAAGACCTGCCAAAATTACCAGTAGCCACTCGCTGTTTTTACTGAACTACCGTGTTTTACAGCAGAAACTGCTGTGTTTTATTTTCTGTGTACACAGAACACCCAGTTGACGTGTCCGACTGCCGCTGTGTGCACACAGGGCAATCGAAACCGCCACTGCACTGAACATCCAAGCCGACAAAGCTGTGCGCACACGACCTTCTCGCGACCTAATGTTTCCATAAGGACATAAGTACTTCCGACCTACACTGCACCGTAACACCATAATCGCACCGTTCAACCGTATCTTTGTAAAGCGAATTTAAAGGCGAAATCTTTCTAAGTTCTTTCACAGTTGTAGTTTATAGTCTAAATATAGTATTACATTTATTAAATATAACGCGCAGAGTTATCAATTGCACTTTCCCCTTCCAAATCCTGGTTCTCAACCGAAACACCCAGCGACAGGGGAAACGAGATCGTTACAACATAGCGTTTGAAAAGCTTTTTCAATCACTCTAATATTCTCCATCAACTGGTACAATCGATAATCATTAAAAAAGTTCAAACTTTTTGAAATATCTGGCAATCTTAAGAATGGCAGATTGGAGAGACCGCGAGATTTGAATTGAAAATCGGAAGCCTACTAAATTCATTATTATTAATGTAGTGATGCACCTTAGGACAAGTTTTTATATTATTTTAAAAAACAGCATTCAGTTTTAGACAAATATGTAAGTAAAATATTATGAATCCAAGATAGAGTGTCAATATGAATATCTTGCGATATCCGCCATTTTGAGGTTATGAAATTTACAAGCATATTTTCGAAAAAATTATGATTTGCTGATGCGTTAACATGATTAATCGTGTAAATATTATAATATCTATTCATAAAGTAGATCACAACATTTATGATGATGACTTTTTTATACTTTTGACGTTCAATTTAAATCTCGCGGTCTCTCCAATCTGCCGTTCTTAAGATTGCCAGACTCCATGTAAACGCAGCCTAAAATATGGCGCACGTGTTGCAAAAAATGAACTCGCGATTTCTTTTGAAGGGAACATAAATTTTGGCGACGCTAATGATCCTTAGGATGATATAATACATCACAAAAACGTAATTTTTATAAAGATTAAAAAGTGCATTCTAATTTTTATTAAAAGTTTGAAATCTCAAAATCAAGTTTTTCAAGAGTTAAAAGATTAAAACACGCATTTTTTAAAAATAAAAATTAAAAAAAAAAGGTATTTAACTATGCAACTGATGTAGAGCAGAACTAACAAGCCTGCTTTGTATATTTTACTTCAAAAGACCCCGGGGATTTATACGGGATTTTGGTTCCCTGCTAAATGGATTGAAATTTTGATATATTGTAGTTTATCATCTCCCGATCATAATTCCTATGGGCCCAAATCAGGAAAATAATGATTTAATGCACCGATTTTGGTGAAGGTTAGAGAGGCCGAACATGCAACTTCAGATGGTCGGCAGGCGCAACAGGTTATTGTTGTTGTTTACCTAACCCCCGAGATGAGAGAACGCCGAAAGCCTTGATTTCATAGCATCTGCTGAAGTTTTCTTTCGCTTATTTGCAGCGAAAATTCAAAACACTTCGAGAGCGGTCATTTTGGAGCAACTGCTGTCTTTCCACGCTTTTCCGGCCTTATTACACTGGCCAACGGGACGAGAAGCGCGATCTGCGTCGAGACTCGCAAGATAAGGGTTTTTTCAGAGCGAAAAGTTCCGCGGAAAGTACCGCACAAAGTCTTGATGATAGGCCTGGGGAAAGACCGACAGAAAGCTCTGCATAGAGTCCCGCGGAAAGTACCGCACAAAGTCCCGCTGACAGGCCCGCGGAAAGAGCCGCAGAAAGCTCTGCACAAAGTCCCGCTGATAGGCCCACGGAAAGAGCGGCAGAAAGCTCCGCATAGAGTCCCACTGATAAGCCCGCGGAAAGTACCGCACAAAGTCCCGCTGATAGTCCCGCGGAAAGTACCGCAGAAAGTTTTGCAAAAAGTCCCGCTGATAGGCCTGCGGAAAGAGCCGCATAAAGTTCTGCTGATCGGCCGCGGAAAGAGTTTCTCGTGCAGTTTGCCAATGACGAAAGGCAGCTTTCGCGTTTTCAGAATTTTCGCTCTGAAAAAACCCTTATCTTGCGAATCTCGACGCAGATCGTGATTCTCGCGCCGTTTGCCAGTGTGATAAGGCCGGAAAAGCGTGGAAAGACAACCGCAGCTGCTCCAAAAAGACAGCTCTCGAAGTTTTTTAAATTTTTGCTGCAAATAAGCAAAAGAAAACTTCAGCAGATGCTATGAAATCAAGGCTTTCGCCGTTCTCTCATCTCGGGGGTTAGGTAAAAAACAACAATAACCTGTTGCGTCTGCCGACCGTCTGAAGTTGCACGCTCGGCCTCTCTAACCTTCACAAAAATTGGTGCATTAAATCATTATTTTCTCGGAAACGGCTCATTTTCTTAATTTGGGACCATAAGAATTATGATCGGGAGATAATAAACTTCAATATATCAAAATTTTAACCCATTTGGCAAGGAACCAAAATCCCGTATAAATCCCCGGGGTCTTTTAGAACTGCAAAAATATTAAGAAGATTTTAGATAACAAATTTTTTTTAATTAAAACTTTTAATCATTGAAACTTATAGATTTGTTTGATATAAATTTATTATTATACATATAATTATTTCTTATAAGATAAGTTTAAAAGCACCTATCTTACATGGTTTGTAATTCGTACAATAACATTAACTTTAAATGCAAAAACAAATCTTACCTATTGTTGGAATCGTTGTCACAATTTCTCCTAATTTTAATTTGTATAGAATTGTAGTTTTACCAGCTGCATCAAGCCCAACCATCAAAATTCGCATTTCTTTTTTGCCGAAAAGGCCTTTGAACAATGTAGCAAACATGTTACCCATGATTACTACTAACTTTTAATCTTCCTGAAAAAATATCGACATAAGAATAACTTTATCATACTCAAATAATAATAATTCATTTTTTTAATACTGCAATATTCCTATTTAGTCAATTTGTATCCATTTACATTATATGAGCAAGAATGCCGATCGTAGCGATATTTCACGGCTAGTAGGTGAATGCCTGTTTTCAGAAATTACTCGCAAGCGGTGAGAATCGACTGCAGTTCGTATAAGAGCAAAGGCATTCCGAATGAAAAAATGACGTCATTAAATAAAATTATTAAATGTCATTAAGAAATGACGCCATTAAATTACGTTATTAGGAAGAGCATCCGTAGCTCAATAGGCTAATGAGTATGCCGTGACCGTCCGAAGCACACTCGCTCAAGGAGTCATGGGTTCGATTCCCGGTGAAGTCACTCAGATTTTTTCTAAGTTGTTTTTAACGGGAAAAATACCTAAGACACCGGCTGTTTCGAGACAGATTTTTCCCCAGAATTTTTCTTCAAATAATTCTGGGTTTTCTCTGCCTCACAGGCGCAAGCCTGAGCGAAAGCGAAACAGTGGAAGGGACTTTGTAGGTAAGACAGAATTGCAGATAGCCATCCCTGGCTATCTGCAATTCCATGTATTAGGCATGAAGCGCCGGCCTTACTGGTGAGGAGCTGGTCTCTGAAATATGAGACCTTCTCGGGGAATGGCTACACTGAGAGACGGACCCGATGCCCTCTCTTGGACAGAGTGCTGGCTTAACCAGCAAACTGTGCGTCTGGAATATGTCCCCACTGGAAGAGTATCTCAGAGAAGAAAAACCCAAGGTAGGAAAAAATACATAAAGGTATATCGTACAAAAATCTACAGCAGCGTCCCGTAATATAACAAAAACGAACGGTTTAAATTTATATTCGGGGGGAGTAAAAAAGCTTTAATTAGATTGAAATTTTGGGAAAAGATAGATCTTTTGTTTGTCTCTCACCCTGTATGACTTATAGCACGTATAACTGGAAATTACTATTTTTGTTAAACCTTATAACTCGCTGGCAAAAATTTAAAATGTTTTAAAATGATTTAAGGTTTTATAAGGTTATGAGGGCTCTATTGTATTAGGTAGTACTACCCTTACTGTGGTAGTCAAAACAAGCCCACTTTTTATATGTTGTTTATTTGCGAGGTACACATAATAATAGAAGTTGCATAAATTAAGTTACATTGAATAATGATTAAACATTCTCATTGTCACAGACGCACGATTGCGGCACATAAATATTGCTTTGTTTGTGGGTACCAAAAACAGACTAATAATATATTAGTTCCTTTAGAGGCCCGAATTCAAGTTTATAGTAAAATGAATGTTTTTATTCCACATGGCAATAGATGCTGTTGCACACATTTAATTAAAAAAAGATTTTATGAAGATGAACTAAATAAAATTAATATTTTTTCCACTACAAGTACGGTATATATTGATGAATTACTACAATTTTTGAGTCAATTATCAATGAAAGCAGACGAAACTTTATTAGATACAGTAGCTGAATTTTCCATGCCTGAAAAAAATTGAAAGTTTTTACGGGATTAACGTGGGAAAATATTAATTATCTTAAAGATCAACTCACTTCTCTGAAGAATTCCTGTGTAAGGACAGCGACACAAGCCATTGTCGTATTTTTATTCAAAATGAAACATTGAAAGCGAACAACAAGTATCTCGTTTTTGTCAATCAGTATTATTATCTTTCGAAAAAGATTTACTACCAAAACACTTTGGATTAGAAAATGTAGACAGAAATGAATTGATTGAAAATCAAACTTCTAATATGGCAAAGAAATTACATCCTGGTAAACAACTTATTTTGATTGCTGATGGTACTTATATAAGGCATGAAAAAAGCTCTAATAACGAGTACCAAAGAAAATCTTATTCAGGCCAAAAAAAAGTTCCTCTGACTAAACCATTTACTATATGTACTACTAATGGTTATGTTGTTGACCAGTTAGGTCCATATCTTGCAAATAAAAATGATGCTACAATACTGATTGAAATATTGGAAGAGAAGCAGAATATTTTACAGAAACTTCTTCGCCAAGGGGACATTTTTATACTGGATAGAGGTTTCAGGGACATTAAACAAAAATTAGAAAATATGGGTTATATTGTTTTGATGCCTGCACTCAAAGGTTCAAAATCTCAACTTTCTACGCAAGAATCAAATGAAACAAGATTCACGACAAAACTGCGATGGGTTGTTGAAGCAGTGCACGGAGTTCAAAAGAAAAAATATAGGTTATTAGATCACAAACTTGATAATAAAATGGTGAAAAATACTGGATCTTATTGTAAAATTTCTTGCTACTTAAATAACTTGTTTGGCAAACGCCTAGATTCTGATGAAGACATGCAAGATGAAATATTTAGTGCTATGCAATCTAGAAAAAATGTTGAAAATACATTAGCAGTTTTAGTAGCAGACAAAAGATGGAGTCGTCGGAAACTACCATTTAAAATAATAACTTCGGATGATTTACCAGACTTTCCTGAATTAACAATAAAAGATTTGAAAATTCTGTTTACAGGAACATATCAGCTTAAACAGACAATATCTTACTTAGCGGAAATGCTTGACGCAGATAATAATTTGAAGATTGGATATTCAAAAGAGACTAACAATATTTTCAAACTTGAAGTTCAATCCAGGCATATTAACAGAAAACAATACAAATGTTTCGTTGAGTATAAACCAAATGGTATTGGTTATTCTAGCATCTTAAGACACTGTTGTGATTGTGCTAACGGTAACCGTACTATAGGATGTTGTGCGCATATTGCTGCCATAATCTATTATCTTTCACATGGAAGATATTTATCAAAAATCATACGACCAGCTGAAATTCTGTCTAAAATGTTTCTTAATGATCAAATTGAAGTGTGTATTGATGAAGATAGTGACAATGATGAGTGAATCATTTTTTCTATTGTGAACATTCGTTATTTTTAAAAAGCTACTTGTATACGTTCCATAATTTATTTTAAATAGCCTATGAAGATAATAAATTATACTTTGTACGAATTGAACATACTTAACTTCAATTCCTTTTTACCTGATAATTATTACTGTCAATAGATTTTGAATAATCAATTAAGTAGAGGCAGATAAGCCAAATATGGCCTTTTTAAGACCACAAGACGCCAAAAGTACCCTCAAACGATCGATTTCAAGGCTATGTTTAGCTAAAAACAGGCTTTTTTGCGTGAAAACCCTTGCATTATGACATTTTTAGGTTAGTTTTGGGTTACATGGTACCAAAAATGGCCTTTTTCGGCGTTAAATCACTCAAATGAGGGCATTTTTAGGTTAAAGAGAAAAGCAGACACTGACAGCGGCGATATTCTTTTTATATATAGAGAGAAACCCTTTATTACCTCAAATTCTGATAAGACCATCATTGAAAACGTAAGATAATATAAAAAATACGGCTTGGAGCGAACAAAATATTTCATTTGATTATGTTTTCATGGGAAGATATGCAAAACTACTCAAAAGGAGTCACTTTAGTAACTAAATTGTAACATAACCAGCTAAAAACGTGAAAAAATGGCAAAAAAATCAGTTTTTGGCTCAAATCGAGTTGTGCCACCATTTTTAAGGAAAAAACGTTAGTGCCATCGTAAAGAACGGGAAAAAGTACACAAAAAAAGTCTACTTAAAAAGTTGCACCTCAAAAACAAGGGGGTCAAAATATCGATTGAAAACTTTAATAATTTTTTTAGATCCGATATTTGAGGTTATGTAATCCCAAAAAAATTGCAGTTATTCATGACATAAAAATACACCAATGTGAATTTTTAAAAAAATTTTTATCCTATAGGGACTTCAGAAAAAAATAAAATCAAAAAAACACGTTTATCGACGTTACTGCGCATGCGCACTAGGCAGAGAGCTAAAAATTTGGCTATGGGAGTTTTTTTTTATCCCCCATCGAATGGTATATAACATATATACATTTTCCAAGGGGGCCATTTCACCATAGTAACCCGGCTATAGCCTTTATATCGTTTGATATTGTGACAAGTAATGGACGGGAACAGCGCCCGTTTAACAACTAGTCAGTGAGATTGCAAGATAGTTCCGAGCCACCCACCGATATCCGATACACTTCTTCTATACACTTCTTTTTAATGGGCCCACCCACTATAACGTTCACTCCACCCCTCTAAATGTCACCCTTTTCCTATTTTAAAGATTTTGATCGGATTTTTCTGATTACCATAGTCTTTTGCTAAGAAAATTGCTTCTTTAATAAAATAATTTTGATTAAAAATATTTTAAAAAAGCATTAACATACTGTATATTTGAATAATAATTTAATTATTGGAACTATAAATTTAGTTGGAGGAAGCTACGTCTTAAGCTTGCAATTAGCTATACGTACAGCAAATATCACGTATGGAATGGTACATTACAATATTAGTGACAGAAGTCGTACTTTACTTATCTTTACTTATAAGATTTTAGTACAATATAGGCTTACTTGTTCTAATACTTTCTTAAGTGATTCACTCTGATTTACATGAATACGCAAAAATACTGTTCTCGTTTAAGAGCATTCGAAAAAATAATATTCCTTTGTTTAAAGAAAAAGATGTAAAATGGATTGAAGGTTATAAATGCATTAGAACAATTTGCTAATTTCAATCTGTTTTAAAAACCATTTATAAGATAGTACATCTTAGTATAGTATCCAATCTGTTTTAATACATATAGTAATCCATAGAACCTGGTAGAAATAATCAGATGTACTAAATCATTCCAAACTATGCTAAACTATGCCAATCAACGTCAAATCGTACCAAACTGTACCACACCATGCCAAACTATGCCACTTTGTGCTACACTCATGGCATTTCAGACACATAGCTAGATTTGGCACAGTTTGGCACTGTGTGACATATGATGGCAAAGTATTAGACAGTTAGTCACAATATTATAATTTTAAAATTGAAATATTTCAGACACATAGCTAGATTTGGCTCAGTTTGGCACTGTGTGACATATGATGGCAAAGTATTAGACAGTTAGTCACAATATTATAATTTTAAAATTGAAATTTTTTTTTTTTCAAATATCGAGTATATTTTGTACAGGCTTTTACTAACAATGAATAGTGCCTTAAAACTGTACAAGTATGCCTTGTAAACATGGTAAGCTATAAATTAAACACTATGATTTAATTTCAGCACATGTTCAATTTCTTTTCTCTTTCAGTAGGCGTGGTTGTTCATGGATATCTTGTGATGTTTGTGTGATTTGTTGTTTAACACCTGTGAGAATACTGCGACGGGGTGACCGTCGAGGTAGAAATCTCTCTCTCTCTCTCTGATTGAAATTCGAGATTCTTGAAGAGGATTTTTACATAAGAGATGATAATATTATATAAAAAAATGGCTACAGTGAAAAAAAGAGTAACTTAGTAAAGTGTAAAATTTGTATGTATACAAAAGTTATAAATGATCTATTGTTAACAGTTTGAATTCCTTGTATAGTATAATCTCTAAAAAAAATTGTACTTATATTGTTTGTATGACGTTCTAATACATAAAAAGAAAATTTTAGTTCTTCGCCAATAAACAAAATGAAACAGGCATGGCAAGTTACATAATAATTATCTTGGGAGTTATCCCTTGCTTTATTACGATTAATTATAATAAACTTGACTTTGTTTGATTGATCTCGGTTCTTTTCTATCTGAGATTTCGTTGCGGAATATATCAAACTCGCCTAACCTTATACTTTTTCAAAAGTTAATTTTTTTTAGAGATTTCAATCCTTTTTAGTGAATTTTTTTGAGTATTTCATATTCGACGTCGTAAAAATAAAATGCAAACATCTTTAGCATCTTTCGACCACAGCTTTTTTGCAACATTTTTATCACTAACATGAAATCACTGATTGTACTGATATACACCACCCTGAATTATTTCTACACCTAGACACCAAAAACCACGATGCGAACTACCCAGAACCCCGTTGTCAGCCACCCTGTACACCTGGACACCTTCCTCGAATGATTTTTACAGCTAGACACCAAAAACCATGGAGCGCAGCACCTAGACGTCGTCATCGGCCACCCTGCACACCTAGAAACCACCCTCGAATGATGTATTTACCTAGACATAATAAATCACGGAGTGCAGCAACTAGACCTCAAAAGCATAACCTTCAATTCAAGCAGACAATGTAAACACTTTTACTCTGCGGGAAAGCGATACCCAACTGTATTACACATAATAGCTTACTGTGGGAAAGCGATACCCAACTGTATTACATATACTAGCTTACTGTGGGAAAGCGATACCCAACTGTATTACACATAATAGCTTACTGTGGGAAAGCGATACCCAACTGTATTACACATAATAGCTTGTGCGACCAATTTCACGCTCCTACAACTTTTCAGCTAGGAAGCCAACTTCACAGTCCTACCACACTGGAAATAAATGTAGTGAAACCATTCCGAGCATTTGCGATATATACACTCATTTATTATAAAAAAAACGGCTTATTTACAAAAATTTTGGTTGGAAATCATAGTTCAGCTTAGAAAAGATACTAATAAGCCAAAAAACTCACGAACAGTAACAATAAGTATTTTATTCTGCATCATGAAAAATCCGAACACCAATATAGAAGTAAATAGTGTCACGGGCGTCGCGGCCCCGTCTGCTTCTCAAACTCGCCTTCGTGGCGCTGCCGCGCCACTTGATTTAATGAAAAACTGCGATATCATCGCCTACGCGGAGAGAAGTTTTCAGCAGAAAGTGTGGTGCCCGAGAAACGCTCACCGCGTTAAATATCTTTCCACAATCACAAAAGAAATCTATATGCAAAATGAGCTCTCTAGACCTGTTAGTTTTCGAATGAGAAAAAATGCAAAAATGGAGAAACAGGTATCGGTCTCAAAATCTCTCACAACTGTTAAAAGTCAAAATTCTAATTAATGCCTTGACTAAAAAGCTAAAATACTTATCACTTTCTTCATGTAAAAATACACTGGAAACCAGAAATACAATGTGCTAGATGGTAGTTTCTGTGTAACTGTCTACAAGCAAAATTGATCCGCTAAATTAAAAAATTCATATGGACCTCAATGTGAAAATATGAATGAAAAAAGTTAAATCATAATCATGTAGGTTACATGTTTTCTATGTAGCATAGTAAGTATCTGTGTAAAATTTCAGTTGTATAGCTTTTTTATAATGCAAATAAATGGCATTTTAATGATAGACAAACCCACTGACTCTTATACTGAACTTTTCTTCAAATTCACTATTTAAACCAATGATGTCGACATTGAGCATTATAAATTATTTATTAAAAAATAGTTTTGAGGGATTTAGTAACGTCTTACATGCTTATAAAATATTAGCAGACGTTAGTGTGCCGCCCAACACTTATGGTAGATTTTCTACCAGTGTTATTAGACAGAGATAGAATCAAGAGCGCTTACGCTAACAAAAAAAGTCATGACCGGATGTTGTGAAGCCAAGATAAACATTATGTCATTGACTCATGTAGTTCGCATATGTTTAAGTCAGGAAGTCTAAGCATCTTCAAGGGCAGGCAATACGCACTGTTTTTAAAATAATAGTTCCTTAGTATTTTAAATAATAAGGTCTATGGGACAAAATAATAAAACACAACCTCTGTTTTTTGGACAAACATTTTTTCTATACACTGAAAAAAAAAAACATAGCTGTTTCTGCTGTAAAACACGGCAGTTTTAGCAAGTGGCGCCACACTAGCGACTTTTCAGTAAAAACAGCAAGTGGCCACTGGTAGTTTTGGCAGGTCTCGGCAAGCTGTCTTTATCTCAAGGATATGCAGGTTAAGTATCACCTTACAACATCAAAAATCTTGAGAAATTAATTTTTTTAATGAGTAGTATGATTAATTCAATTAAAATTATAAGTAATGATCGTTATAAAAGAGTAAAATACCTTGAATAACAACCATCAACTTATTACCATCCCATTATCGCATACAGAGTGACTATTAGCAAATAAGTTACATAAACATTTTTAATTTTGTTACTTATTAGTCCCATAATCGTGATTACTTATAATTTCATCACAATACTCATTAAAAAATTAATTTCTCAAGATTTTTGGTATTTCAAAAGGTGATACATAACCTACATATCCTCGAGATAGACAGCTCACCGAGACCTTCCAAAACTACCAGTGACCACTCGCTGTTTAAAAAGGCTGTGTTTTTTTCAGTGTAGATTCAGCCATATCCGTGATATAAAGGGTATGAACTCTGTTCATAACCTAATCTATCTGAATACAGATATTTATTTATATTCTTAGCATGTGAAAGTCTAAAAGAATTCTTTATTTCTAGATAGTAATAAAAAGGTAAAAAAAAAAAAATTAAAAACACTTAAAAAATGATAATAATCAATCCTCTAAATATTAGTTGATATGAATTAATAGGATATTTTCTTGCTGATTCCTAATAGCATTTTTTTATTTATTATTAAGACTGAATTAAATTGCATAGTGTTGATAATAATTGGAATCTGCGCTAATAGAACTTTAATAACAATTTAATGGCTTCAATTTAAAAAGGCATATCTCAGTAGATAATAATGTTTATAATATAAAATTAATAAAAGTAACATCTAACTAAATAATGTACTAATTTTTTTAGATTGATCTATATTTTGTCAATTAATTATACAAAAAGCAACCAATGTCTCTATTCAGACTACTCATGTTCCAACTGTCTGACATACCTTTTCAAAAATTTTTCAGAAGATATCAACTACTGTTTCTATCTGATTTAAACAAAATCAAATGCATTATAAGGCAACAAGATTTCATGAAAAAATTATAAACAATCATGCTGTCATTCAAATATCATACTTTTAAAATCTCTTCTTTAATATAAGTTTAGTACATTAAAATTATTATATCCTTATTTTACTAGGAATAAATATTTATATCTTGTAATGTTTAAATGAAAAAAAAAGATCACTTCAAGAATTTAAAATTTAAGCTAATGATTCTAACGATTTAAATACTAAAACACTAAAAAGATTTAAATAATCACTCATGTAAATATACTATTAATATAACAATTTCATTCATTTTGTTTTATCTCAGCTTCTAAGTTTATCTAAGTTAAAAGTATGACATATAACAATAATGAAAAGTTTTCAATGTGCCAAAGAATGCATTTATGTATGTGAGCTTACTAGCAAGTGTATATATATATATATATACACACGCAAATATTCGTGCATGTGTTTGTGTGTGCATAGGGTGTCCACCAGACAATCATATATTAAGACTAAAATCGTCATTTGATTTTAGATTTTAAGTAAAAGAAATAGTGTTGTATACAAAGAATAATTCAACATATTTTGGTTGGAATCCACCATAAACTAATTCTGACTAATTGGACAAAAGGAGAATATTAGACAATGGTTACACAAAAAATTGTTTGACACTCACCTTGCAAAATTAAAAGCAATATTTTGATCCAAAAGTTAATTGCTATTTTTCTTAAACTAATTGTTATAAATGATAATATTATAATATCAGTATTATAAATATAATATAAATATATACATAAATATATTTATATTATTATTTTAATTATATTATTAATTTATTTAAATATATTGTATATTATATATATATATATATATATATATATATATTAATAAAAAAGCTGATGTGTAAACTGAGAAAACATAAAACTAATATTTCTTAAGAACTATCGTCTGTCAAAATGGCGGCGAAGGAAAGAATTCATGCTTAATGCCACGTATAGTAGAGAATGCGATAGAAAGATAGAATATCTGAAAATTTCCCAATTGGTTCATGAGCAGTCACATGGCACACAAAAGACGGAAATACTACGATTTTATTTAAGGGTGCACTTTCATACGTACGATATTGATATCTATCGTAAACACATCATAAAATCATCATTTCATAAAAATCGTATGAATAACCATATTTAATATTCATACAACTTATTATAGGCCCGTTACACTCTAAAAACCAGATAATTGGAACAGATACAAATAAAAAATAACATTGATCTGTATATCTATACATATGAAAAACAGGAACAGATACATGGAACAGCACGCTAGACGCTGTTCCTCAATTCTCACAGATAAGGCCTGGACACTTGAAAAAGGAATACAAAACTAGCGCGCCACACGCGGCGTACGGTGCTTGCAAGCATCAGGTAATCAATTAAAGCTTTTGGGCCAGATAGGGCGTGTCACACAAAAATTGTTATTTAATTATATGTACCAAAAATCGTTTCTACAGTTGTTGTTTATGTACAAGCGTTTTGAAAAAATGTTTGTCACGGTAAAAAGTTGTGTTTTTAAAATATCTACAACGTTTACATTTAAGGTTTTTATGTATAATGTATAGCCTCAAAGTTTTATAATGAATACTGGTTTATTGCTATAAAAAAATCGATTTTGGCCTGTTAACTCAAATTAAAAGCATTTTCACGCTTGAGTGTAAATAGGAAAAAGTTGTATTTCTTTGATATCTACAACTTTTCTATTTAACTTTTTTTGTAGAATGCATAGAATTCGAGCCAAAAAACCGTTTTTAGCGATTTTTGGATGTGACCGCATTCTGCGTATGCATGCAGAATCGAGCCCAAAATAAATTTGGCACCTTACTATTACGAGGGGAGTTAGCACACAAATTTTTAGGTCGATTAATAAAAGTCTCTTAGAGATAATCGTGTAACACCAAAATTTTTATTCAAAAAACACGCAAAAATTGAACAAATTGTGCCCGCATTTTAAAAAAACGTATACGATCGGGATAAAAAAAAATTAGTTTATAAATTTGTGCAAGAGAAGACTCCTCCCAAAATTTCAGCCCGATCGGTCGAAAATTGCGTGAGATATCGCATCTCACACATTTTTCGATGACAAAACTATAAAGGCACTTCCGTGTCGCGGTCGTGCCTAAAAACGTAGGAACAGCGAGGAACAGCTCGCGCTGTGCCTGTGTGTCGATATGCCTCGCTCAAGGGTAAGGGTAAAAATTTTGAAAAATAAAGATTTGAAAGGCAAAAATTACGAATTGAATTATAACGAAAGGTAAAATTTTCAGTCCCAGAATATTGGAAACCCTGCTAAAAGAAGTTAATAGAAGTTGATAGAAATCAATAAGATTTTTTATCGACTTTCGAGTCTAACTTCGAGTCTAACTTTTAATAATTTTTTGCATTAGAACTTGATAAAACGCGATAACATCGATATAAGTCGATAAAATTCTATATGAACAAATTTAATAGAAATCGATGGAAGTTAAAGAAGATTGAGTCTATAGCTTTTAATTGTGATTTTTCATATAGAATTTTATCGACTTATATCGACGTTATCATCAAGTTCTAATGTAAAAAATGCTATTAAAAGTTAGACCTAAAGTCGATAAAGAATCCTATTGATTTCTATCAACTTCTATTAACTTTTTTTAGCAGCGAAGGTATAAATTGTGGAAATAATTGGGTGTGCCAAAGTGTGCCAAACTATGCTAAAGTATGTCAAAATGTGCCAAAGTGTGCCCCTACTGAAAAAAATCAGATGACAATCAACTGATAATCAGCTGATAATCAGCTGATAATCATGCCACAACGTCAGCTGATTATCAGGTGATTTCGGCTCAGTATTTTTAATAAAGCTGATAATTATTATAAATATGCGTTTATGTGAGATAAAATGTTGATGATAATCAGGTGATAATCAGGTGATTATCATTCAAAATTTGTAACCTTTAATATATTTATTATAAGTTGTTTAAAATAAGTAAAATTTATAAATTTCAATAATTTAATTTAAACAAATTTTTTTTAATTGTTAAAAAACAATAATATTGGAGCTCACAGCTAGAGTTTTCGTGTTATCATCCTGATGGTAACACCAGTACTGGCCCTCATTATTTGAAATTTATAAATTTTACTTATTTTAAACAACTTATAATAAATATATTAAAGGTTACAAATTTTGAATGATTATCACCTGATTATCATCAACATTTTATCTCACATAAACGAATATTTATAATTATCAGCTTTATTAAAAATACTGAGCCGCAATCACCTGATAATCAGCTGACGTTTTGGCATGATTATCAGCTGAGTATCAGCTGATTATCAGTTGATTGTCATCTGATTTTTTTCAGTAGGGGCGATACTGTGCCAAAGTGTGCCAAAGTGCCCCCGGGGTACCGGGATAACATCGCGTCTCGGGCTTTTTGGGGTTGCGCGTGCCTGCTATAAATGGAATCATTGTAACGTCTTTAAGACAATCTTTCGTTAGAATTTTCAAAAATTTTTTTTCCCGTCATTCGGGAAGTCATAATGTTGATATTTTGGCGGCACAGCATGCCAGGTCACATTACGACGGCACAAAACTTTGTCAGAATGACGGCCATGTATGCCGGCTGTATGACACCGGCATGAACAAAGGCATAATGTCGGCATTTTGCGGTCACGCCGTGTTGGCACTCATGGCAGCATTATGATGACATTATGAGGAGCTACCTGACGGCATTGTGTCTTCGACCCGTGATCAAAATTTAGTAACATTTGGCGCTGTCAGAGTGCTAGCAGAATGCCTGCTTGGACTGCTGCTCGCCGTAACAGCATTCTGTCGGAACAAAATTCCCGCAGAATGCCGGCATTGTTGGCTGCGGAACTTAGAAAATTTTCGGCCGCACAATTCACGAAACAAGGCTTTTCAATGTATTCTATTGTTCAGGCGGTTAATTTTGTTATAATTTATTCACCGGACTTTGTTTGTTGTCAATTATTTACTAATTATGTTATTATGACTACTCTTTTATGACTACTGAATTTATAGCAGCCTGCCGGTTTCGCGCCTTTCCATTATATAAAAATTCTATTCGAGAATCTCGAACTCGATCACGAACTCGATCTCGAAACAAATGAGTGGAGTAAGTCGCGCCGAGCAAACATCGCGAATGTAAATAAACAAACTGATGGCTGAATTCAAATGCGCTTATGGGGTTAGAATGAACGCATACACTCATTTCAGACCGATTGTGTGCTCTGATATTCAGACCCATTTATATATGTATACACTGAGATTAGATCAGGCGCGAAATGGCGCCAATGTTATGAATTTTGATCATTATTTTCCATTTTCTGTAGATTTTGTAAATAATTTTATTTTTCTTTATTTAATTACTAAATAACTATTACAAAATCTATTTTTTCATAAGAAATCGAATCAAATATGGTTAGAACAGGGAAGGTTGATCGAGACAAGCGCTATATGAAAGATTATAATCCAAATACGAGACATTGGCGCGCTTGCGCGCCTGATTTACCCTAGTACACGAAATAAGCGGCAAATATCGATGTTGTTATCGCGTTAATAATAATTCTAGTTATTGTTTATTACAATAACTTGCAACTTTATTAATATTAACAGCTACTAAAGTGCCAGCCTGCTAACCGAAAGGTTCAGGGTTCGATCCCCGCTCAGGTATAAATTTTTTCTTTTATCTTAATTTAAGTGCCGGCACGATGCTTGCACCGCGCGCCAGCATTGTGCTGAGCATGGTGCCGTCATGAAAATTTGCTGCACTTTGGCACACTTTGACACACATGGATTTTTCGGAAACAAACATCTCTTTTTTGACAAAGTATGGCACAGTATGGCATAGTTTGGCACAGTATGACACAGCATGGCACACTTTATTACACTTTGGCACACTATGGCACACTTTGGCACACTTCGGTACAGTGAGATATATTCCGCCGCCCGCGCGCCAAAACAAATATTTTATAGCATCTGCCTGCCCTAAGTCCGCTATATCACAACTATCCGTGACATAAACAGTCCTGTACTGCACCGTGCGGTTAGCGTTCGAGCGTAGCGAGTATCTGTAAGTCCGGCAGGCAGATTAGAATATTTTGTTAGAGAGTGGCAGGAAATCAGGGCTAACAAATTTATCATTGACGTAATTAGGAACTATAAAATACCCTTCGTAAAGGAACCCTTTGAACTTAGCCCTCCGAGGTATGAAGTTTCGAACAAGGATTTTGATAGGTATAAGAGAGCCGTAGACAATTTATTACTTAAGGGCGCGATAGAAGTATGTAAGCCTCGCGACGACTAATTTCTTTTCTCTTATTTTCTAGTTCCTAAGAAAGATGGCACAGATAGGTTCATACTTAATTTGTAGAAGTTAAATAGTTTCATAAAGACGGATCACTTTAAGCTTGAGGACCTTCGTTCAGCCACCAATCTTATTTTTCCAGATTGTTTCATGTGTACTGTTGATCTACAGGATGCGTATTTTACGATACCTATATACAGACATAGCAAAAGATCTTTACGTTTCTTTTTCAATGGTAGGATATACCAATTTATATGTCTCCCCTTTGGCTTATGTACTGCACCTTATATCTTCACGAAAATTATAAAAGTTCCTATTCAAAATTTGCGATCAAGAGGTTTCATTATTGTTAATTATCTAGATGATATGTTGATTATTGCTCCGAATGAAGACATTTGCAGACGCAGAGGCATTATTACTTGTAATTTCTTAAGATCGCTAGGTTTTGTGATAAATACTGAAAAATGTATGCTTAGGCCTACTCGCATTTGTAGATTTTTAGGTTTTAATATTAACTCAATCGCATTTACAATTGAATTGCCCGAGGAGAGGTGATTTAAATTGTTGGACAGGCTACAAAAATTCCAATTTACTCGACTAATAGGTCTCTCATCTCATATCCGTTTGTCCTGCTATAAACTATGCTTGGCTTTATACCAAGAATCTAGAAGCCCACAAATTGTCTTCTCTTATTGTTAATAATTATGATTATTCAGCCCAGATGTTTATTTATTACCTTCATATATGCATCAGGATTTATCCTGGTGGTCTAAGAGTATCCAAAATTCGGTACGCACCATTAGATCGACTATTTTTGACCTAACTATATTCACTGATGCTTCTAATTCGGGCTGAGATGCCACGGATGGTAATAATAGCATTTTTGGTTTTTGGGACAAAAATCAAAGGAAAATGCACATTCATTATAAAAAATTACTAACATTTAGGTTTGCTCTTCAGAAACTGCCAGGTATCCCAAGTAACTCACAGATACTTTTTTGTATTGACAATACCACTGCATTATCTTATGGCAATAAGATAGGTGGAGTTAGATTTAGCAAGTATAATAAACTAGCAAGAGATATATGGCAGTGGGCGGAAGAGAGAAGTTAATAACTTTATTTTCGGATCTTATGTTACTTCGAAAGACAATTTCGAGGCTGACGCTCTCTCACGAATTGGTAAGAATGACACAGAATGGGAGTTGTGTGAAGAGGCATTTAACATTATAATTCATAAATTTGGTTATCCAGAGGTTGATCTCTTTGCAAATAGAAGGAACGCCAAATATAAAAAATTTTTCTCTCGTTTCCCAGACTCTGAGGTTTACCTGGTAGATGCATTTACCGCAGAGTGGTCTGGTTTCTCTTTTTACGCTTTTCCACCTTTTGCGTTTATACTAAAAGCACTATCGAAGATACGTAGAGAACAGGCTGCGGGCATTATGGTGATTCCAGACTGGCTCAGTCAGCCCTGGTATCCTCTGTTTACATCGTTAATTGTAGAACAGATAATTTTTGGACCAAGTGTGAATTTATTGTTATCACCTTGTAGGAACATTATGCACCCAAGGGCAGCCCGGATGTCATTAATAGCAGCCAAAGTTTCAGGACAGCTTTTCTCAAGAACGATGTACCATCAGATGCCATAGAGATCATGATGGCTTCCCTTTCAAAATCTACTCAGGCACAATACAACACAGCACTGAAACTTTGGCTGGAACATTGTTTGGACGGCTTTAGCCTAAACACGTCAACTTTATTATCTGATTTAAAATTAATGTTTAAGAAAGGAGCAAGTTATGGAACACTTAACTCTTTTAGAAGTGCCATTTTCCTTTTGTCTAAGGATAAGGTAGGGGAGAACGTCTCAATATGCAGATTTTTGAAGGGAGTCTCTAGACTTCAACCTCCTAAGCCTAAATATGCATTTACTTGGGATGTCTTTATAGTACTTAAGTACTTGGAAGATCTATATCTATTAGATAAGATCTCTTTTTCTGATCTAATGTACAAGACTGTGAATTTATATTGTTATTATGTACAGCTCACAAAGCACAAACAATAGCAAATATTAGACTGAGAAACATTACATTTTCTTGTGATCAGGTTATGATTCATATTAATGACAACATAAAAACATCAGCCGTGGGGTGCTGTCAACCCCTTTTGATTTTACCCTTTTATAGTCAGAATCCAAAGGTATGCCCAGCGGCGGCATTGTTAAGTTATATAGAAAGATCAAAGGCCCTTAGGGTGACAAGTGATAAACTATTTATAGCGATAAGAAAGCCTCACAATGAGGTTGGTGCTCAGACGATTAGTAGGTGGGCCAAAGAGATTTTAGGTAAGAGCGGTATTGATCTGACGATCTTTTCCGCACATTCTACTAGACATGCAGCTACATCATTAGCCAATTCTAAGGTAATTAACTTAGATACTATCAGACGAACAGCTGGCTGGTCTGCACAGTCGCAAATTTTTGCCAAGTTTTATAATAAGCCTATTTTGCCCTTAGATTCACAGGAGTTCGCACTCTCAATACTAAAGAATTATTATAGTAAAGTAGAATCAACTATATAGCAGATAAAAAAAATAAAATAGAGTAAGAAAGAAAAAAGAATTAATGTTATTTTAATACATTTTGTACCAGTTTTCTTTTATCGTATTAAAAGTTATGCATTTCAAAAACACTGTTGTACAATTGTTATCTCTTAACTACTACATGGTAATATTGAGAACTAGATGAAATATAATTGTACGATCAAACGAACTGACCTTGTAAAGTTCGATCGTAATTATATTTCATCTCGTTCGAAGATATTACCAGTCCCGCCCATGATTTAATAGTTGTTCGTACCTCACAAATTTCCACCCCTTTTTATCAACAATTGATACAACGTCTCTAAAGATTATGAAGCTAGGTAGAGAGCCGCAGCGCAGACCAGCGGTCAGTCTCTCTTGTTTCTTTTTTGTTTCGCTGAAGGTTGTGACATCTCGCGGGAGCGAAGAGTACTACATGGTAATTTCTTCGAACGAGATTAAATATAATTACAATCGAACTTCACAAGGTAAGTTCGTTTGATCGTACAATTAGTATTTGATG
Source organism: Nasonia vitripennis (assembly GCF_009193385.2). Classification (NCBI taxonomy): domain Eukaryota; kingdom Metazoa; phylum Arthropoda; class Insecta; order Hymenoptera; family Pteromalidae; genus Nasonia; species Nasonia vitripennis. Next base: position 1,283,724 of record NW_022279615.1, on the reverse strand, counting down.
ATAGCTCATGGTGATTTGCTGAAAACATTTGTCGCCAAGCAAAAAGAGTTTTTACTAAAGCAGTCAATAATTTATTTAGCTAATTACAATTTAAATTCAAGAAATTCTTTGTTTATTGGTGGACAACTAAAATGTTCTTTTCATGTTTTAGAACATCATACAAACACCATAAGTACAATGAAACGGGCATGGCAAGTTAAATAGTAATTATCTTGAGAGTTGCTCCTCGCTTCATTACGATTAAATATGATAAACTTGACTTTGTTTGATTGATCTCAGTTCTTTTCTATCTGTAGTTTCGTTGCGGAATATATCAAACTCGCCTAACCTTTTATTTTTTTCAAAAGTTAATTTTTTTAAGAGTTTTATTACATGTTTTTATTATATGATTTTTTAGTCCCAAATATTCATCTAATAAAATCATATACTAAAATCATGTATAGTAAAAATATATAACAATATGATTTATGAGGGAAATGACACATATACACATAGCATTACAAGATAAAAGGTCGACAAAATGATAGAATATTTTATAATGAATATTGTACACATGTTTTTTACATATTTACCATATTTTAATAATAATATAAATTATGCCCAACAGATAAATATGTACAATTATTGGCATTCAAATAAATTTATTTTGAAAATCAGAAATATTTTAAATATAATAAAGCTTTAATTGGGAATTGACGTTAGAAATGTATGCTAAGCACAAAATAAATTGTACTTATCTTCTATTACAAAGAAAAGTCGATCTCTATGTGTCATTTATAACCAGTGACGTGATTCTATAAAAATATTCACACGTCAGTGTAAGATCTGTTCAGAGGTAATATACTGAATATTTGATATTATGGTTTAATATGCACTATAGTGAATTATGCATTTAATTTTTTACACAAATGTTTTACAAATTGTGTAGAAACATATGGCTGTGGCGGCTTAAAAAATCATATGCGTACTAATATGTGAAAGATAAATCTATTTGTCAAAATAACAACCACTTGATTTATTGTTTAGTTTTGAAACAGCATTACATATGAATTGTAACGTGGCAGTTCGACTGCACGTTACAAGTGGAAAAATTGCGTCGCGCAATAGAGAGGTGACGACAACCTCGCAACGTGGCAGGTTGAGCCGCGAGTAGACGCACAGAAGGGGGAGTAGTTCGCGTGGGGAGCGCGCGCAGCGCTGGCCCCGCGGCCACGTGTTGCCGCGTTGCGAGAGCTCGGCCTCTTTCGCTCCGCAACGCTGCTACCGATAGGACGTCTGCGCTGCTCGCCGAGGTTTTCGATTGTCTCGTGACCCCGGTACCCGCGCGCCATTGCTGCTCGCCTTCGCTCTCGCTATCGTAGCATGTAAGTAAAAGTGTACTTAGCGTGCGAATAAATCTGTGCCTCGGATGAACGCGTCGCGACACGGTTAGTGCGACGCAATGCACTTTGACGGTCGTGGCAAGGGCGGCGAGTCAAGTGCCGTGAGGTCTCCTCGCCTGTTGCGAATTTTGTAAGCTCTCGTTTTTCCTCGCTATCGTTCCTTTCACGCTACCGTTACCCTCCGCTCAAGTTGCCGTTTGTCTTTTTCACGCTCTCGATCTCGCACAATTTCTCGCTATCGTTACCCATGTATTGTGCATATTTCCTCGCTATCGCTCTCCCCTCGTATTGTACCTCCCCGCTATCGTTTCCTCACCCCCGCTATTCCTATCAGCTACTGATTACTGCGTGTTACCGAGCTACGGTTAGTAAGTAAGTTAGCGATTAAGTTAGGTTAGCTATTATTAGAGTTTCCGTTAAGTAGCTGTTAGAATGCACGAGTGTGCGCGGAGAGGGCGGGCAAGTGTTGTGTGTCGTCGCGCGGTCGTGTCGAGGTCGTCACATCGTGAAGTGGTTTTCGGGGATTTATTATAGTAGTACGGGTTTTTCACGACGCGGTATATGGAAAAATAAGCGTCTGATGGGCCGGGGAAATCGCATAACTCGCGAGAATAGGCCTCGACGGACGCGCTGGTCGTCGGGGCCGGTAGACGATCAGAGAGGCGAGGCGGGTATTTGCCCGCACCGACAAGTCGGCGGACGGCGCGCTGAGGAGCGGGTGATCTCCCCGGAAGGAGGTTAGAATTATTAAAATCGTTGCGGGGCCGCGTGTAGAAATTCGCTCTTACTCACGATGACCTCGATTCGGCGGCGTGACGTGCCGCATAGTAGTTTGGTTAATTCAGCGTAGCGCCTCTGGACTGGAGGCCGCAGGTTTTCGGCAGGTTGCCGTGGTTTTTAAGAGAGAACATGAAGAATAAATACGACATATCATATCAGCAGCAAGCCTTAATGAGTTTTATGACCCACGACCCTGTTCGATACTCCACCCATTCCTTAGAGCTAGTCGAGCTCATCTCCTACGCCGTCAGGTCCCAACACACGGTGGCGCTCATACGGAAAGGGGATCGCGGGATCCTTGGCATCTCGATGCCTGGCGCCCTGGGCCGAGGCGGCCCGCCACCGTGTATGCATTGGAGTGTGACGGCGCGCGAACATAGATTTAAGAACGCTGGGCTGCGCTAGCAGAACCCAGTGTTTCAAAATATTCAGCTCTGTAGCTGTGATAGTTTTTGAGAAACACAAAAAACAAATTGTAAAACAAGTACACGGAGTTGATCCAGAATAATGTTTTTGAAGTTACACGGAGTTGATCCAGAATAATGTTTTTGAAGTTACTTGAAACCTATCACAGTTGAAGGACTGTAATTTTTCATGTAGGTTTGTTTCAACTTAATAAAACAATAAATCAAGTGGTTTGTATCTTACCTAATAGATTTATGGTTTTCATATCAGTACTCATGTGATTTTTTAAGCTGCCACAGCTATAGAGACCACTGCGAAAGTGTGAACCAAAGCAGTTGAGTGAAAATTGTTAGAGTAGCACGTTTCTACACAATTTGTAAAATATTTGTATAAAAATTAGAAGTATAGTTCTTTATAAGTAAATTTTTTATGAATAAAAACTATCGAAATGTACATTTAGCAAATATGTAGAACGATTCAAAATCGTCTGAAACGCATAAAAAACACGGTTCTACAAGTAGATTTTTTCCCACGGAACTTAGTTAATTAACGCACTTGGTCAGATGAGATTTATCAATAGGGTGTGTATTATGTTGTTGTGTTGAGTCTGAAGGAATGTTAAAATTGTCAAACGCGAGATATTTAGGATGGCATAAAAAAACAAAAAGCACGTGGATCCGACAACTACAGTTATCTGTTGATAGTTTATCATTTTTTAAAATTATTAAAGAAGGATGCCTCTACACGTCCAGCCGGAGATCAAGGCTTAGGTTGAATAATTCAATCGCAACAACTGACGACGATCGCTTCATTCGGATACAGCAATTTATAGTTAATTTTGTAAATGCTGTGAATTTCTTAATAGATTGTTTATCTGTAAAAAGAGTTGTAAATATTTCTCAAGAAGTCTCTGATATAGCTATTAAAACTGCTAGAATCAAAAAAATATGTATTTCTATGAATGCCAATAATTGTACATAATTATCTGTTGGGCCTAATTTATATTATTATTAACATATGGTAAATATGTAAAAAACATGTGCACAATATTCATTATAAAATATTCATCATTTTGTCTACCTTTTATCTTGTAATGCTATATGTATATGTGTCATTTCCCTCATAAATCAAATTGTTATACTAAAATCATGTATAGTAAAAATGTATACTATGATTTTATTACATAAATATTTGGGACTAAAAAATCATATAATAAAAACATATAATAAAATTATGTAACAATATCATATACTAAATTCACCTAATTATTTTCAACCGGGAGGAATTACTTAAGTTGTGTTTAATTTTCTTGAGAGCAGTACCATCTACTGAAGTAAAATCACGAAAGCCTAGTACGTTCCATCATGCACGGCCTTGGCCATCTACTCTTGAAAAATATATTTGTTTCGAGAATCTTTAAAATTATGTGATGTTGCGCTTTTTATAACCGATTCGGTGACGCAAACAATCAATTACACTGGTTTCTGAGTCGAACTTCGTACCGCGGACTCTGACATCTGCAGAGGGGGACAATGTGTAGGTTTTGGAAGCAGGTACTCCTGGCGTGGCAGAGGTGCAGAAATAAAGCTTAATACACACTGTTTATGCTGAATAACAAAAGTCGTATATTTTTCAACCCCCAGTAGGGAACAAACTTTGTCCGAATACAATTTTACCCGTTATTATAGACCTCGGAATCAAACGCGTGATGCTACTTAATGCGAAACGACGTCATTTAAATACCACTTGTTACAATCGATATTGACATAAGTTAATAAACAACGAGCTTCGACTATCGTAGAACGAGACTAACCGTTTCGTCGGGACGTTACAACCCGTATTCAAATCATCCAATATGGCGTCGGCGTCGCATCAAAGGACGCGGCGTCCGTCAAGATGGCGTCTGACCGTTGGATTTGCCCTCTGGCCTCGTTGATAATGTCTTTTTCGCTGTTGGCTTACTGCTGCTGGCTACGTGCTGAAAAACGCGTAAATCTCCGATAAGGTCGTGACAATCGTCCGCTATAGAACAATTTCGCCGGCGGATCTATTTGATCAACCGCGTCTCTACGCATACGAAGCGGCTATTCGTTCGTTTCCGATACGCACCGTTTCTCGCTTCGCATAAACCCCAAACCCAACACTCACCGAACAAATAATTATAGGCTGGGTGCCGAGTGTGCAACAACTTACTACAACGTCTACTTCTCCACTCGAACGTCACTCAATGGCTTCCTACTCTCTCTCTCTCTCTCTCTCTCTCTCTCTCTCCCTCTCTCTCTCTCTCTCTCTCTCTCTCTCTCTCTCTCTCTCTCTCTCTGTCCTGTCGGTTCAACGGTTGAGACAATTCTGATCGAGAAGGAAGTCTCCTTCTTTTCACTCACCCTGCGCGTTCCCGGAAAAGACGCATTCGAAACGCCCTCTATATATTATTCCTCCCGCGCGAAGAAGTGCGAATCATCATGAATACTAATGGCGTCCTGTGGTGCCAATTGCGAATTGGCGCTATTGTCTCCTCCTGACGCCACCTAAGGCGGTCATTCGCGACGATAACGAATAATATGAAAACAGCTAGTGGCAACGTGCCATATTTTGCAATGGCGCTCGCAAGTGTCGACGCGCCTTTTCCGCCTGCTGTACTCGAGTCAGCCGCATAGCTCTCTCTCTCCCGCCGAGACTCACGCGCGCGTTCCCTCTGTCCGCGGCTATACCTTCTCTCGGCTGTTATGTGCTCGCGGCCGGCGCTCACCTATTCGCACAAATACTTCTGCGAGCGAGATGCGCGGCGAGGATGCGCAACGGCCAGTTGCGGCCTCGCGGCTGTCGCGCGCGTATCTCCCCGTCTCCCCGAGGACGACGCGAAGCCTCCTGGTGGGTGCAGGAGCAGGTGCGCGACGGCTGTGTCGGTACATCAGCCCGACAACACATGACAGAACGCGACGGCGCCATCGTACGGCATAGTCGCCTGCCAACCCTGCAGGGGAGCCACCGTTGCTCCGCGTGGTTGGCAGCTGAGGTTATATACCTCGGCGCTACGATAACCATTGTTATTGTTCCTCTGCCGCATTACAATCTGCAGCAGGGAACAATATCCGCTACGCGTTTGTCGGTGCATAGTGTACACGTGCAGCCGAACAGGCTGCACGTCGCAATGCCCCCCCCCCCCTAAACCAAAGTTCCCACGGAATTTTGGATTACCTCGTGGGGATGACTGCTTCTTTCTGGATCGGACGTCACTGGAGCCCCCTCCTGGACGATGGCCTCTGATCTCGCCGCTTCATCCTGAAAGTTCGCCGCTAAGAATAAGTCCCGTTAACACGTTTCCAGCTCCAACTCTACGACACCGGGGAACGGAACGGCACGACGCTAAAACACGACCATCAACTGGCGCTAGTATTTGGCAAACCGTCCACGATTTGAGGCACTAGGGTTTTTATACAGGGAGGAACAAAAAGCTTTTCCCCGGGTTCCATTTATTTGGAGCTCTTTATTCTATACCAAAAAAAAGAAAAAGAAACACAAGGAAGGACCCCGAGTGCGACCTGAGCAATGCCAGGACCTCCGGCGGAGCCGTAGCGATGTTGTGGAGGGCCTCCATCCAGAGGCTCGGCAGCTGATTTTGGAATTGCGCGTGGGGTGGCGCGTCAATCTGGGGGCCACGGGCTGGGTGTTCCCAGGTACCGGGCCTCCCGGCTTCTCCTTCGGGATCTCCCCGTTCTCTCGGGCGAAATCCCTGGCGGCGCAAATAGATGACGTGGGCGTCACGACACCGCGGACAGTTCGTCAAGTCCGTTTCCTGCCGGCCACAATTAATACAGAAACAGGTCGGCCGCGCCCGGCATTCTGTCCGACAGTGTCCCGGCTGCCAGCAATTAAAGCACGTCCGGAGAGGCGGGTCAACAGTTTGGTCCGTCGCGATGGGAGTCAACCCTCCGAACATGACTCCGTCGAGCCTTACCCGGCTCTCCGGCGCGATGAGCGCGAATGCGAACGGGAGCCCGTATTCGTCGTACCACCATAGCGACGGGGCACCGTGCCCGTGCTAGGACTCCCGCTCGAGTCACTCTCGGTGCCCGGAATCTCCAGACGGGGCATGAGCGGAGCGTTTCTCGGCGAGGGAGGCGGCTGATAAAATGGGATATCCACCTGAAACGTCGCGAACCGTCAACAGGGTCCCGTGGCGCTAATTTAGTGGAATACGTACCTCCACGGCTTCCCGACGGATCGGTGGACCCGGGGGGGGGGGGGTGGACAGTGGTCACGGTGACGAGCCGGTCCGGTCACCACCGACTCAACGACCTCCAACTCGAGGTGGCGCAACGGATTGTATTTACGCCTCTTGCCGTTGGGACCTCGAAGTCGAGGATACTCCCTCACTTTTTCTGCCCTCTCGTTGGAGATAACGATGGTGAGGTCGTTGTCGTCGCTCACCAAGGCATCGCCTTTCGAGGGATCCGGGTCTCCGTGACCACTGTACTCTAGCGCTCCTCCTCCTCCCGAGAGCTGGCGCTAGCGCAGGCGGGGCTCCGGCGAGCCCAAATCTCCGCCGTCCGGGTCATGTCCGTAACCGCGCGACCCTGACGCCGCTTCTCCCGCTGCAGTTCGATCGCGCGCAACTCCTTCTCGCACTCCTCCTCGATCTTGGCGATATGGTCGACCCAAGATACGGTCTTCATGTTTAATTACTGGGGAATTTAAAGTCCATTAGTATGGAGTCAGTAAGTCATTGCAAACCCGTCACCAGACTTCACGACGCTATGGCACAACACAGAGACAACACAACATACCTCCGTTGTGGCTAAGTATTCGCGGCACGATTTCGCGGAGGCACGTATCGACGTATCTCGCTCACGTGGACTTGGGCAGTCTGGTGCTTATCCTTCGTCTCTAGGATGTATACTAGTGGCGATAACTTCTGAAGGATTACGCACGGTTCGCTGTAATTCGCGTCTAATTTGTTACATTTTCCTTCAACTCCTTTGGAGAGGGAATGTACCTTGCGACGTACCACATCACCCACCTCAAATTCTACTACCCGCTTCCCTTGGTTGTACACCGCGGCTTGCTTACACCAGGCTCCGTCCAAATGTTTCAGGACGATATCACGAAGCGCATCCAACCGTTTTACCCGATCTACCCAGACCGAAGGGTCTAATTCGATTTTGGGACATCGTACTTCTACTTCCCGGCGCAAACTTTTCACTGGTTGGGGATGGCGTCCATAATTTAGGAACGTCGGCGAAACCTGGGTGCTCAACTGCATTGCCGTGTTTACCGCGTGGCGAAATTCGTGAAGGTGTTGATCCCAATTTCGGTGATCTTTCCCTACAAACGTCGCAATCATCGTTTTTAATGTTCTGTTACTTCGCTCTACCGGATTCGCCTGGGGATGGTACGGTGGTTTAGTTACGTGGATGACACCATACTCTTCCAAAGTATCCTTCAAGGTTTTGTTTATGAATTCTTTCCCGTTGTCCGTTAGAAGAAAATTGGGGGTTTCCCAACGGAATAAGATTAATTCTTCGAACACCTTTGCTACTGCTTGGCCCGTCGCTTTCCTAACTGGCTTTAATTCGACCCAACGCGTGAATAGATCTTGGAAAACGATCAGATATTTGTACTGACTTTTACTCGTGGGAAATATATTAACAATCAGTCTTTCCGTTTTTTTTTTATAGATTTCAAATAAAAACTTATTTCCTCCTCGATGATTGCAATATTTGGCAAGAAAATAAAAGTTGCATAGAAGGCCTAAAAATTGTTAAACATATGAGAGTTGTAAATGACCGCAGAATGGGCTGTTCATTTAAGTGAAGAATATTTGAAAAATTTTACAAAAAAGGAAGATTAAGCTCAATATTTATTACAAATTGTTTTAGAATTTAAAAAGGAATTTACCGATTGTAAAAAAGGAACTCTTTCAAAAAAGATTAAAACATAATTCATTGTTTATTTTTCTATTATTACTTCCACAAAATTATTACGATCATATTCATTTAAACATGTAAACATAATTGATTCATGTATATTAACCATTTAATTTGGAAACAGAAATCTCATTAAAATCCTTATTTATTCATAATAAATATCAATACGTGCTTTGCGTACTTGGTTCTATTTTTAATAACTATCCACCTATAATGTTGATCTAGCATGAATAACCAAAACCATTCTTAATGTGGGTTGAATAGTACAGTAATATCTTCAAGTTATTGGCCTCTGATTAACAATTTATCTCCACTGTTATTATAAGGTAAGACAAAATATTATCAAGAACTTAAAAATATTTAACAAATTATTTCCTTTTTTTAAAACGGTAAGCAATAACGTTTCTAGTATGCAATTCAAGTTTCTGCAAGTTTCAATATTAAAAATATAAACGGAAGCGTTCTGAACATTACAAATAAAATTTTCTAAAAAAATTTTAGCTTTTATAAGTTATGGTTTTGTGGTTTTAAAGTTGGTATAAGTGGCTTAGTACATGCGATGAATGTATTACTCCATAAATGAGATATTTTCCATATTTTAACCAGTACGCCATGCGTGGCCTAACGGCCGCGGTGGTTTACCGCCTTGCTCCACGTTTTGCATACAAGGAACGATCGTACTGAGCTCGCGCTTAGCATTCGCTTGACTGCCTGACGCACGCACTTTGTTCCATTCTTTTATACGTTCATTTATGACAATTCTGCATTTCGTGCTGAAATTGTTATAAAATTATTTGTATCAAAAATCTTTTTTAGGATTATGTCATGTCTTCTATTAAAGCATTTAAAAACTATATTTGCCACGGTAAAAAGTCGTATTGCAAAATATTTACAACTTTTACATTCAGCGTTTTTATGTAATAAGCATAACAATAATTTTCACAGTAAATAACTAATTTTTTCCTTAAAAATCAGCTAAAAAAACGATTTTTGGCTGCTTACTCAAGTTAAAATACCTTACGATACTAGTGGCATAAGTCGTACTTTACCACGATTCATCACGTGACTATTTGGCGTGATTTCTCAAGTGATTAATCACCTTCAAAATCACGTCAGAAATCACTCATCAAATTAAAGTATTTGTTTGAATTAAAATAAATTATATTATTTTATTTTTACTAAAAAATTATGAAAAATACATTTGTTGCTAATTCAAATAAACTGACCACAAAAAATGAAAAAAAAATTGTCCTAACCAAGGATTGAATCCTGGTCCTCAACTTCAAAATCCTTTATCTTACTGCCTGAGCTATTTGTGCTGTTGTAAGTCTTGAAATTCTGTGCTACCTTTACCTAAAAATATGTTAGATTTTTAACTTTGTACAGTTCATACGTATACTTTAAGAAAAAAATTGAAAAGATCTAAAATATTTTTGAAGTTAAGATTGATATTTATAATCTAAATTTGTACTACTAAATAATATATATTATAAATAATGATGACAAGATCCAGGTGGCGCGCTCCGTGGTTTTTTGTGTCTAGGTGTAAAAATCATTCGAGGAAGGTGTCTAGAGGTACAGGGTGGCCGATAACGACGTCTAGGTAGGTAGCCCCGTGGTTTTTGGTGTCTAGGTGTAGAAATTATTCAAGGGCGGTGTCTAGATGTACAAGGTGGCTGATGACGAGGTCTAGGTGGTGCGCTCCGTGGTTTTTGGTGTCTAGGTGTAGAAATAATTCGAGGGTGATGTATATTAGAACAATTAGTGATTTCATCTTAGTAATAGAAATATTACAAAAAAGCTGTAGTCGAATGGTGCTAAAGACGTTTATATTTTATTTTTACGACTTTGAATATGAAATACTCTAAACAATTTAAAAAAAAGGATTAAAATCTCTAAAAAAAAATTAACTCTTAAAAAAGTAAAAGGTTAGGCGAGTTTGATATATTCCGCAACAAAATTACAGATAGAAAAGAACTGAGATCAATCAAACAAAGTCAAGTTTATTATATTTAATCGTAATGAAGCAAAGAACAACTCTCAAGATAATTACTACGTCACTTGCCATGCTCATTTCATTGTATTTATAGTGTTTGTATGACGTTCTAATATATGTATATTCTATCAAATATGAAATTGCAAATATAATCATATGATTATTATTACATGGTATTATTATACTGTTATGGTAGACTGTTTCTACACAATGTGTAATAAATTTGTGTAAAAATTAGATGCATAATTCACTATAGTGCATATTAAACCATAATATCAAATATTCAGTATATTACCTTTGAACAGATCTTACACTGACATGTGATTATTTTTATAGAATCACGTCACTGGTTATAAATGACACATAGAGATCGCCTGTTTTTTGTAATAGAAGATAAGTATAATTTATTTTTACTTAGTATACATTTCCAACTAAAGCTTTGTTGAATTTGAAATATTTCTGATTTTTAAAATAAATTTATAGAGTAACGGATGTGGTGCATTACGTGTTAAGATTAGTGAATAATTCTGCGTTGATTCTCATGTGATATTAGTACAATAATTTCGTTGATTTTACTCTGATTACTCAGTGCACCACATCCGTTACTCTATATATGACTAAATAAGGACTTTCGTATTGGTCTTTTAATTTATGAATTTTCCCGCCTTTAAGCAACCAAATATAAATACCATTTTGCTGCTATTAATTTTTTACGCGCTATTTCCTGAATGTTATTTAGCCTTGTCGTCAACTCAATGATATAATCGGCATACGTCGGGAGTCTGTCTCGATCTATTTCGAGTGGGCCGTTCGAGGGGAAGCGAGGCAGCATCCCTGTATGGAACAAGACTACGTTACCGAAGGAACTCGAAGCAGTGCGCGCGCTCCTCGATATATATAGCTATACACACGCAGTCACGTGCCCTCGCGAAAGCCTCCCGCCACTCGACTCTCTGGCCTGGCAGTCACAGATCGGCCCTTTAGCCTCTCCACATTCAAAGTGGCCTTCAAAATCCGCGGAGTAAAACTCCTAGAGGAGGTCGTGGCAGTCTAGGAATGATTATAAAACCACTCCTAACCGTATTGGCCTGAAGCCACGAATCGCCTTGTCGATTCGCGCATATGAGAGCCAAATGGCTGAGAAACGTTCGCTAAAACTACTAATAGGTAGAATATATTATTAATACAGAATAAATACACCTCGGTTACGTCCGGAACGCTCCAGAGAACGAACTCGTACGGCGCGATCTGCATGGTTTCGTGTACAAATGTATTATAAAAGAATGCGGTCATTTCCAACCATTGATCCTACCGTGCATCTTGAGACAGACTCCCGACGTATACCGATTATATCATTGAGTTGACGACAAGGCTAAATAAGATTCAGAAAATAGCGCGTAAAAAATTAATGGTATTTATAAAATGGTATTTATATTTGGTTGCTTGAAGGCGGGAAAATTCATAAATTAAAAGATCAATACGAAAGTCCTTATTTAGTTGTAGATATTTTACGCAACGGTAACATAAAGAGTCAACTAAAAGCTAATAAATATGAAGTAGTACACATGAATCGCGTACGGATATCGTATACTGAACCACAGAAGGTATAATTAAGAAACTACTAAATATAAAAAATCGTCATCAAGAAAAAAAAGATTATATGATTCTAAAAGTGCTTTTAATTATAATCTGATCTCTGGCGAGAAAAATCACTTGAATTCTCACGTGATTTCTCACGTGTTTTATCACCTGACTATTTGACGTAAATTCTCACGTGATTCATCACGTGATTTGTCACTTGACTATCCGGCGTAATTTCTCACGTGATAAATCATCTTTTTATATACAGGGTGTTTCATTTTAATCCGACCACGACAAAAAACCATGGAAAAACTAATTTTAACGAAAAATGACCTTAACAAAAGTTGAAGGGGGTAAAGGGGGCCATCGAATGACACAAACACCTATGACCTTGAACTCGATTTTCAAGGTCATTTGAGGGTAATTGTGATTTTTTTAAATAGGAACCTCTATTTTAGACCTTGGAATCGGATAGAGCGGAAAAAATTACGTCGCAAAGGATATTTTAAGTTTGCCTTAGTGACCTTGAGAAGGTCAATTCAAGGTCAAATAAGAAGTATCAGCCTAAGATTGTTTTCCTTTCAATTTTTTCGTAGAATTATCATTTTGTTATTGTAATAAACATTAAGAGAATAATTGACTTAAAATGTGATTATGCTTTGCTGACTTCAAAGCCATTTTGTAAGGTCAAAAGTGCAAAAATGCAATATCAAATGTTATGTGGAGTCCATATTTATATCCTAACTTTAGTGTCGCCCAGGAACAACGACGCGGACGTAATAGGATTGTGTTCCCTTTGGGGTGCTTGATTAGAGTGAGTCTCCTTGCCTCTCACTTTTATTATGTACAGATTTGAATGTAGGTGCCCAAAGACACCACCATTTTTTTGGATTCTATTCAATTCTTGGGATGTTTTCGTAAGCGAATTTTTATCCTATCTTTAGCGTTACTCAGGAACGACGTGGACACAATTGGCTACTAATTTTCCTCATCGAATTTTGCCTGAATTTATTGTTGAAATAAATAATTTATTTTGTAAAGATGATTTTTCATGTTGAATTTTCCCGCGACTCATTGTTGAAATAGACAATTTTTCTAATAAGTGATCTCTTTTCATATGAATGTATCCTCTACTCATTGTTACTTACACTTAGTATTCAATAGTTTACTAGTTATTGAATAGTTATTGATTAGCCAAACTAATCAAATATCATTTGTTTAACATTTTCTCTTTTTCATTCATTGACCTTTATTTTTTCTATTAAAATTTATTACTCATCGAAAGCTATCTAATTTGTTCAGTTTGGTAAAAACAAAATTTTTTATTGAACTTGTTTTAAATTTTTAACAATGGCTGATTATCCTGCCGCTGAAAGGGTTGATATTTTATTGATTCTTGGTGAATCTAGACGTAATTATCGACAAGCTGCAGCCTTGTATCGAATTCGATATCCCGATAGAAGACATCCAAGTCATACAACCATTCCTGAGATTTACCGTAGAGCTCAACAAGGGCAACTAGCACGGGTTAGAGAACGTCGTAATTACAACGAAGATGATCTTCGTGTAATGGTCGTTTTAGCAATGGTTTATTTGAATCCCCACGTTAGTACCCGTGAAATTCAAAGGCAAAGTGGTATACCTATGGCTACTGCTTGGAGAATACTGAGAAGTCAACGTTATCATCCATCGAATGTTAATCCGCATTGGTACAGGCAGATAGATAACCAAAATCGTTGGAGTCTTGATGTTTGGTGTGGAATTGTTAACGGATACCTTGTAGGCCCATACTTTTTCGATGAAAATGTAAATGGCCATAATTTTTTACAGTTCCTGAGAGAACTTCTTCCAGTACTTCTTGAAGAAGTAGATTTATACACAGAGCAAGAATGTGGATTCAATTAGATGGAGCTCCTGCGCACTATGCTCGAATAGTTAGACAATATCTTAATCAAAATTACCGTGACAGGTGGATTGGACGCACTGGACGTGGAGATTTGGGTGTTCGATGGCCACCGAGATCTCCAGATATGACATCACCCGATTTCTATTTGTGGGGGTATTTGAAAGATGTTGTTTATGAACATGAAACTACAACAAGGGAAGATATGATCCACAGAATTCAAACCGCTTGTGAAAACATCCCAAGAGCTGTATTACTCAGAACAGTAGAACATTTTCAGCAGCGAATTGAATTGTGTATCCAACAAAATGGTGGTGTCTTTGAGCACCTGCGTTGAATTTTGAGCAAAAGTGAGAGGCAAGGGGACTCACTCTAATTAAGCACCCCGAAAAGTGAGAGGCAAGGGGACTCACTCTAATCAAGCACCCCAAAGGGAACATAATCCTATTACGTCCACGTCATTGTTCCTGGGTAACGCTAAAGTTAAGATATAAATATGGACTTCACATAACATTTGATATTGCATTTTTGCACTTTTGACCTTACAAAATGGCTTTGAAGTCAGCAAAGCATAATCACATTTTAAGTCAATTATTCTCTTAATGTTTATTACAAATACAAAATGATAATTCTACGAAAAAATTGAAAGGAAAACAATCTTAGGCTGATACTTCTTATTTGACCTTGAATTGACCTTCTGAAGGTCACTAAGGCAAACTTGAAATGTCATTTCCGACGTAATTTTTTCCGCTGCTCCGTATTCCGAGGTCAAAAATAGGGGTGACCGTTAAAACAACACCCTGTATGTTTATATATGTAATAAAACATGTGATTAGGCATGTGATTAGATATGTGATTTGTCATATGCATATTTTTAGTAGGGTAGGTATTATAGAGGTATATAGAAGGTCTAAAACCATGAAAATAAAGTTAATTTTGTCTAAGAATAGTAAAAAAATTTGGTTTATTTATATAAATACTTATAAATTTTTAATGAAAAATTTTGATTTTAATTTCAAAGGTAGTATGTCCCCTTAATCCTTCTGCAGTCAAGCCATGTAATGGCGGCACTTCTTGGCGAGTTCTTAAGAGCTGTGCTCCTTCGTCGCGAGGCTGATGTATATAGGATAAAAAATATTTAGAATTATTCTTGCGCATTGACAATAGTTCTTGGGTCTCAGCGAAAATGTTGTTTTGAAACTTTTAGGACGCTTTTGTGTATTCAGATTTATAACATTCTTATCGGTGTTATATTTAAATAATCGTTGACCTCACGATTAATCATGATTTTTTGGTTGCTGGCATTGTTAGTGTCAATGACGTCGAGATTAATTGGTTCTGATGTGCTTTGATTGCTGACAGGTAATTCATAGGATCTCTCGTTTGTTCTGCTCCCGACGTGTTTCTTGACAGTCCTGTTTGCGGCCACGCTATGATGTCCTTCTGGCCTCTCCTTCCCCCTAAGATCCTTAGCCACTTTATTTATATTGGGAATTTTTCTACGGTTTTCTCTATAATTAGGCCTACTCAATTTTCCTGCGCGTGTGCGAGTCATTCGACCTGTCGCAATTTCCGTGGCCGTTGACTCTAGAGGCGATCGGTCCCCTTTTCCGGCTCGAGAATTTACATTACTTTCTGTACTTTCTCGGATAAGCATTACTGATTCTCTTCGATTGGATTTCGAGAGAGAGCGGCAGCATTAAGATTGATTCGGTCTGGTTTGTAGACGATTTCAAGATTGTAGTCTGTCAATTCAAGCCTCCATCGCGTTGCACGTGAATCGGGATCTCGAGAGTCTTTCTACCAACATAGTGGCAAATGATCCGTGCAAACGACGAATTTAGTGCCTAATAAATAGTTTCTGAAATGGCAAATGCCAAAGACCATAGCCAAGGCTTCTGTCGGATACGTATCGTAGCGAGTTTCAAACTATCAAACTAGCGTCTGTAGTAAGTATAAAGAATTTTAAAAAATCAGGAAAAATTAATACAGTTTCTTTGCATAATTTTTCTCGTAGTACATCGAAAGCTTCTTGTGCCTTCTTATTCCATTCAAAAGGCACATTTTGTTAAGGGGTCCAGCCTGGGTTAAATCCTGCAAAAAACAACAAAATATTCGTCTGATAAATTTTTTTTATTTTTACGTACATTAAAAAACAAAAAATATCTACTAAAAATATTAACAATATACACTATTCCAACCGAAAAATATCATATATATACTATACAAAATCACTGACCAAAATTTATGACATTTTACTATATACAAGTGTTTTTAGTCACTTGCCACAGCTTTGTAAAAGATGCGGACCATCGTCTTTACTGTACCCTAGCTTCAAATGTACTTTAAACATGCCCCCTCAGACCTAATCAAAGACATTTCTGAAAAATATTAATTAAATATTATTATCCATATGTTGTATACATAGCTAATAAAATGAATTATTATTTCTCACACTGTACTTGTTGCTAACAACATTTAATTCATATTTATCAGATATGTCTTTTATTAGGTCTGAGGGGGCATGTTTAAGGTACATTTTAAGCCTTGGTAGAGTAGAGAAAACGGTCCGGATCTTTCACAAAGCCGTGGCAAGTGACTAAAAACACTTATTTATATAGTAAAATGTCATGAATTTTGGTCAGTGATTTTGTAGGGTATATATATGATATTTTTCGGGAGGAATAGTGTATATTGTAAACATTTTTAGTAGGTATTTTTTGTCCTTTAATTTACGTGAAAAGAAAAATTTTTATCGGACGAATATTTTGTGTTTTTTTTGTAGGATTTAACCCAGGCTGGACCCGTTAAGTCCGTCGATAAATCTCCGATAATAGCCGGCTAGTCCTAAAAATTGGCGTATGTTTTTAACAGTTTTCTGTTGCGGAAATTTGCTCACAGCTTCTACTTTCTTAGGATCCGGACAGATTACCTGATTGCTTATCAAATGTCCTAAGAAACTTACTTCTGTGCGGAGAAAATCACATTTACCGAATGATAATACAAAATTGGAAGCTTTTAGTCTTCTTAATAATTTCGCGAATTTATTGTTATATTCTTTCACGGTTTTTGCATAAATAATAATATCGTCGAGATATATGCAAACGTCTACCGGTCCTGAGTATAATTCTCGTAGGTCTTCAGGCGAGACAGTGAGCGCATTCACAGGTTTCTCTTCTTCCTTCATAGGTGTATTATATATGATTTTATTGATGCTCCGCATAAACGTAGCAGGCATAGAGGCCAGGCCTTGAGGGCAAACGTTCAATTCATAAAATCCGGCGTTCATTACACCGAATGCGGTTTGTGACGATCTTCGGGATGTAATGGAATTTGATAATATCCCGATGCAAGATCTAAAACTGTGAAATATGTTGAAGTTAAGTTGATAAAAAATATCTTGAATGTTCGATAAGGGGTAATTATCAAACACCGAACGGACTATTATAATCAAATTCGAAGGTAAGATAAGTCCGCCGTCCAAAAATTCTTTAATCTTTTTCATGATTGGACCTCTGTGTGCTCTAAGAGGAAGGTATGTTTTGACGTTTACGGGTCGATTATCTATAGTCGGAATGCGATTTTGGATTATGTGTGTAGTAGTGAGTTTTTCTCCAGGTAAGTGAAATTGTTCGTGATAAGTGTTGGAACACTGTAGTTTTCTTATGCTGTGTTTTACCCAGAATATTACTCGGCACCATCCACGTGTTTTCCTCGACTTAGCGATAGAGCAGGCTCTCTGTTAACAAAGGTGCGCCAGACGACCGTCAAGACCGCGAGGTCTTTTTCTTGCGCCTGCACTCTCGCGCCACCGTATCTTCCCGCAAAATTACGCAGAACTCAAGCGATTTATGCTGTGACTGTCTTATTTATTCATGTTCTTTTATTGATGCACACAGCATATTTTGCTCAACACTTCAGACAAACCGAATTCTCACTAAACCAAGAGAATTAGATAAACCGCCTAGAAACTGCCGAATTTTGTTCTGAGGCCGAACTTATTTACCCAAATACTTATGCATACGGTCGTACAAACCTCCCAGCATTCCTCCGCATGGAGCGACACTGCAGTCGAGCTCGTGAATCAGGCGACGCTCTTTGTGACTCCGTCACATCCACCCGCTGCGCCCACCGCCTCACTAACTCGAACTCAGAAAGCCCAGACGTGGCCGACCCTTCCCAGACACACCTTTCGTAATGAAAAGACCCTGTCTGTGCCTTTGCTGCCCGCGACGGATAACCGCTATTATCCTCACTCGCGCCAGGAGATGATCGACAGCCGTTTAGGACGCGCACAATAAACACGCTTCTGACCTGCCGCGCACGACTCTGCCTGCAACGAGCGTAATTTCTGCCTTACCATCGGTCCCTACCACTGTTTCGTATTCGCCCAGGCTTACACCTGTGAGACAGTGAAAACCCAGAATTACACTGAACGAGAATTCCGGGGAAAAACCTGCCTCGAAACAGCTGGAGTCTTGGGTACTTTTTTCCCGTTGAAAGTAACTCAGAAAAAATCCGAGTGACTTCACTGGGAATCGAACCAACGGCCCCTTGAGCGAACGTGTTTCGGACGGCTAATGAGTGCGCCTTAACCAACTGAACCACGGACGCTCTTATACAATCGTTTATTTATTCTGTCATATTTATCCATAATCCCTGATGCACTGTCATTCTTGCGAATATTTTCCATTTTTCTATCTTCCTCGTAATCAGCAGCAATATCCTCTTCGCTCTCGGATAATTTTTCATTTAATTTTTCAAATGACATCACTTTGGCTCTTGATTTATTTATTGATACTCCTATTGAACAGGCGCCATCTTAATCATTCTGGCATGTATACATTGTTTCAGTGTCACCCCCGACGCTGTTAATCATTCTTATATTATTCACTGTACCTTTCGTGTCATTCACTTCTAGGGAATTCATAAAAGATTCATCATTCAAATAAAAATGGTCAACATATTCAATTCCTTTTTCGAAAAGGGATCCCTAAATCAGATTTTCTCCGCCGCTCTCTAAACTCGTCGGAGTCCTTGGGCCTGTCGGCTATATTTTGTATGCATGCACAATTTACGATCGCACCCATCTGCGGAGTAGCTGCTTCGCCCCTGTCGCAGAATGGTTTGCATCTGGACAGTTTTCAGAGAAAGTTTGGTTTTCTCTTTCCGGCTCGAAATTAACACTGCCGGAGTTGGCATTCATTGGAGATTCAGTACTTGTAATTCAAAAATTGATTTTAGCGTTTTCTTTAGAGAAGCTCTCCGACGCGACTCTCCTGTTCGTCGCTACATTAGTCGTTTTGAAGAAATTGCATATCATTAATAAAGGGATATTTTACGTTCGCTAATTCAAGACAATTTTTCTTGTATTAGATTTTTGCGCTTGTTTGTTGAAAAAAATCGCTCTTCTACATTCCTGCTTCCTTGATAGGTAATTCATCAGATGCTACATCAAAGAAAATATTCAAGCCGTCATAATTAACCGTTATGGTTCCTAGTGTTTATATTGATGCAGAAGTTATTCCTCTTAACAAAATTATTTCTTCTGAATTTATCGGTAAATAAATCGGGACGTGTGAAATTTTTAATAAATTCGGTGAGGAACCGGTATCTAACATGAAGGTTGCAGGACGTATTGATTATTTGATATTGATTTCAACATTGGGCGCATAAATTTTCTGATTTAAGTTGACAGTGGTCTGATAGAGGATGCATTCGCCCCCTAAGTTTCTGGGATCGAGCAAGTACTCGAAGCGGCAGCCTCTCTACTAGCGCGAGGATTGCCGCGACCGTTTCCCGTCGGCAAGTTTCCCTCTTACATATCTTTCATTAGTTTGTAACAACTTCATTTAGAATGCCTAGGTTTTTGGCAATAATAACAGATAAAATTTGTCGGTAAATTGTAAGTTGAATTATTTGATTATTATTGTTATATCTCGTATTGTTATTCGAGCTCGCTCCATTATTTGGGTTATAACGAATATTGACATATGACAGGAAAACGATCATTATTTAGTTGTAAACAAAATTTAGTGTAAACAAAATTGCACGTTATCTCCAGAGTGGCTTCAACAACGTTACTCACCGAGTCTCTTTTGGGTTCAATGGCGCTTCTTCTCGCCTCGAGTTTTCGGCACTCTTTCTCGGATACGCGAAGTCCCTCTCGATTTCTATAGCCTTCCCACAGGCTCTTTCTAGTGTTTGCATATAACCTATTCTAGTTTGTACTTCCCATCTATATAGTCCTCGAATGAAAAATCTAATGCTATCTTTCTGTAATGCCGCTTTAAAATTGTTTTCTTTTTCTATTTCTCGAAGGCGGTTCCAATATACTACCATACTTTCTATTAGACGCTGTTTAATTTTCGCTAGTTCTCCAAAGACTTCATTGTATGTTTTCGACTATGCAAAATCGTTCTCGTTGCTAATGCATCGCCAAAAGGTCACATTTGAATAAGGCGCGCACAGTTTTCTTCGTTCTCTTCGGGGAGAATATCTCTCGCTTCAGTGCAACCATCAACAAACTGTGTTAATGATGTGTTCGATCCATTAAAACGAGAAATTAAATTAATCGTGTAGTTAAGAAAAATTCCTTTTATTTGTGGCGCCATTTTTTCCATTTGTCGAAGTTTATACGCGTATTCGAAGCAGCTATTTGCAAAGAATTTATTATATTTCCTGTTGGCGCACAAAACTGCTCGTTATTTTCTGTGTTATCGCAACTGTCATTAGGACTATTCTTAAATGCAGCGATTCCACAAAAAATTGTGATCCGTCGGTGGATGTAGTCGTATACGTTAGAAGGCTTTTCTCCCTTTCTATGTTTTTCACTTAAATAGCCATTGTTCTCTGAGCTTTGAAAATAGTCGTCTAAAATCGACAATCGCGCGACTTCTGCCGATGTCATCAGGAACTGTTTCGATAGTAACTCTAATTGTGCATTTATTTGCGGTTCACCTAATTTTGTAAAATTTTCGGGGATTATACTACTTTGTTCTTTTTCTTACGATTGTAGATTAATCTCTGCTGTATTGATAGCAGTCGAGTTTTTGACGGATAAATTTATCGAGGAATTGGATAGATTATGTACATTTTTTAAATTGAGAGATTCAGATAAATTTAAGTTAGTCAGTAATTCGGCCGGTAAACTTTTTTCTGATTCTTTTACTTCTAATTCATGAACAGCGTCACTCGGCTCGGTAAGAGTAGGGTCTCGCTGCCTAATAATGGTGCCCTTAATCGGATCAGTTTTATGGGTGCTTGATTAAGCAAAACGCTTGTGTTAATTTGTTTAACAATACTGTGGTCTTTGTTGTCCGTGACTTTACTCTCTCTCTATAAATGCTAAATAGATTCTTGTCTAAACCCTGAACTCTATTATAAATAGATTTCCTAGCTTTTATTTATTTATTTAGAATTCCAGAAAATACATAATTTACATAGTGTTACATAAATTACATATAAAATTCGCAGGCTGTCATAATGCAGCAATTATTAATACAATAACCCATCATAACGCCGAGATCCTGCAGATGAAAACAATGTTCCCTGTTAGCAGGTACGGATTAATAAAAATAATAAGATAGTAACAAAATGCTGGTTAGCTTAGCTGTATACACTACAGCCAAAAACCTTTAGCTATACTAACTACCATACTCTACATCAAAACATTCACTCTGTATGACCGTACTTTCCATGTCGGACTTCCAGACAATGGTTATACCATCATACTTACTCATTCACACTCAAATTGGGTATAAGGGTCTATTTGACTCCTATGCTCAATTTTTTAACAAGAATGTAATCGTTGGAAAAGAAACATACAAATTTTATATAATCTATATATTTTACTTAAGAAAATAATTTATATTATTTATTATTTAAATTTACTAAAAATTTACTAAAGTTATACTTATACTTCTTTTTTCGATAGATTATATTGCACGATTTGAGATTCTATATTTTGGTTTAGAAAAAGGGGCCTCTGTGTGATACTTCGATAAATTCTTTTCTAATTTCTTATAACTTCGATTTGCTTTTCTTTCTAACGTTAGATCTATGGGATTCTTCCTCTTTAGCTAACCTGAATATTGATTTTATTTTTAAATCTGGGTTTAAAAGACTGTCGTCTAAATCAAGCGTTCGGTTTTCTCGAGTTTTTGTTATGTTTGCTTCCCAATTTATTGTGGTCTTTTCTTTTTGATCACTACTCGATATCCTTAGTTTTTATGTAATTTAAAATTACGTTCTTTGCCTTTGACAATGCATGAAATTCCTTCTTTTGACAATCTATTCATGTAGTCAATAAAGGGGCCTAAATAGACACTTATATCTGGTTTATTCTTATTAAACCATAAACCACAACAAGTAATTAATTTACTCATTCTTTCTTGTCGAGGTAATTCATTAATCATTAGGAATAGTGGTTATATCGAAAATGACGAATTTTTGAATTTTGATGCTCCATCTGTATTAAATACTTGCACTAATATAATTGTATCTATAGGTACAATGATATTAGTGCTTGTATCTATATATACAATTATATTAGTGCACTATTTAATACAGATGGTAAGTAAACATTTGTCACGTGTAAATATACAGACGTATATAGCGTTGCTAGTTATATTGCAATCGATGCATAAGTCGCCAAATACGCGCAAAGCAACAGCTCGGACTCACCTCGAAGCCCGTTTCTTTCGACTCAGCATAACCTCCCTTCTACGATTTCGGACGACCGCGCGGGTAGGAATCACACCACCCGGGGAGTCTATAAAAGGGGGTGCATGCGGGCGCTCCCTCTCGATTACGCCACTCACGATCCAGCACTAGACAGGTAGTTTTGACTCGGAGACGACAGATAGGAACGTATACTCAGGTCGCACATTTTCTGAGATCACTTTAACGTGTGTTCTCTCTTTCATACAATCAGTCCATTGTGAATTACGATTAATAAACACACATTTACCGATAATCTCTCGTGTTCATTCATTACCCCGGTATTTTCGCAGCAACCATGAGTTTAACACCTCACGGAGGACAAAACCATCGACCGTCACACGTAACATTTTTTGGTGCTAAGTGTGGAGTTTTGTTCGCAAAATATATAGGAGTATTTTAACACCGCGATAGAGATAGATTACTTGGTTATCATTTTAATCCAATAGACGGGAAGGAAAAATGGACCTTGCCTAGGTACTCGTCATTGCAGCCACCTTAAGGTAAGTCAAGTAAATTTTAATTAAAACTAACAAGTATTTTCTGAGACTAACACTAGTAAGAACTTCTCGGTTCAGATAACTAACAACTAACTTAAATCGCTCCGAAATATCAATTTCCGTGGTCTTAGATACCGTGATAAAATACGAAATATGGCAGAATCAGATCCATCTAATTATAAAATGTCGAACTTTAACGAACACAATAGTCTTGAAACACAGAACATATACACACGCGAGGCTAACGATCCCGACACTTTTCAAAGACGTTTGCAAGAATTTAAGATGTCAGCGGAACCGGCGCTACTTCTGTATACTCGATTAACGATCGCGTTGCAACTCGCGGACGTGGCCATGGTGTATTCGTCAAGGGGAATGATCGACACCGTAATAAGTCACATACAGGGAATGGAACAGCAAGAAAGGTTGATTCCAACAGATAAAATACAATTGTTAAAGGTCGCGAAAGAACACCTACTGCAAGTCCGAGACAAAATGGAACTTTTGGAAACAAATGACAAAACGTCGCAACAATCTAACCTCCATTTTACAAATACTAACGGAACGATCCCCAAGTGTAAAATATTTAACGAAAACGACCCATTGCACTCGATATCAAAGAAGAAAAATTAGACTACTACGTGACAGACCGAAAGCCAACTATTCGCAAAAGCATGTGTATCGGGCTAAACTCCGGTACTCTAGACACAGTAAATGACATCTATGATAAAAAATCAATCTTTGCCACAGCTCGAAACGACAGAGTTAGCTTCATCGCCACGAACGCGACTCCAACGACGCACCTTATACGGAACACAGGGGATTAACCTTTACCGAGCAGCTACCCGCCGATAGACGTCTTAACCGATCGCTGTTAGGCGAATTACCCGATCCTAAAAATCATGGGCTACCCTCTATAGGTAATTTTTTTGATAAGCTTGACGCAGAGCAACAACCGGGCCGCAACCAGAAGATTCCGATCTTATAGAGCAATACGAAAAGTTAAAAAATCGCATGCAGGATAAAGTACACAAGGGTTTAATTTTAAAACCATCTTCCGATCCGATTATTCGGCACACACAAAACGTACAACAGCATAGAGACCGCTCTCGGTACGAAGGCTGGATGTTCTCGTTACACCAAGCATTGAACACAATCCCTCATTACGACGGAAATCCAGACATGCTTGCACTATTTTGTCGAGCAGTTTGCGACGTGATTCCCGAATTCGGCCCGGAATCCGAACGCTGGGTACTCAACTTGTTGGCATCGAAGTTTCGGGGACGTGCTGCTGATGGCTACACTTCGCGCTTGACGCAATACGACACCGTAGAGCGGTTGCTAGCCGATTTAACTACGCAGTACAGCGGCGTTGGCGGAGCGGATAAAGTTTTAGCGGATCTTAAAGTAATTCGCTAGTATACAGGAAAAAGTGCCGGAGACTACGGACTATGCGTTCAAACATTGCACAATCGATTGTTGAACATCTATGATGCGAGCCGCCACATGCGCAACTGGGAGAGAGCTACCTATAAAAATAACGCCGATAAGGAGACCCTTGAACAATTTTTATTCGGTCTAAACGGAGAACTACAACACCAAGTTCGTTCCAAAAATCCACTATGTCTCAGAGAAGCTATTACAGAGACCGTAGCATTTGAACACCGTACTAGCGCGCGCCGTGCATAGAGTCAGCAACCAGATCCGATTCGCGAAGGCAGCACTAAAATTTCGTCGTGGGCAGCCGAGCTTATGAGTATAGCAAAGGCAGCATATGAACCGAAGGCCACGCCGGTAGCCAGCGAAGCCGTCAGATACATTACGGGTATGAGCGTTTGCAACTATTGTCGGCAACAGGAACACCTACAGAAAGATTGCAATGAAAAGATATGCCGATTGTGTAATATCACGGGCCACACCTACGTTTGTAACGCCCCGTACAAGCTCCGCAAAAAACTATACAGAATAAAAACTAAAATATATTGAATACATTTTTAGATTTTACGCGAGTATCGCGCTCCCCCATTTTCAGTTAGGATGAGCCCGCGCTACAGCTGACAGCGCAACTTCAGCAGCGCCACGAGTCAGCGAGTGGCGGTAGCAGCAACACCGAAAGAAGAGGGAGAGCCTGCAACACACTATATATATATATATATATATATATATATGTGTGTGTGTGTGTGTGTGTGTGTGTGTGTATAGAAGCGGCGAGCGTAGCGGCGTAAGAGAAGGAGAAGCGACGGCGGCGGCGTAGCGCGCGCATATTATAAATTATTTGTATGAATGGGTTTTGTACATAGGTGTGAATGTCTGTGTGAAAGTGTGAATGTGATACTATTTTCGGCGGCACGATCCCCGCTCGCTCCGAGGCCTATAAAAGGACCCGCACGGCTAGTATGAGCTCATTAGCCGAAGCGCAACTTAAGCGTCAGCGCAACTAAAGCGCCTAGTCTCTGCTCTTGAGCAACTTATGCCTTGAGCAGGTAAAAGACTTAGAATATTTTCAAATATTTCTACACTTATAACATTTCGAGTTAGGCACGATATCGCATCATAAAGCGTATCAGTCCTAGACTTAAAAAAATTCTAATTCTTATCAAAATAATTTAGAAAAATTTCGTTACCTAATTAAAACTTGTAAAATTTCGAATTCAATCAGATAACGCAAATTTAAGCGTATCTTCATAAAATCTCTTCTTGTAACAATACGATTCAAATCAGATTACGCAACTTGAACGCGTATCCGTTTATTTTTGTTTGTAAAAATCAAAGCGGATTTACCTATTTAATTTTTGTGATACTTAGAATATATGCAAGATATACGCAATATTCTATTATTTATTTATTTGAATATATTTATTTTTGTTATAAAGAACAAAAATCTCTTTATTGCGATAAACCTACACTACCTGGTATCCCGGACCTGAACTATCATAATTGAGAATTATTATAAAAATTTAAAATCTTTATTTAATCTGTTGTCAGAATCACGACGCAGATTAGTAAATGTTCGCGACTTTTCAGATAGTAAAATCAATAGATTTTGTATTCTTACATAAATTTAATTACTACAGGACCGAGATAAGTCGTGACTGTTTCACGTTGAATGCTTCTCGTTGGAAAACGCGATAAATAACGGACTTCTCAGTGAGGAAAAACTTGAAAAGCTAGCGTCAGCACCCGGTGCCGCTGCTCAGCCTGTAGTGTATACCCCCTTTCCCATACCCACTCCGGCTGTGATGCCATATGTCATACCTGCACCGCAAGCAAATAATGCGACGCAGAATAATAGCGCTCCTCAAGAAAATAATGAAAAGCAAAACGGCGCTTATAAAAAGAATAATGTACGCAGATATTCAGGAGAACGCAATGACGGGGATAATAGAAATTATAACAACAATAATGGGTACAAAAGTCGAGACAATGATAGGTATTATAACAACAATAATAGGTACAACAATGATAGAGATGACAATCGAAATTACAATCGGCGCGATGACGCGGGATACGACAACAGGCGTAATGACCGCGGGTTCGAAAATCGTCGATACAACCGGGATTTTGACAATAGGCGCAACGACGGTAGATGCAACAATAATAACAATCGTTACAATGATCAGAATAACGGCAATTATAACAATGATCGTAATAGACAAGATAACAGAAATACCAGAAATCAGTCCGGAGATTCTTTAAAATACCAGAATGCTCGTTACCAGTCGGGGGTATCGGGCAATCAATAAGCAACAATCCATCAAAACCGAAACCAACGCCAACACAAGAAAAGAAAGTGAAGGGAAAAATCAGTAAGAAGCAGGAGAAAATCGAAAATTCAAAGAAACAAATAAAGGAGATAGCCGTGCAGTTTAATGAGCTAAAAGAACAGTCAAAAGAGGAGGAAGAAGCCAATGTGCAGAAGAAAATGAATAATCGGAAGTACTTAATAAGATTTGCTACAGCAGGACGTAAACCACCGATCGTAGAGCTTACAAGCGAAAAGTTAAAGGGGAGGAAAGCACGTTTCTATGCTAGTAGATAGTAGAGCTGATGTTACGATGATTAAGGCGAGTAATGTCACTAGTAGGACGATAATTGATAAACAATACGTAATTGCGATTAATAGAGTTACGCTGGGCGAATATTTGAGTTTCGGTAGGAAAAATATGAGTTAAGAGGGACTAGAGGGCGACGTGCACGTGGTTTCCAACGAATTTACCATTGATACCGATGGAATCTTAGGATGGGATGTGCTTTCAAAATACGTTGAAAATGTCAACGCTGTGGACAGATGTATAGAATTTGGACAGACTATTATACCATTTATTCAAGACGAAAGATTTATTATACCTGCACGTACGAGATAAGTGATTTACGCAAGAGCAAGCGATAGATCAGAGCAAGTAGGATTTGCCTCTTTACAAAATTTAGGAGAAGGGTTATACTTTGGAAATTTTATTGGTAGTAACCAAGAAGGCAAAATACACGCCTTATGCGTTAATACTAAAGAACATGAGGTAGAATTAAATCCACCAGAGGTAACACTGGAAGCCTGCGAAGCCATAAAAGAGGGAGGAGAAGAATTTAATCTAGAAGAAGATGAACCTGAAGAGACTGTCAACATACTATCGATATTTTCCAATGAAAGCAAGGACAGGGCCAAAAAATTTTTTGAACTTCTTGATCCAGAGACACTTAAGGATTTAACGGAGGAAGAATTAACTCATGTTAAAGAAATCATCCGAGAGAAGCCGTATATCTTCGGGCTACCCGGGGAGAAACTTAAAGCAATAACACTAGTGTCGCACAAGATACCTACTACTACAAATGTCCCAGTACGATCGAAAGGATACAGACCAAGTCAAGAAGAGAAAGAGGAGTTAGGGCGCTAGATGGGGCAGATGCTGAAGGACGGCATAATCAAACCAACAGATTCACCCTACAGCTCTCCTACATACATGATACCCAAAAAGCCCTCAGCGGACGGTACGAAAAGATGGCGATTAGTAATAGATTTTAGAAAACTGAATGAAGTAACGGTGGGAAATAGCTACCCGATACCCAATACAGCGGATATTATCGACAGTGTCGCCTCAGCTAGGTACATAACCGCCATAGACTTGAGGACCGGGTTCTACCAGATACCAATGGACCCCGCAGACGCCCACAAAACAGCCTTTACTGTACCGTTCGGCCATTACTGCTATCAACGTTTAGGAATGGGGCTCAAAGGTGCTCCTTCAACATTTCAGTCCCTGAAGGACTTAGCACTTGCGGGTCTACAAGGAACAGAACTGTACGTCTATTTAGATGGTATAATCGTTTTCACTAGGGATCTTGAAGAGCACGGTAAGAAGTTACGACGCTTGATGAAGAGACTAGACGACGCCAACTTGACAATCGAGCCTATGAAGTGCCAATTCCTGCAGTGAGAGGCACACTTTTTAGGACATATCCCTAGAGGAGGAAAAATTCGAGCAGATCCTAAGAAAATAAAAGCAGTAAATAAATTTCCAGTACCAACAAATGCCAAGAAAATCGAACAATTCTTAGGACCCGCAGGATACTACAGGCGCTATATCAAGGACTTTGCGAAATCAGCAGCAATCCTATCTAGACTGTTAAGAAAGAACGAGCCCTTTGTCTGGAAAGAAGGGCATCAGCAAGCCTTTGACAAATTACGAACGGAATTGTGCAAAGAACCAGTGATGAAGGCACCGGACCTAACTATGCCGTTTTTGGTAATAACCGACGCGTCTGATTACGCCATTGGAGCCATCTTAAGCCAAGGACAGTTGGGCAGTGACCAGCCCTGCGCTTATGCATCGCGAGTCCTTAAAGGACCCGAGCTAAGATACATCACCTACGACAGGGATCTACTAGCTGTAATGTTCGCAAAAGACGACCAATTTAGACACAACCTCGCAGGATACAAATTTACGGTAGTAACAGATCTCGAGCCCTTGAAACATTTCTTCACCACGAAAAAACCCTATCTAAGGTTCAACAGATTGAAAGCAGAGCTCAGAGGCTACGAATTCGACATTGTATACAGACCCAGAGCTCGCAACGGAAACGCAGACGCACTCTCTAGAAACCCTATCCTCGACCAAGGAGAAGAAAATCCAGAGAGGCCAAAAGCAGAATTGTACGAGTTGGCAGATAAGCAAAAGCATGACGCTACAATACTACGATTTAAAACAACAAGGAAAAGAGGCAAATCCAAAAAGCTTCCGGAATCAGCCGATACTGCAGACAAAGAAATAATATCGACATAAAAAATCCAAGAGAAAGAAAACGACGAGTCGTAGTTTACACCGAGAGCACGGGTCCAGATAACTCCTCAGATGACGAATGAAAACCCAAGGCGGGAACGAGAAATGGTAAAAAGAGAGTTTACAAGAAGGTTCACGGCGAGAAAACCGGGAAAATATACCCAACGTGCCACAAAGTATCCGACTCACGGGAAACATCCGAGCCAATTCTCAGTGAGGCAGACCCGAATAGGGTCTTGGGGAAACTCTGCAAGGAAGAAAATATGAGACTCAGAGTGCAAGCCGCAAGTACACCACAACTCGGGAAACGAATTACAACGACGACCCTAAGAGGACCATACGAAAGCAAACCCTTAATAGAAGTCCACCGAAGTTTCACAGAATCGACATGGATATCAGCGAAGACAGCAACAGTAGCTTAGGTAGCGACGCTAAATATGAATCTTTAGGAGCCGGTCAAGTAGAACGAGAACAGGAGGTAGAAATATCGCGCAACCTCATCGAGAAAGAGCCTTCACGGAATTGCCACAACTTATCATAACCACTAAATTCGAGACTGATACGAAGCAGTAACAACAGTCATAAAACATCAAGGCCAATCCCTCAGAAAACGAACAGTGATCCGAGTAACGTAGACCCTGGTAATAAACCGACGAGCGCAAAATCACCAATAGTAAACCTTCGGCAAACGTTGTTTGCCAAGGAGAATAAATTTCGAACTAGCCTTACCATAGACGTAGAGGAGATAATTAGACAAGATAAGTCAGAAGTTCTAAATGAAATATGGGAAAGCGGAGCGCAAAGTATCAACGAGATACCTGACAAAAAGAGGGCCAATAAAAGAAATCCAAACGCTGAAACACCATACAAAAGCATAGACTCTCCACAGCCGATTCTTACCACACATATTCCCTTAGCTTCACACGACAGTCATCCTAGCACTCTAAAACACACTCTTCTCATTTACAGACCAAGGAAAGATTTTTATCACATTACACCGCAAATAGACGATGAAGCTAACGCATATTCCTTGTCTGAAAGCAGTGCTTCAGAAGTATGCAGGGAAGACATCGACCTACGCCGTCATAACATGAGCAAATACGATAATACTAGTCCCATAAAGGGAGGAAGCCGTCACAAGTCCGTAAAGCCAATTGAGGGCTCGTTTAACGATCAACCGGCAACCGATCGGACGGCAGCAACTATGGGCACGACACCCAGGGCTCAGCCTACCCCGACACCATACACGGGAACAGATTTGGATGCAATGGCCCAACGGTATTGCGTGTACTCACAGCATGAAGATTGTGCGGAACCATCTAAACGGTTAACGCACGATAGAAACATACCCATGGAGCCACCGGGAAACTGCTTGTTCAACTCGATAATAAAAATCTTAAATTTACAAATGACATTGAGTCAACTGAGATATAAAAGTGCAGCCCGCATGTGGAAACCTATGGTGATCCAGAAGAGGCACGCCGGATCTTGCTATCAGAAGTCGAGTATGGAGACGCGGATTGCATATATGTATTCTCGAGGGAGTTCGGATACAACGTATGTGTACATTTCCAAACGAATAACCGAAATAATTACTGTCACTTCAATCTAAACGGGGGTAAGGAATTTATACATTTACACCTATCGGGTAATCACTTCACGCCGTATATTATAACAAAGGACGAATCGGACGAAGAATCGGAATCCGAATCAGAGCAGGAAGAATAACCGACAAACTTCCAAAGAAACCCTTACGTGAGAGAAGCCATGGCACGCTATTTAATAGCTGAAGCGCAACCAGAACAAGATTCACCAGAGTGGGAAAGAGATCCTAATGACAAAGAGCTATTTACTAAGGTACAAAGCCTGAACGATAACCCGTTCGTGCATAAATGCAACTGTTGTGTCCCTACATATAAAACGAATATGAATCACTTATCTTTAATCTGTAGACAGACGCTTATTACGACGCACCTTATAGTATACCGGGCTAGGTAGCATAAATTCTAGCCGGCTCTTGGGTTTTCCCAACTGTCATTACTAGGTATCATAAAATATTTCCGTCGCTGGGGTTTTTCCGACCCTAATAAAAAGATCAGCGCCATTATCCATAGCAGTACGGAGATTTTGTACCCAACAACTACTCCGCCTACCTAAGCCCCTCTACGGTTCATACTCTCAAAAAGCCCATACCTGGTCTAATCCCGTTTTTCCACCATCATCTTCTGTTTTATCTATTTCAACTACAGCATTGCTAGTCCTTATAAGCATCTACACGGACAGATCTAAAACAGAACTATTGTAACCTCTGCACACACAAGACCTCTCGGTCTCCACGACACTTTATACATAGTATAGTATTTATTAGGATAAATTTAAGTGTTAAACATCATCCATATACATTTCAACTTATTCAAATATCAGTTGTTCGCCATTAATTTAGCGTGCAACGTGGGTATTCCAGAAAGATCTACTTTCACTAAAAAATAACTTTTACCCACGCGTCAACAGCAACCTTGCTTATATCTTGGCAGAAGACATGATCCTCGGCACAGAAGTACTAAACGCTTTAATAGAAAGGCGCTAATTACACGCAAAGGAGCCCTTAAAAACACAACGTTTTGTAGGCGAATTTATCGTAAAAAAATACAGAGAGGTGTACATGTTCGGTATCGTTTTGAAGAAATACCTACACGACAAACCCTTAAAACCGGATATTGCTGGGTGTATAAAAACACTACTATCCTGGATAGATAAAATAATTACAGATAGGTCAAGTTAATAAATCACGAAGCAGCGCATCTGCTTCGTCGGGGTTCTCCGCCGGAAGAGCTGGGGAAGTTGGCTAAGCTGCAGCTAGCTCGCCCGACTCAGCAACTGCAACGATTCCAGGAACATCGTCAGAAACACCATCCTCATCCGAATCCAGGAACAGATTTCCCAATAGATCGTCCGGCACAGAAGAAGTTGGGCTAGACGGCACCTGAGCTGAAGGCTTATCGACGTCCCAGGGCGAAGCAGGAGGATTATACCGACCCACATATCAACGGGGTCTAGGTTAGGCCGCGCAGGGACTAGCACCCTATCAGGCTCATAAGGAATTCGGAGACTGGACCGAACCTGCAACAAGGAGAGGGATCATATAGAAACAAGTAAACAGAGCGCAGAGTAGAAGTTAATTCACGTAATCGTAACAGAAGATGCATAAAAGATACGCTAGAAGAGACTGTCGGAATCGCTATCAGTCACAATCCGACGAGGATTGGCAGAACGAACCGCCGACTCAGAAGAAACGGCCAATAAAGGCGAAGGCGACCCGCGGGTGAGAGTATTCACGGGAGAAAAGGAGCAATGCCTAGCGTGACTAGTCCAATCATCGGCTTTTAGCAATTGTCGATAGCCCAGATATTGATACCGACAAGCCTGCGTTTGCTCACCGGCTAGAGATTCCAACACTAAGTTTCGCACATCGCCACGTGGACCGCGGCAAATAGCAAACACCGTAGTATTATCCCAACAAAATCTACATACCAAGTGATCATTTAAACATTGATAAATAGACGTAAACATGTAATCGCAACAAATCGGGCAGGGTACTAATACGAGCCCAGAATTTTTCGAAATCGATAACCGGGAAGACGGACGCACGACTATCTCGGCACTATGCGATGAGCTGAACGAATTATTTGATAGCATAGAAAAGGAAGCATTTGACGAACCATTAGAGAGATCGACCTCAACCATGGATCGTTCGAACGGCGCGCCGAGCGCCGGCATCGATAAATGAGGTAAAGCGTCCTGAGATAAAGATTCGCGTGGAGGTACCGCTCGAGAGACCTCAAATTACAGCACGGAGCCGAAAGGCGGGAACAAGCCTCCGGCCGACGGGAACACCGACTCATAATTTTCCGAATCCGTACGCGTAACGTCAAGATTACTGTCGTGAATTACGGGGTGAGAGCCAGATAAATTTTCGGAAAAATACTCGGTATAAGCAAGAGTACCGTCGTGGAAATCGCTCCTAACAGTCGACGCGGGAATTGCCTCGGTAGCAGAAACTGCAGCACTATTGTACTAGTAACCAGCCCTCCCCGATATGTTCTCTCGCGTTCAATCCGACCCACTATTGCAAACGTAGCGACCTAATCGCGAGTAGTAGCGCACGGATACACGGAGGGTGTATGACACACCTCGGAACTAGAGCGCTCCTCGCTAATCCTAGCCGTAAAGGAAGGCGGATAGGTACTCGTTATTGGGGGCAATGTTGCAGGACGATTGGACACTGCAGAGGTATTATACGGAAATTGGGATACGCTCTGCGCGACCCGACCGGACAGATTTAAAATTGGTGATGTTGTCTCGACAAAACCACGAATAGGCGTCCGACTTCGCCTAGGATATCTTACACTTATCAATAATTAATAATCGGTCAAGTACAAGCATCATTACTCGAACGAGAACGAGGCGAAGCAACAGTAACGGTCCAGGCAGAGGTTGTCCACGCCAGAAGACACGAGAACCAAAAGAAGAAGGTGCGAATTCCGAGGACGGACGGAAGCCTTGGCCAGCTGCTCGGACTGAAGTAGACGAGGAATCACGTTCTCCAGGCACCCTTCCGACAGCACCTCGGCCACGATCAGTACGTCGATGGGATGGTCGCGCACCCGATTAAGGTACCTCGTAAAAGACTGAACTTAATCGACCCGACCGGGACACATAGTCCGGGACAATTATAGGCCGGGTAGACTGCCAGACGGACCGGAGGAACAGCATGTCGTCAATCATCCGGTCTAGTGAGATGCTGGAAGCATCCAACCACACGCCAGAGAAATAAGTAAGGGAAGACCGCAGCCTCCACGGAAAATAAGATGACGAAGCGCAATTAATAAAACAAACACTTACCAATAAATTCATGAGGGGATGAAAAAACAGTACGAGGCACCAGAAAGCACTCAAAGAACAATTCTTAACGGTCAACAAACCAGACGGACAGCAATTCGGCTAGCAGTGAGGTAGAGAGAAATGATCACGATCAATTCATACACACAAGCAGCGTTTCTCCTGATTTCAAATTCGCACAAACTCTGTCAGTGGGGATAGACGAAAAAAAAGTGCCGAAACAGCGTCAGCACTTACTCCGGAAGGCAAGGTGCGACGGCAGACGGTGAAGCGCGAGACGAATATCGGGAACGAAAAACGCGAACGTATACAAAATATTACGAACGATATTACGATACAATTATTTAACCGCGAAACGATTACGATTCCTTAACCATGTAAGGCCTAATTTTGTTATTGCGAAAACAGTGAGGTAAAACGTTAACGGTATCCGTGATATTAACAATTAGGAAAAGGTCATTCTCTATGTAAAACACAGGGATAATATCATGAGGTTTAATGAAAGTGTCTAGAAAATAATACTAAATTATGTAATGAGTTAATTAGAAGCAGGACAGATGCAAAGGATAGTATGGAATAAAATAATTTAAAATGAGCAGCAAATGCAACGAATCAAAGTCTTAGTGAGGCGAACGGGGAGATGTACACCAAGCAAATTTAACAAGGAGACGCCGCCAGATCAGCAAAGGCTCGCCGGAGGAGAAAACTGCAATCGAGCGTCCGGCGGCCAAACGCTCAGAGAGAGAAGAAGCACATACAAAATAAGCAACGACCAGGATAACTGAAAATTACGAAATTATTTTTGCCCAGGGTACGGGAGCTGAAAATTGCGACATACAGTATGCACTAGACCTCCGGTAAGTGGGACAAAGATAGAAGGAACTAAGAAAATTGGGCACGACAAGGAGAGATAGGCAAGAAATTAATGATTACGCAAGCACATTGTGATGCTCTTGAAATTCTCTTGAAACGATACACTTGTTAAAACAATAATAGTGACAGGCAATAATAAAATGGAACTGTACAAACCATGTCAGAGCTGCGCCGAATACGCACATGACAACAAGAACGAACCCAGGGAGAAAGTTAGGAAAAAACATGTGTACATATAAAAGCGTAGTCCCATCGACAAGTATAGTAAAATAAGTCGGGACAAAATGGAGGCTGAAAGAATTCAGAGAAGCATAAATATACATATAATCCCGGCAGACACACATCTCACACGCAAAACGTAGAATCTATCGTTTGCAATCGACCCGAGAAGAGAAAAGGATCTAGTACGATATCCGTACAAGGATAGCCTTTTACAACCCTTACGCACTAGAAATGGGCAAACAATCAAGCGTGAACATATACAAGACAAGTAAACATCTGAAGCAAGAAAAAAAACTATGCGCCCGAAAGAAGCAAATTAGGAGTGCAGAAAACCCTAAGGCCCACGCGCGCACGGGCACAATATAGATAGACACTAAGTCATTTAAAAGCATACGAATAACAAAAAAAACTTACCACATGGACGCAATGAGTAGAATCCCTCGCGATTTCTGTATGCATCGAGTCCAACACATTAGTGTACGGCACTCTATCGAACTCGTCCACGAACGATTGACGGATACCACGAGGCAGATTGTACTGAGACATGATGCCTGAAACTAATATACGGACGAGCCAGTAAAAAGAAAGCACTAAACATATAAATATAGAAAAAAGAAGCGAGGGAATTGAAAAAAAATTACTCACATAAAAAAACCGCAAGAAACCACAACGAAATCCAGAAAAAGAGCAAGCTCGAGAACAGCACGTGTTGGCGCCGGATACTGCACGACCAGGAAAGGCTAGGTGCAGTTGCATCCCGCTAAATGCAAGTGCAATGAAGTTCACAACCGAAGTATACAAGAACGCGGGAACGGAACCACAAGCGCGGATCTAGAGGCAGACGCAGAGCGCTACCGCTCGGCCGGTGTTACGTAAATATACCGTCCGCCATACTAGAAGCGCGAATATTCAAAATAAAAGAATAAAATCTAGTTTCTCGTATAACTGACAA
Source organism: Nasonia vitripennis (assembly GCF_009193385.2). NCBI lineage: Eukaryota > Metazoa > Arthropoda > Insecta > Hymenoptera > Pteromalidae > Nasonia > Nasonia vitripennis. Next base: position 1,247,311 of record NW_022279615.1, on the reverse strand, counting down.
TCTTTCCTTGATGTTTCTCCGCACGAATCCGAGAGACGCACTTTTACCCCCTTTACGATCCTTTTTTGCCACCCGTCATACAACGTGCGCAGGGAATTTCCCAAGCTCACTAATCCTTAGGACCTCAGCACCCGAGCACTCTTCCTGCAGCACATCTGGGTCCTTACGCCCCTCTCTCTCTCCCTCCCTCCCTCACTCCTTCCCTCCCAAAAACTACTTGACGGTGAGCAGCCAAGGATGAAGCTGCTTGGATCTCAGTCTACATCTAAGCCTCCACCCGGAATGATCTAACCTTGTTCCGTACTATTTCCCGTACACACTTTTAATGCGGCCTATTGTCGGTCTCATGCCCGAAGAAAATGCAGAGAGGAAGTGTTGTTAATAACTGTAAAAACGTCCTTATTTAACAAATCATAATCGCGCGCTTGAAATCGAACTAAATCCAGACTATCGTACATTTTAAAAAACTTAAATGAAAGAGAGATTCGCTAGGTAGCAATAATGTATGATAAGATTACGCAATCATAGCCAATGGCGCACTACACAACGCACAATAATGTAACAATCACACTCTAGTAAAACAACACATTTATAAAACCACATTGACCAACTTAAGCAAAAATTGTTAACCGCTCGACTAACCTTAGCAAAATTTATGTGACCAGAGAAAAACGCGTACTACTTTAGGAAATTTTTTACAAGGGAATTAGGAAAAAAATTGGCTTTTTAAAATAAGAGGTCACATGCTTATTACCTGAAAATCATCTGCTGATCAAATACGAAATTGGCACGTTTTTCCCTTGAAAATCACCTGGAAATCGTCTGATTTTCACTAAAGCTTTTTCAGTAGAATGACTCTTAAGTCCTGATAATAGTGACGATAAGATTCTAAGTTACGATGAAGTGAAAAAAGTCCCGTTCGATTGAAATTTTTCTTAGTCTTTGTAAGGAATACTGAGCCAGAGTCTAAGTCCCGAGATACTGTACCGGACTAGATTTGGGCAGAGCTTATGCACGATAATGATTTTTTCGTAGAATGAGAACATATGGACCTGTTGTTGGGTTCTTATATACCCTCTGGCAGTGACGATCTGTTGCTTGTTTAATTTTTAGATGGGTAGTGTTTTTGCCAATCGGGATTTAGACACGTCGCACTTCCTTATTTGGAGCTTTTAACGTTTCGGTCAAACTCTGTGGACCAATGAGAAAATTTAGACCGAAATCCTCATCTTGCATGTGCTCTAGTCGCCTTTGAGCTACTCTGCTGTCAAGTGGCTGCAATTTACGATTGTAACTTGCAAAGGAACTGCATCTCGGCTTCGCTGTGCGCTGCTTGACGCTTAGGCATTGAGTACGCCCAGGCAACGATTATACAGAGTGTGTTAGTTTATGTTGTGCTCGGGTTATCATTTTATGGATGCTGCCGAGTAACGTTCGCTTATCCGGCTACCTCTTTCCTTCACTCATCTCTTCTGCTCTCTTCTATGCTATGAGGCACCGCTCCGAGAAGGACCTATCTCAACCACTGCTAAGAAAACGCCCTATCTCGGCGGCGGCTTTAAGAAGGCCCTATAGTCCCGTCGAATTAGATTTTGGGAAGGTAATAAAAATAAATATAGCAATGTTTCTGCACTTTATGGCGGGAAAGAGTATGTAGAATGATAATTTCCAAAAACAAACTAAAAAGGTGTGGTGGAAAGTTGTCAAATTTGGATATGAGTGACAAAATTAAGCATTTTTTTAGTTTTTGCAGTGCCTATATATTGAAAGCATAAATGAATTATATGTATAAAAACACAAAATTTTATTATTATAATAATTACATTTTTTTTTATTATTCTACTCGACTTTTTTAAACAACCAGATATCTTACAAGACGTAGAAGACGATGATGAAACCTGCCAAAAAAAAGTATAATAAAAAATAAAAATGTTATTAATATTTATTAATAATAAAAATTATTATTAATAATATCTTTATTGTATTTCACTATTCGTGTTTACAATCTTTATACATTCGTATATTTACATACATATTGCTCTGTTCCTACTCTAACCTAACCTAGTGTGTCATGTGTGTCTCTGTAGGTAGTGTTCCTGTTTACATGTGTGTGAGTGTGTTTAAATTCTCCTGCTGCTTCTGTTTTCGTGTCTGTTTGTGCATGTGTGTGTGTATGCGTGTGTATAAGTCGTACGCGTATGCGTGTGTTTGATTGTTTGTGAGTGTTTGTGTTTGTTTGTGAGTAAACTCTACCCTGCCTTTCTCTCCATCTTTGTCTGATATTCATCGTCTTCCTCATCTGACTCTCCTGACTTCCAGATCTTGTATCGTCCCTCATCTCTCCTTTCTATCCCTTTTCCTTTCTTAACTATTCTATCCTTCTTGTCATCCCACTTGTACATCTCTCCTTCTATTTCGGCTACCCACTCTTTTTTGTGCTTGTCCTCGTCCTCCTCCTCTTCATCCTCTTCTCTTCTCCTTTTCTCTCTCATAATCAAGGCTCTGGCCCTTCTCTCATCCACTGATAACCACTGTTCCAGCCTTATTTTGACTCCTTCTTTGATTTCCGCTCTCTTCTCCCATATCGCTTCCATGTCTCCTTTCCTTTTAAAAATGATTTTCTTTGTGTCTTCCGCTCTCGTATCTTCCATTTCCATTTCTACTCCTTCCACGATGTCGTCCAACCAGTCTTTTATATTATCTTCTTCCGTCCAATTATTTAGGTGTATTATTAAACCTCTTTCCCATACTTTGCACTTGCTGTCTCATCTCCTATAGCTGTAGCTGGCCGCGTCAGCCTTTCTCTCTCTCAAGATTATCTCTTCTCATACCCTCTTCTCACTTTTCTCATCTCCTGCCTTTTCTTTATCATCTCCACTCTATTTTTCTTACCTTCACGACCGTCCCTCATCTCATCTATCTCTTTCTGTAAGTTTCTCATGTTCCCCTTTAAAATTTCCACATCCTCTCTCACATCCTGCATTTTCTTCTCCAGGGCTTCTCTTTTCTCTCCCTCAAACCTCGCCTTAATTTTCCAACCTTCAATCTCCTCTCTCAATTCCTTCATCTCTCTGTATTTCTTCTTGTCTCCATACATCTTCTCCTTTTCACTTTTTTATCTTCTCCTTTTACTACTTGTCTTATCTTTGCTAACCTCTTTTCTATCTGTGGCTCACCATGTGTTTTCTTTTCTGTCTCGTCCACGTTCCACTCTCCACCTGTGCCGTATTATAGCCCGCGCCTAGTGTCTTTTGAATTATCCACTATTCCTCCTGTTCCGTTCGTATCTCCCTGCTCACTAAATGTCACTGCTTTCTATTTAGTTACTACGTCTGGTTCTTTCAGTTTTTCCTTATTTGTTTTATCCTCTCCTCTTCTCTATTGCTACCATTACTGTTCAATTGCGCTTTGTGTTCTTTCGTTTGCTCTTTTCTCTCTTTGTATCAGATTTTCTTTTATATTTCCTCAGTTTTCTCCTTTTCTTTCCTTAACCATATTATTCTGTATAGTTTCGCCAGATTTTTTCTTTCCCCATTTAAAATCCTTTTCCAGTTGTCCTGCCTGTTACCTGATATTTTACATCTCGAGAATATGTACTAATACGTTTCTTCCTCTTCTTTATATAGCCTGCATCTTCTTTCCTCCTCTTTCAGCCAGTATTTGTAACCTCTTGCTCCGTTTCCCATTCTAAATCTTGCCGTTATCGCTAGCCCCTTTTTCCCTGTGTTACCTGCTCTCCTCAGATATTCTGGAGTCTCTCCATGTGTTTTTATTAATTCGTTTATATCTCTCGCTTGTCTGGACTCATTCAGTTTGCTTTCCTAGCTCTGCCATTGTATGTCCTTCTCTATTCCTTTCAGCTCCAACCACACCTGCTCTCCTGCTCTCATTATTCTGTCGTATTCAGATAGAGCATATCCTCTTTTGTTTAACTACTCTTCTCTTTGTCGTCGCTTTTTCTTTTTCCCCTCTTATTGTCCTCTTCTTCTTCTAGTAGTCTCCAGCATTCTCTCCAAAGCGTACCTTCTTTTGTTTTGCTCAGTTTCGTTTCGTATTTTATTGCTCTTCTCCTTGTCCTTGTTTCTAGCTTGTATTTCTTGGTCTTTAGGTGTAGTATGTGCTCCGGCGTCGTTCTGTCCAATTTCATTATCCATTTCAGATATCTTCTGTGTATCTTCTCCAGTTCATATTTCCCTTTCCATCCCCACACCTCCGCCCCGTATTCCATTACACTTTTCACCATTGTATCAAATAGCCTCATTCTTAGTTCCCAGTTGTCTCTGAATAATTCTTCCCCTAGTCCCCAAATCGAACTCATTACCGTGCTTGCCTTTTCTTTTAATTTCTTAATTTGCGCCTCGTCCTTCCCGTTTTGTTTTAACATATATCCTAAGTAGTCAAAGTTTTTCACTACCTCTATCTCCTTCTCTTCCCATATACATTTTTCCTCCTTTTTTCTCCTTCCCCCATTTTTTAATACCATTATCTTCGACCTTTCTGTGTTTAGTTCTAGACCTTTCCTCTCTATTATCCTTTTGAATTTCTTTAGCATCTGCTTTAGCCTTGTCGCGTTGTTCGCCACCATCACAACATCGTCCGCATATGCGATCGACCAGAATTTCTTTTTTCCTAAAACTATCCCCCTTCCTGTATTTTGCTTAATTCCTTCTCTGTGCCCGCCATTGCTACATTGAATAGCGTCGGGCTTAATGGGCACCCTTGTCTCACTCCTTTATGTATCTCGAACCCTCCTATTTTTTTCTCTCCTATTCTGATTTCGCTCTTGGTCCCTTTGTATAATTCCTTTATTCTCTTCCTTATTCTGCCGCCTATTCCTAGCTTTCTCATCATTTCCCAGATCTCTCTCACGTTGTCAAAGGCTGCTCTCATGTCTGCGAAAAACGCGTATACTTTACCTCCTTTCTTCTCTAGTTCCGTTTCTATTGCCTTGCTCAGAATAAAAATAGCATCTGTTGTCCCTTCTTCCTTTCCTGAAACCCATTTGTGTGTCGTCCAATAGTTCCCTTCCCTCTAATTCGTTTTCCAGCTTTCCTCTTATTATTTCCGCATATAGTTTATAACCCATGTCCATAATTGTTATCCCTCTGTAGTTCTTTGCCTCCTCTTTCTTCCCTTTCTTGAAAAGCGGCGTAATCACACCTGTTTTCCATTCATCTGGTATTTTTCCCCCTTTCCATATTTTTTTCAGTATATTGGTTATCTCCCCTATCACCTGTTCTTCTCCATGTATCCATACCTCATTTTGTAGTCCATCTGCTCCTGGTGCTTTTCCCTTTTTCATCTTGCCGATTGCCTTCGTCACCTCGTCTTCGGATATTCTTCCTTCGTTATCCTCTCCATCTCCTTCTTCATCTTCTCCTTGTGAGCTTGTTTCCAAATCATCCTCTGTCTCTTCTCCTAGTTGCCCTTTGAAGTAAGTTAGCCACTCTTCTTTCTGTATTTTACTGCTGCATCTTGTCCTCTTTTTTCTTCTCCTACTTTTTACCACCTCCCAGAATTGTCTCCCGGTTTTACTATCTCCAGCCTCTTTTATTCTTTTCTCCATTTCTTCCTGCTTTTTTCTTTCTACTAATACTCCTCAGTCTCTCTTTGCTTCGATATACTCTTTCCTTCCCTTTCCCGACTTAATCGCTTTGCCCAACTTCTTTACCTCTGCTTTCCAAGTCTGCATTCTTCGTTCCACCACGTGTTTTTCTTTCTTTTCTTACCGCCTACCTTTCTCCTTCTGACTGCTTTTTCCAATTTTTTTTTTAATTCCGACCATTCTGTTTCCTTCTTGCCTTTGTCTAATTCTTCTCTGAATTTACCTATGGCTTTTTCAGTCCATATTGCTCTTTCTACGATTCTGTCTTTCTCTTCATCTGTTTTCCCGGGTATTTTTCCCAACTCTATCTCTATTGCGTTGTACCTCTCTTTTCCCTTGCTCATTTGTTATCACATAATCTATCACTGAGCATCCTGCTCCTCCTATGTATGTATATTCTCCCGTTTTGTCTCCTTCGATATTACCATTTAATATACTGTGTCCCATTTCTCTTGTTTTTTCCAGAAGTTCTTCCCCTTCTCTGTTTATCTTTTCATCTTTCGATTCCCTGTTCTCTTCGTTACCTTCCTCGTCGAGTCCGCCTCCTTCCTGACCCGTTCTTGCATTCATATCTCCACACCAAATCAATTTCTCGCCCCTGGCGTTTTCCGTCATCCCCTCTATCTCTTTAAAGTTTTCTTGTTTTTCCTCTCTCATGTATGTGGTACCTATCCACCATATATCTCTTTTCCCTAATATTCTCGCCCCTATAAATTCGTTTGTCTTTTCTTCCATCCACTCTACTCTCTCTCTGTTTTTGTTCCCTGTTTCACCGCCATCACTATTCCCCCTTTCACTCTACCTCTTTCTCCCCCTTTCTTCGCATTTCTGACTCTAACTTCATAACCTCCTAGTTTCTTTGCCCAGTATTTGCCTTCTTTATCTTCCAGCCACGTTTCCTGCAGACAAATTACATCAAACCCTTTTATATATCCCCATGTCCTCTCATCTATACATTTTATTCCCGCTACATTCCAATTAATTATTCTTATGTTCCCTTCCTCCTCGCTTTTCTTCCTCTCCTGTCCTTTTCTTTCTCCGAAAAAATTCCTGTTCTCTTTCCTTCCATAAATACCCTACGCCATTTATCCATAGTTTGTTGTATCCTATTTTGACCTCTTTTCCTTCTTTTCTTTCCTTTATCGCGTATTCTCTCAGTTTTTCTTTATTTCTTCTCTCTTTCCATGTTAGATCGTTGTCTATAAATATATCAGACCCTTGTAACCTAGCCTTCTCTCTCATGATATCTCCTTTTTCTTCCCAGTTTCTACATTCCGCCCCTATTCTTTAGATCTTCCCGTTCAATGACCGTTTTCCTCAACGTAACCTATACTTCGAGTTTTTTCTTTATCCAGTCTTCTACCGTCTTTCTATCCCATTTTTCTTCTTTCCACCCTGCTATTATAATATTATTCTTTTTCCTATCCCTCTCTCCTTCCTCGATCCTCCATTCCATTTCTTCTATCTGCTTTCTGTCCCTCTCCTTTTCCGTTACCTTTCCCTTATCCTCTCTCTCCCCTGGTTGACTCTCTCTACCACTACCCTTGTCTATCTCTTCCCCTTTTTCCAGACTTTCTATCTTCCCTAATATCTCCTCAATTTCTTTTTTTCTCTCTTTTCTTTCGCGTTCTATTCTCATTTCCCATTCTTTCTTCTCCATCTCTCTTGTTTCCTCCTCCTTTTCTCTCGCCTCCTTGCATTCTCTTCTAATTCTTTTCCTTTATTCTCCTTCTTCTCACAGTCTTCCTTCCATACCTTTTAGCCCTTCCTCTATTTTTCTGTTCATTTTTTCCTCCAGTCCAATATATTTCTGTTCCCAGTTCTCGATCATCTTATCCCTTTCTACCTATTCCTTATCCATTTTCATACTCATCTTCTCCACTTTTTGTAGGATTATATTCATAGTGCACTTTAACGACCCGATTGCCTCCTCTTCCATCTTCTCTTTCTCAATTGGTGATCTTTTCACATTCCCTCCTTTTGCAAATGCGTTTCTTTCTTCTGCCTCTTCTCCAGTTCTTTCCTTCTTACTTTTCTCGACGTGTTCTTCTGGACTTCTCTCTTTTCTTTTGAACACCCGAAAATTAAAGCCTCCATAAAAGAGAGAAATGTATAGATGGTGGAAAATATTCAAGCGGTGAACTAATTTATGTTTAACTGTTAGTTAAACAGTTTTTTATTAAACTTATAATTGATTATGAAAAATGTATTTTGAGATTATTATTAAAGATAATTTTGCAAGATTTTAGGGCATAGCTTTAAATTTAAAGTCACTTCAAAAAACATATTTTATGATGACATAAATATGTTTATAAAATTATGTATGAATTAAGTTAAAGAATAAGTTGTATAAAATTCTGATCACCTCTTTAGTCTATTTCAATCAGATGAAATATACATGAGTGTATATTAAAATTAGTTTTTGTTTATTATCTAAAGTAAAATAAAACAAAGGCTACATTATTTAAAATTGAATATTACTGATTTCCATTGAGATAAGCATTAAATGTTGAGTTATTGAAATAAGTTTAAAATTTTTAAATTAAATTATTAATTAAGTAAGTTGAAAAGCCACACGGAGTTATTTTATGATGATCTATATGTAGATAAGTTCGAAATTGAAAAATTGAACGAAAAAGTTTTAATAATTATATTTTGGTACATCTTGACTTATATTATGTACAAGTTTTATTTAATTGATAAATATATGATTGGGTACCATATAAATGTATATACATATAAGTATATTTGTAAAAGTACAACCAAATACAGAGTATCTCTCTATATTATTAAAAAAAGGTTCGCCGTCGCCGCCACGCCGCCGCCGTTTCAAGAATTTTCACCCTCATTTATTCCCCCTCAATTACTCCCTTAGTCATACTTCTTTAGTAAAGATCCTCTCAATTATTATTTATATACTTATATTAAGTTGGAATTGAGTAGCAGTTTTTTGGTTATACGTAGCATGTACAGCGAATGACTTACATAAGTATAAAACAAATTATATTAACTTATAAATACTATACATATACGGCGAATCTGTGACAAAGCGCTCGCGCGTTCGATAATGTATCATATATACTTACTTGATTACCCGATCGTCTACGCTCAAGTGGACCATATATGTTTTTATTGATGGTATAATTTTAATAAACGCTATAGTCCCAATTGTCGTTTCTTTTTGTTTCTGCATTCCGCACCCACATCTGTTTTTATGAATATACTGTAGCTGCAGTCTCATCGAGCCGTCGAGTCGAGACAAGTGCACTACATTATGTAATAAAAAAAAACAAAAAGAAAGCGACTAATTCCGCGAAATGGTCCACAAATTGCAGCGGGAGCGCCGCTTTCCAGCAACATTGACACGAGCTCAACTAAAAACATTGCTCCATTTTTTCCATCTGGGTATGCTTGGCATTAAGCTATTACACTAACGAGCACGCGCGAGATCGTTTTGCAGTATATGGGCTATATTGGAAACTCCGCGTGTAATACAGACCCGTGCATTCAGCACTCGGCGAGCGACTCAACCTCTTGCATTCTCCAAAGACTTTTCAAAATGCAGCAGGTACCGAAAACTGCGTATCTGCTGCTGCTGCTTCTGTGGACAGTACCGGATGCGACGCGGCGCTCTCGATCCCGTTCAACACGAAGAACGGAGCGGTGTGCCATGTGCCGATCACCCTGGAGAACCAACTAGAGACGCCGATCCCGGTGTCTAACACTACGATCCTATACCTCTTACAATTTTATTTTATTATACAATAATTTCGCCGTCGCCGCCGCCGCCGGTGTATAAATTTTGTCTCTCAATTAATGTCCTTCAATTAGTGCCCCTCTATTGTTATATCTATTAATGTCCTCGATTACTACTATTAGATTACTCGATTCGGCATGTAGAATGCAATAATGAATGATAGCGCCTACTGAGAAAATCATTGCTCTGCCTTTGTGCTATTTTTCAAATTTGTTGATAATTCGATTCGCAATTCTTTTGTTAAAAATGTATAACTAAGAAAAATTTTTATCAAAGGGTAAAAGCTTTTACAAAGCACAACACAAGCTTTTTCTTGGCCGCTTTTAAAGAGTTCATTGGACTTGTGGCGTGGGTAGTGTTTTTGCGGGGATACGTTGTGGAAGAGAAACAAGTAAGTATATGTAGAATTCTAATATTATATCGAGTCCCATAATTTTTATCGGTGTAGGTTGTAAGTGACTCTAACTCAAACTCTGATGACGATGAGTTCGTTTCTGAGGGTGAGGCTGAGAAAGAAGAGGTGCGATTCCCAGCTCTAGCGTGTACGTCAATGGTTAGTGTTCAATATGCCGTCAGCCCCGGCTTACATGAGATTGCGCTACTCTTCTCATGAGTGGACAATAAGTAGTCTTTTCTCGTAATTTTTCTTTAATATTGGTTTTATTATTTGTTTACTCTTCCTTGTTCATCCTTTTTATATAGATCAGCTATCGACATGCTGTAAGAGAACAGTTTATTATTGGGGCTTAAGAGAGTTGCTATGAAGTGGTATGGGATCTACCTGAGGCAGATGAACTATGCCCTCTATGTAACAAGCGTAGGGAGTGTACAGCTGGACTCCGTCGGTTAGTAGGACAGAAGGTAGGTCATCGTTATTTATCTTGAGTTTCATTCTGTAGTTTTATGCTGAAAATTTATTTAAAGGATTTCCTCTTTTGCTTTATAGGAGTGGGTTGAATATGTCGACCAACTCCAATTTTCGTGATCTGCGCGCCCCTAGCGCCCGCTCCAAGATCGAGCATCGCCAACTGCAGCTAAGCCGCCACCATCACCACAAGCAAGGTCTAACGCGGCAGATAGAGATGTACATCGACGCCACGTGCACTTCGGCCCCGAGTCTACCACCGGTGGAACTGGCGTTTTACTTTACATGAAAAGAAATTTTAAAATGCTACGACTTCTAAATCCTCGGAGATAAAACAATAAATCGAACTGTATTTTTATATTACGGATTTCAAAATAAAACAGCGCATTATTCGAGATTTATAAGCTCCGAGAAAATTCTAGTGTTAAAGTAGGAAATTGGTATTAATATAATTCCAACTGGAAATGCACGAGTTCTAATATTCTCGGCGTTATTAGAACGCAAGCCATTGCGTGCCTCATTTCCATGTTGGAACTCATAGACTTTCAACTCCGAGTTCCCCCACTTCAACTGTTCCGTGTGTTTCCGCTATGCCGAGATCTGATCCCGCCGTTATCGCTGACATTATCCAGGCTTTGTTTAATGTTTTCGCCTAAAATTTTCAACATTTGAATTAATTTTTTATAATAACGAAAAAGGGAAGTAGTCGAGGAAATGAAGCCCTAAAAATGGCCTGACTGTTGATTTTTTGAACAGTAAGACAGATCGTGATGCGGATTTTTTGCATTTGATTCGTCAGAGCGTCAGGAAATTTTGTGATCTAGTGTAAATAATTACTTTTTTGAAATAGCATTATTGCATAAATAATATGCATTTTAAAATTGTATTCCAAGGAGACACTGAATAAAAAATTTACAACTTGGTAAATATTGATGGAAATGAGTCTAGTTTGGCTACTCGGGGGTTTTCGGGGTCGCTGAATACGAATATGGCATCAACAACGGCCTCCGATGTACCTGGTGGCCAGGGTAGACCGCATGAACATCGTCTCTGAGAGTCTCACGGGAAATTAACAACATATTTGGTCGAAACTCGTTACTTGGGGGTTTTTTGGGGTCGCTGAACACGAATATCGTGATGGCAACGCTCTCTGAAGTACCTGGTACCCAGGGTGGGCAGTATCACGTTATCTCCTGGAGTTTTGTGGGAATTTGAAACATAACCAGACGAAACTCGTTACTAGGGTTTTTTTGGGGTCGCTGAACACGAATATCGTGATGGCAACGCTCTCTGAGGTACCTGGTACTCAGGGTGGGCAGTATCACGTTATCTCCTGAAGTTTTGTGGGAATTTAAAACATAATGAGACGAAACTTGTGACTCGGGGGTTTTTGACGTCGCAGAACACGAATATCGTAACGGCAACGCTCTCTGAGGTACCTGGTGTCCAGGGTGACCAGTATCAACGTCACCTTCTAAAGTTTCACGGAAAATCAACAACAGATTTCGTCAAGACTTTTTATTTGGGGGTTTTCGAGGTCGCAGAACAGGAATATTGTGATGGTAACGTTCCCAGAGGTACTTTGTATCCAGGGTGGATAGTATCAACGTCGTCTTCTGGAATTTTGTGGGAATTCGATAGTAATTAAGTCAAATACTTTACTCAGGGATTTCTCAGGCCACTGAACATGGATATGGTTTTACTCAAGATAATTCTAGGAGACGACGTTGATACTGCCTACCCTGGGCACCAGGTACCCAGAAGGATTTTGCCGTTGCTATACTCGTGTTCAACGACCTCGAAAACCCCCAAGTAACGAGTTTCGACCAAATATGTTGTTAATTTCCCGTGAAACTCTCGTAGACGATATTCATGCGGTCTACCCTGGGCACCAAGTACCTCGGAGGCCGTTGCTGATGCCATATTCGTATTCAGCGACCCCGAAAACCCCCGAGTAGCCAAACTAGACTCATTTCCATCAATATTTACCAAGTTGTAAATTTTTTATTCAGTGTCTCCTTGGAATACAATTTTAAAATGCATATTATTTAAGCAATAATGCTATTTCAAAAAAGTAATTATTTACACTAGATCACAAAATTTCCTGACGCTCTGACGAATCAAATACAAAAATCCGCATTACGATTTGTCTTACTGCTCAAAAAATCGACCAGTAAATATTTAGCAATTTAATAAAAAAAGTGTTTTTAAAATTTAGAAGATATGTTTCGTATATTTTGTTTAAATTAGATATCATGAAATGAAGTTTTGTCATATATCATATACAGGGTGACCCAATTTAAACGGGCACCGCTCATAACTCGTCAGGGACAGCCACAATCGAAAAAATGTTAGAGACCAAAGTTGTAGGATATCGAAGGGGCAACCCGATGGTGACCTTGGATTTGACTTTGAACGCTCTTTTCAAGGTCATTTGAAGGTCAACTTTGGATTTTTAAATAGGAACCCCATTCTTTTATTGCGGGAATGGAAAGAGCGGTAAATTTTACGTTCAGAATGGTATGTTCGGTTGCGGCACTGAAGGTCATCGCAAGGTCATGCAGCCAGAATGAAACCCCGCCTACGTAATTCCTCTAGCAACGCCAAATTAAAAAAATTGGTAGAGACCAAAGTTGTAGGATATCGAGGGGACAACCCGATGGTGACCTTGGATTTGACCTTGAACGCGTTTTTCAAGGTCATTTGAAGGTCAACTTTGGATTTTTAAATAGGAACCCCATTCTTTTATTGCGGGAATGGAAAGAGCGGTAAATTTTACGTTCAGAATGGTATGTTCGGTTGCGGCACTGAAGGTCATCTCAATGTCCTGCAGCCAGAATGAAACCCCGCCTACGTAATTCCTCTAGCAACGCCAAATTAAAAAAAAGTGGTAGAGACCAAAGTTGTTATATAGGGGGGGGGGGGGGAGAATTGTGACCTCGAATTTGAGCCAGTCCTACAAGGTCATTTCAAGGTCAAATTATTTTTTTTCAAACTTTACTTTTACTTTGTATCCGAGATGAAATCCCTTCTTAGATGTTCTCTGTCCAGCGGCCAAGACGCAAATGAGCCCTCGCTAGCGTCCAAACATAAGTCTCGCTATTCCCCAAATGATCCCTTCCGACGGTTAACTTGCGAATGACTCCTCTAGGTGGTCGCCACCTACCTACCCGAACTCCTGATGTGCGAAAAATAAAAATGGCTCCCGAAATAAGCCTTTTAAAATAAGTCCCGCGCTCAGTTTTGCCACCGCGACTCCGTCGAACCTTCCCCTACGACGCTTAACTCACGAATGATTTTCAAGCAGGCGCCCCGGCCCCGCGCCGTACCTGCCGCCCGAACTTTCGATTTGCAAAAATAAAAATAGCCTCCGAAAATTGTCGAAAGAGTCTCACACTCGGCCTTCCGCCAAAAATATTAACGAAAATTTTTATTAAAAAGCCAATCATCGATACAGAAAAAGATTAAGTAAAACATCGAAGTATTGTAGAAAAACGTCAAAGTTTGATAAAAACGTAAAAAAAATATTAAATGTTTTATTTTTAAAAAATCATAAATTGATAAACCGTAATGCCAAAATATGAATAGAATTTTACAATAAAAAGCCATCGATACAGAAAAAGAAAAAGTAAAACATCGAAGTATAAAGTAAAAAAGTTTTTATATTTATTTTACACACATTTATTATTTGAATCAGAAATAAATTGCATTATGTTTTTTTAAATAACGTTGTTGTTTTTCCATTTAATTTATTCATAAATTATTATTGTTTTAAGTATACATAGATATACATACATACGTATGTTTGTATACATATGCTATACACACATACATGTAAACACGCATGTTGAAAATACATATGTATAAGCAGAATTATAAAGTTTGTAATACATACCATGTCGTCACACAGATTATACATACAATTACTGGCAACAGTTAATATAATTATTTAGTGATAATTCCACTGTATAAATATTTTAATTCTATTAGAAATATTTTTGCAGCAGAAATTGGTAGGTACTTAAATTTTTTGCACTTTTCTATTAGATAAGTAATAATAAACAACCAACAACACTAAAAAATGTATGTTCATTATTTAAACTTGTACAATATGTAAGCTGTAAAATATTGTATTTAACACGATAATAATTAATTAATAACATACATATTAATATAAAATATTGCATCTAAAGTTATGTTAATGTAAAAAATGTTGGTCTTGCCTTCATCTGCCGGTGTCTTCACGTCTTGCCTTCATCGGCCGGGCTATGATTCTTGCCTTAATCGGCCGGTGTCTTTACGTCTTGCCTTCATCGGCCGGGCTATGATTCTTGCCTTAATCGGCCGGTGTCTTCACGTCTTGCCTTCATCGGCAGGGCTATGATTCTTGCCTTAATCGGCCGATGTCTTCACGTCTTGCCTTCATCGGCCGGATAAAAATGGGACCTGAAAATCCACCCTGCTACGTCCTCGTCGTGGGTCCTGGACATCAAGTTTTATAATGATGACAAAACGCAGGAAATGGTACGCTAAATGATTAAAATCTTTTCTTCTATTTTAAATTTACTACTTCGTTTAAAGTGCAACATTTTACACGCTTTCAGGATCCGGAGTCGAAAAAGTGGGTGCTGTTTGAAAAAAAATAATTTGACCTTGAAATGACCTTGTAGGACTGGCTCAAATTCGAGGTCACAATTCTCCCCCCCCCCCCCCCCTATACAACAACTTTGGTCTCTACCACTTTTTTTTAATTTGGCGTTGCTAGAGGAATTACGTAGGCGAGATTTCATTCTGGCTGCAGGACATTGAGATGACCTTCAGTGCCGCAACCGAACATACCATTCTGAACGTAAAATTTACCGCTCTTTCCATTCCCGCAATAAAAGAATGCGGTTCCTATTTAAAAATCCAAAGTTGACCTTCAAATGACCTTGAAAAACGCGTTCAAGGTCAAATCCAAGGTCACCATCGGGTTCTCCCTCGATATCCTACAACTTTGGTCTCTACCAATTTTTTTAATTTGGCGTTGCTAGAGGAATTACGTAGGCGGGGTTTCATTCTGGCTGCATGACCTTGCGATGACCTTCAGTGCCGCAACCGAACATACCATTCTGAACGTAAAATTTACCGCTCTTTCCATTCCCGCAATAAAAGAATGGGGTTCCTATTTAAAAATCCAAAGTTGACCTTCAAATGACCTTGAAAAACGCGTTCAAGGTCAAATCCAAGGTCACCATCGGGTTGCCCCTTCGATATCCTACAACTTTGGTCTCTACCATTTTTTCGATTGTGGCTGTCCCTGACGAGTTATGAGCGGTGCCCGTTTAAATTGGGTCACCCTGTATAATCTTGATCTTAAATTAAATTTCGGTTAGTTGTTGGTTTATTCTTATATTGATCTTATTAAAATAGAAAAGTTGATTTATTAATTTGTTAAAATTTATGATTATTAAATACAATTGATTAAGAGTGGAACAGAAATGCAATGATGAAAAATAAATAATCCACTTGACAATGCCTATAGTGAAAACTGATGCATCTGACATAAGTTAAAATCAGTAAATCTAAAATGAATCATGGATATGATTAAAATTGAGCAACTGGATAATGTTGAAACTGATGCATTTGACTGACGAGTCAAAATCAGTATGCCTGATTTTATATCAGAGTAATGAGACAGCCTGGACAGGTGATAAAAAGTATCCAGTTGCAGTTGTTAAATCTTTTATGAAAACGGATGAATCTGATTAAGTCAATCAGCTTGATAGATGATTATGAATCATAGTCCTATATGGTATGACGGGTGATGCCGGTACAATGGACAGGTATGAACATAATGTCTTATATGTTAGCTGTGTAGTACTTGGTGGAAAGAGCATATTCAAAGTTCCGTTGTGTAACGGATGGAGAGGAAACGAGTCGGAAAGCGAAAAAGAGTAGACGCGGGCTTGAACCGCGGACCCCAAGATTAACAAGTGAGAGCTCTAACTACTGAGCTAACGTTTACGATGCAAGCGCATGCTATGCATTGTAGTACGGCTGTGCGGACTCTTATCGTTGACTCGTCTCGCAGCTCGCGTTGCAGACGTGTGGGTCTGTGACAGTTGCTATATGATTTAGAGCTTACTATGCATCATATGAATACGAATCATAAAGTAAAAATTGTTTAAGAGGCAATAATTATAATTACTGATGTATTAAAAAGTTCTGTATACTTTATGAATTGATAAAAGAATTTATTATAATACTGTATGTTTATGCGGTACAAGTATGAGTAATATGACTATGATAAAAGTTATGATATTTGTGTTTCTAAATCATTGAAGGTTTGGCATAAAAATATTGAAACTGGAAGTATGATTATTTGCATGTAATATTACAAATAGACAATTATGACTTTGAACTTATATAATTATAACATTGGAATGTTGTTTAAAGTCTTGGTCAAAATACTGTAGATGAAAATAGTACAGCTATATAAGTATGATCAAATAGTAAAAGGAATTAAGTATTATGTTTTTCGAAAACAAAGTAAAGCTCAATTTAAGCAAATGTATAAAAAGTAAAATTTAGAAATATTTGAGAAAGCTCTTATAATATAAAAGAAAAGTGATTCAAATATTTAAAACCTATAACTGTTAAATGATTTATTGAAAAGATTCCTTATAAAATAGAAGATATATTAAAAATTGTTGATCATTGCAAGCTATAAACAGTCTAATGAAATTTGAAAGAGATAATATGAAAATTCAGTAGTAGATAAAATTGATAAATTGAAATAAGATTTATAATTTATTATTGTATAAATAAATAAGTTGGAGATAGTATTGTTATAATACAATTAATTACATTATTGTCAAAAGTACGTGAAGATCTATGACAGTTAAGTTTACGAAAGTACATTATGAAAAGAAAAAAATATGAAATGATAAAGATGTTAATGTTATATAAACTATAATAGAAAATCTTTAATAAGTAAGAAATGTAAATCTATTTGAAAATAACTGTTGATAAAAGTTATGTAATACTTGAAAATTGAAATTTAATAAAGTTTGTTTTTAATTTATACAATTTACAATTTATACAATTTTTATAATGTATACATACATAAAAGTATAAATAATAATTTATAACTACTTCATGTAAGAAGAAGAAAATAACTATCTAACAAGGAAAGGTACCCAACCCGAACTCACCGATTTTGATGATTTTCATATATGTTGTAGAACATAAAAAAATAAGAGACACGTATTTTTTTTTATCGGCTAATTTTCACTTTTAAGGGGTAAAAACCTCCCCTAAAGTTAACCCCCAAAAAGCGTTTTTTTTTTAAATATCTCGGCTTAAAATTAATATTTTTCAATGAAACAAATTGGAGGTTATTTCTTACAAAAAGAGCAAGTATTTCATGGTGATTTGAAGAGTAAGGGTAGCATCCCCTATTTTTTAGGGGTTGAAAACATATATTTTTTGGCATAATTTTATAATAAAAATGTTTAAACCGACTAAAAAAAATTGGAAAAAATGTTTAAACATCCTTAATAACAAAATTTAGTTGACGTCTTTCGGTGTTTTCATAAATATTACCCCTAAGGGGGTAAACCACCCCTAACACAAAATAACTGTAAATATGTAATTCAATACATAATATTTCGTAGAAAGCTTGTATATAGAGGTTTTCGAGGTCGCTGATTACAAATCTGTTATCAGATTTTGAAAATTCAAAATGGCGGAACCAATAGGACGGAAATATCGAAAAAAAATTTTATATAATAAAACAGTTTTAAACGACTAAAAAAATTGGAAAAAATTTGTAAACATCTATAATAAACAAATTAAGTTTTTCGATTTTTTCATAGATACTACCCTTTAGGGGGTAAACCACCCCTAACACAAAATAACTATAAGTATACTTCAATCCATAATATTTTGTAGAAGGTTTGTATATAAGGGTTTTCGAGATCGCTCTTTGCAAATCTGATATCAGATTTTGAAAATTCAAAATGGCGGAACCAATGTGGTGGACGAAAATGTCGAAAAAAAATTTTAACTTTCATAAAAACTTGTTATAAATGTGTTATCTTTTTAGCCTGTACATGTGAACCTAAGAGCCTTAAACCCTAAACCCCTAAAGAACAAATAGGCTAAATGGTTGTGCTTTTGAACCAAACCACCTCAAATTCCTAAATTTGTAAACAAGAAAATTCTGTGTGTGAAGCAGTTTTATAATTTCCGTAGAAATTGTTATCAGAATGTTATTGAAATTCCTATATTGTAAATTCAACTTATAATGTATTTTTGTTTATAATATTAGAGTATAATAATAATCTACAATCTTTTATCTTTTGCCATAGTGCATTTTTTGTATTGAGCATAAAATATATTATTACGATGTTTTTACAATAATGGTAGTCCTCATAAAAGTGTTTAAAGCACAATGCTTTTTTGCACCAACCACATCGTACAATTGCAATGTTTGTGCACCCTTCTATTTCACAATGTGTTGCACAAGACTTTCCAAAACTAAAATCTATAGGATTATCAAATTTATCTGGTTTTTCATTGACGTAACCGCTTTTATACCAGGAATATTTAAACAAATCTATATATCTCGGTGAAGACAGTTGGTTGTGAACCAATGATTGAAGTTTAATTATATTATTTCTCACATGTAAATTCATATCATGATCCATTAACATTACATTATCAGAAAATATCGGACAAAGTTTTTCCAAATACGGAATCCATAGACATCAAGTGGTTGTATTTTTCCTGTGGTTCCAGTTGGAATTTTTTTATGTTAATAATTTTATTTTGTGGCATTGTTTCTTCTATAACTTTGTCACAATGACCACTCCAAGAATCAAGTAATAGTATTGAGTGATGGCCTACATAGGGATAAAATATTTTTTCCAACCAGATTTTGAAGTGATCTGCAATTAAACGACTTACTAATTAACTGATCAACGATATTACAATGTAAAAATTGTTATTAGTTCCCTTACTTGTTGTTAATTTTCCAGATTTGGATGCTTCCACGTACACGTTTTCTGGTCTAAATATGTTTTGTTCTACAATAGGGCCAAACTTGCCACTTGGTTCCGTTAAAACAAGAAATAGCGGTGACAACAGTTGTCCAGTAGCTGATATTAGTGGCTGTATAGTATAACTATGCGTTGTTGCTGAAATTGACTGTACCAGATATTGAACTTGCTTTTCTCCTTCTACTGCTAATGTTCTTCCAGAATGCATTTCTAGCTGAAATCCGCTCTGATCTGTATTATACAAATTTTCGAGTCCAATCCTTGGTATACACGATTTAACGTCATCGATAAATGCTTCAGCTTTAGCCGTAAGTTCTGCACTACTTTCTAGTGTTTTTCTTGTTATGAACTTATTTATTCTCCTAGAAACTATTCGGTGTGCTTGCTTAAATTTGAGTAACCAATGTTTAGAAGCTTTGAATCTAATATCATCAAAACCAATTTCTTTTTTAGCTTGTAAGGCCCATCGAATTATATCTTCATAATGGATAATTGAACCACTGTCGAGAGCTGCTTGAAAATTATCCAGGGTATACTGACAAATTTGTGCTACTTTTTCTCTATACGTGCCACCTTTATTAATTGAATGAGCCCAACGTCGTAGCTGACTAATAGATGATACTTTTTTGAATCTGTTTTGCACTGTTTTGAGACTTAAATTTTGCTTCGTTTTGCTACTTCTCCAAAATTCTACAGCTCTTTTTTTGTATTCAAAATCTAGTTCTTCATTATCTGCTGTACATTGATTTGTTGGTGCTATATCCGGATCAGGAAAATGATGTTGCACTTCATCTTCAATTATTTCCACATTATGGTCTTTATACTCTTCTTGAAAATCCAAAGAGTCATCAGTAATCATTTCTACATCGTTGAAATCATGTGTTGCATCTATTAAAATTTCTTTTATTTTTTCGGCCAACTCTGTTTCGTGATAATTCGTGACACTATCTGGTATGTTTAACGCTTGAAAGTATGCTAATAATAAGTTTAGAACGTTTAACGGATTAATTTTCATTTTTCAATCTAAAATGAAAACAAGCGGTAAAATTTATACAAGCTGTGTTTTTGCATGTAAGGCACGACTGCTACATTTCTACCAGAATAAAACGAGTGAATGTAAATTGAATCAAATCATTAATTTATGCATTGGAGAAGAATTCTCGTTCCACTTTGTGATGTTCGGAAAACTCTATTTTTGGTTTTATTCAACTTTTATTCACTTTGAAATTGAATAATGTAAATCTATATAAAATCACTAAAGAAAAATTTCTACAACTGTATGATACCACTGACAAACAAAAAGACGTACTATTCGTACTTTCCGGCATCGAACTAGAATACCCACAAAACTCACTCACTGCCTAAAAAATAACACAGGCAGCTGAGGTAAACACTCGATGAAAACAATCTAAAAAAAGAACATACTGATTCGCACATATTGTCAACAACTTTTATGAGTGAAAGACATTTATCTGTGGAATTATCATTGAATGTACGATAACATTCATTAAACTAATGAATGCATATAAAATTCCCTTTCAATAACAACGTGTTCTTTAATTGCAAATGAAGTTCGAGTATTAATATTCTTTTATGTATTTTTACCAATAACAAAAATTATCATAGTAATATAATAATAATAAGAAGAAGAAGAAGAATAAGCATAATTGCAATAGCAATAATAACAGTAATACTGATAATAGCAATGATAATGAAAAATAATAATAATAATTAGAATAATATTTATTATTAAATTTAGATTTTTTGATAAATTCATTAAATCGTATCAAATAGTATTATTATGGAATTCCAGACTGTAAATATTTTACTATAGATACAATAATCATTACTTCGAGAATTCATCTAAAAAACGTTTGGCTTACGAAATAATTGTAACAATGAAAAACTCCCAAGTTTGACAAAATTAAATTTTATTACAAAACGCAAAAGAGTTTGATAAACTAATTTTATTAACCTATGTTTTTTCATTTGCAAAAAAGTGTGGACTTTTTGAATTTATAAAATTATATAATTATGCAATTTATGAAATACTTTATAATTTATGAAATTACTTTTGAAATTATGCTAATTTATAAAAGCAGAAAAATAAATAATCTTTGATTGAAACATAAAACGAGACGTTATTTGTTACATACAAAATGAAAGAATAAAATATCGGTAATATGTCTATACTCGTGTCTACGGTAAAGCATAGGCCTTCGGCTTGTCTGGAGGTTAGGGGTTTGGAGTCGTTTGGTTAAAATGCACAACCATTTAGCCTATTTGTTCTTTAGGGGTTTAGGGTTTAAGGCTCTTTAGTTCACATGTACAGGCTACAAAGATCACACATTTGTAAACAAGTTTTTTTGAAAGTTAAAATTTTTTTTCGATATTTCCGTCCACCATATTGGATCCGCCATTTTGAATTTTCAAAATCTGATAACAGATTTGTAATCAGCGACCTCGAAAACCTCTATATACAAACCTTCTACAAAATATTATGGATTGAAGTATACTTATAGTTATTTTGTGTTAGGGGTGGTTTACCCCCCTAAGGGGAAGTATCTATGAAAAAACCGAAAAACTTAATTTGTTTATTATAGATGTTTACAAATTTTTTCCAAATTTTTTAGTTGTTTAAAACTTTTTTATTATATAAAATTTTTTTTCGATATTTCCGTCCGCCATATTGGATCCTCCATTTTGAATTTTCAAAATCTAATAACAGATTTGTAATCAGCGACCTCGAAAACCTCTATATACAAACTTTCTACGAAATATTATGTATTGAATTACATATTTACAGTTATTTTGTGTTAGGGGTGGTTTACCCCCTTAGGGGTAATATTTATGAAAACACCGAAAGACGTCAACTAAATTTTGTTATTAAGGATGTTTAAACATTTTTTCCAATTTTTTTTAGTCGGTTTAAACATTTTTATTATAAAATTATGCCAAAAAATATATGTTTTCAACCCCTAAAAAATAGGGGATGCTACCCTTACTCTTCAAATCACCATGAAATACTTGCTCTTTTTGTAAGAAATAACCTCCAATTTGTTTCATTGAAAAATATTAATTTTAAGCCGAGATATTTAAAAAAAAAACGCTTTTTGGGGGTTAACTTTAGGGGAGGTTTTTACCCCTTAAAAGTGAAAATTAGCCGATAAAAAAAAATACGTGTCTCTTATTTTTTTATGTTCTACAACATATATGAAAATCATCAAAATCGGTGAGTTCGGGTTGGGTACCTTTCCTTGTAAGTAATATGTTAAAAATGATGAATGTATTAACATCATAAATAGTCTGATTATGGGTTTTACTGGGTTTTTCCTAATCCACGTGTCACGTCAACCTACTATGACCTAAACTGGCCGGTCAACGCACACGCAGATAACACGTTCAACCAACGAAGCACCTCACCACGGTAATTGGGAATATTCCACGACAGGCATAACAGAGGCCAACGAACCAACAACGGTCAGCAACACAGAGCACGACAAAACAACCAACCCACTGACACGCACTGCGGCAGATGAAAGGGCAACGATCCTGAATAAACTAAGTCAAACAAGGGGAGACACCCCAGAGCTACCGGACAATAAGGAAGCCATAAATCTCAGACAAACGACCTAAATAAGTGGAAATCGATACGACAATGAGGAAAATTACAATAAAGAAAACCATTACAGCTGGCCAGACTAGCGGCCGCGTACTGAGGGACACTGATTAATAAAAGGGGCGCCCACCCCTATTGAGACATACACCCTCCATAAATCCTGATTGGTCAGAACCTTCCTTATGCTTATGCATTACCCTCATCCCTATAAATACCAATGGAAAGCAAGGAGGAGTATTCTTTCGTAACCCGAAGTTCTTTTTGGTAGGGCGAAGCTCTGCGCGACTCGCGACTTAAACTATTTTTCTGTAATCGGACTTAGAGTCGGAGCGTTCGCTAAGTTTTTGGACATAGTCATATTTCTACCTCACACACGAGTTGTACTCAGTCGAGGACTTGTATCTTGTACCATTTATAATCTGACGAGTTTCAAACTCCGCGCCCTTTGAGACGAGCTACAGCGCCAGACCGAGAGCAAGCCATCTTATCGGTAACTATAAAGTCAGCTTCGTCAAGGTAAGTCGTTTCTCCTATCAATCTTCTCAAATTCACGTCAGTGTCGCATGCAACGTTATTGTGTCAGTACATAGTGTTTAAACCTAGCTAGTCCACTACATTTAGAAGTCACTCTGAGTTTCGTTACTCCGTGAGCTATCAGTATCGCACAGTCAGCCGAGCTACAGGTCAAGTCACGCGCTTCTTTACCTTTTCCCTAGGCAGTATCGCGTGAGCGGAGTGGGCTAAATAAAAGGTCTCATCGACTCGGAATTTGTAATTATTTCTATCATGCGAGTATTCGCTCTGTGTGGCCACCCGGACGTAACACACGCAACAAATGTTGGACCATATCTATTTACTCCCAGAAGGTATAAGAAAGGTGACAGTCTAATTTAGTTGGCTTAGAAACTATTTAGTATAGTTGTATATTATTAGATTATTTTTGTTACAAGTCGATTATATGTTTGAGGGGGCGTGTTGAAATATTGCTATAAATTTATACAATAACTAAGAATATAGTTTCACAATATTATGCTCTATTCAAAAATGACTCGATTTGCTTATGTATAGGTCCAGAACTGTAGCATGAAATTTGAGTCTAGGAAGAGAGAAAACTACGCATATGCGGCAAAGGCCTGTAGAGCCTTTGTCGAGTGTTTTAGTCTCGCGTGGGCATCTCGCTAGAGCAGTCGTATTTATCAGACGTGAATTCTCTCGTATACCAGTTGAATAAATAAGAGTTATTTTGTTTGATATAAATTGCTGATTTGTTTATTAAATATTCACCCATTTCCAATAATTATTAACTCAACAACGAAAGTTGGCTTAAAAATAACGTGAAAAGTGGCAGAATTTTAACACAATAACAGAAATTGAGGGGGAGCTAATTTCTAAAATTATCTAGACTACTTCTAAGGATATAATTATTAAATATTAATTTGTAATATTTCATGGAATATTTCTGCAATATCACTGTAATATTACATATAACGAACACAAATTTTTTTTTCAAATTTTCTTTCAATATTTCATTAATATACAAGAAATATTTTATGAAATGATTCTATAACGTGTGAAATGTTCACTTTCTTTCGCATTTTGAGATATTATAAACAAGTAAGGCTAATTATTATAAAGTAAATCAATCAATACCCTTCTCACTAGAATGCAGCGTATAATAAGATATAATAAGATATAGCAAACTCAGAATATGTAGGTCACAAGACGCTCTCGATAGCACAAAGTATAACACTATACTTGGCATCGGGATACTATCACATTATCATTAAACAGACCCTAAATACGTAATCGATAGTATTCGATATAATTAATTAAATAGATAAGAACAAGAAACGACAACGTGCAATGAAGAAAAACCCACAGAGCGTGCAGCACTATTGACAAGTGACACATAATTCACGCGCTCTGGAAGCTCGGGAAGCCGCCAAAGAGGACACCGCGCAAGCCGGCTCAAAACGCATAGAGGAGCTTCTATAAGTCTGCAAATAAGAAAAATAAATTAGAAGCGAGTTTGACAGGAGAAGAGCACAAGGGGACTCGATGTACTAGAGAAGAGGATTTTTACTCTGGTTTTCTGATTGGCCCTCCCTGCAACGTCACTCCAAATAAGGCAAGAAGCTGCATCTAGGCCTCCTAATTGGTCAAACACACACCCCGCCGAAGAGACGAAAAATTGGAGATCACCTCTTCTAGAAGGGCATAAAAGAGCCCAGTAACAGGTCCGCGGGCTGCCACTGTGTCTTTAACAATTGTACTATACGTAATGTCGCGTAAGACTTTAACTTTTTACGTGTAACTTCTGTCGGGACTTAAAATATTTTCGACGGTTCAAAAACTTAAATATTTTTGATCGTGCAAAGACTTAGAATATTTTCGATACTATAGGGCTTAAAATACTGACGTTGTCGTTTGTCGTTCCTGATGAAAATTCTAATTGTTTTACGATACATGCGTTAGTTGCGAGCGAGCATTAAACAAAATCTTGTTGCTTTGAATAAATTTGATTGAGAATTAAACCGCAAGTGCGCATTTAACTCCTAATTCCTGACGTGCCCATTCATACTCGAGATCTATTCGCTTAGGAAGCTGAGCCGACGTCCAACTGAGAGGATGTGCTGGTAGCAGAGCTGGTCAGAAGCAGAACAAAACACAAGATAAGTGAAATACATACACATAGGCCGCATGCCTCACTAAATATTCTCTTTCTCTTTATCACAATTCGTTGCACGAAAAGTTGATCGCATCTTCCAAAAGTCTAACATAATATTAGTCCGTGATACAATCGTAACGATAGGAGTGATGTCCTAATTAACTGGCTACTAAGGGAAGATTAATTTGCATTATAAATCTCGGTGTTGGATTTAGATTAAAATACATAAAGATCAATGGCGGTTTCAAAAGACTTTCCGGCGGCTACTGGAGGCTGTTCTTTCTTAGATCGCGAAGGTAGTCAGGCACCGATGGCGCTAAGACTCTGCGTTTTAAAGCTTTGTCGTCCTCTGTGCTTATAAAGCAAATCAACCCGTAGAGTTACTGTCCGGTGACAACTCTCATAAGTTTAGGACATAACAAACGATACAATATTATTGCGTGTGAGATTTGTCGACTATTTTTAAGCTACCTCGTAATATTTTATAGAAATAATAATATTATCCGAAAGATTTGTTTACTGCTTTTTTAGCCTTCTCGTAATTTTTTTGAAATATTTTATAAATATTTTGTGAAATGATTTACAAAATAATTTTTGTCCATGAAATATTATAAAAATATTCCTCAAATATTTTATGTAATTTTTTGATGTAACATTTCAAAAATATTCAAGCAATATTTCATGTACATACACAAAGAGAAAATATCTTAGTAAGATATACGAAACTTCTAGTAAATATTATTTAGTAAACAAACTAATTTCGCAGTGTTTCCTAGAGTATTTAAATTCGGAAAAATGGCACACTTTGGCATACTTTACCACATTTTGGTACACTTTAGCATACATAGATTTTTAAGAAACAAGCTTCTTTTTTGACACGTATTGCACACTTTGACACACATGGATTTTTCAGAAAATTTTCCTTTTTACCTCAGGTTAAGTGTATCATATTGTGCTAAACTGCTAAACTGTGCTATACCGTGCCATGATGTGTCATTGTGTGCCATAGTGTGCCGTAAAAGTGCCACAACATTTTTAATCTACCCTTGCTTTGTTATTGTGTGCCATAGTATGCCAAAGTGGGCTGAACTACTGTGCCAAAGCGTGACATAGTATGCCATTATTACACTGGTAGAAATGTTCAGTAGTGACTCGCCAGTTGCCATGTGATTTTCGTCAGATTTTTACCCATGCCACTGGCCAAGGACTGCAGAGTGCAGTAAAGGCAAGTAAATAACTATAAATTGACCCATAATTATCAAAAAAAAAACTTATAAAACTAATGAAAAACGCTTATATAACCATGTATAACACGTTCTAACCCGAATATTGTATTTAACCTTCACAAAAATATTCCGTGAACACACATTTTTGTAGGTTCTGAAACTCGATGCATGAAATGTATATTTTGTAACACAAGCACGATTTTCGCGATTTTCTTACCTATTAAGCGGGCGGTAAGTAACTTCTTCAGACCAGCAGGCAAAAAAAAAATTTAGCGGGCGTTTTTAATTTTTTTGCCGGGCGTGCGTTTTTCATTTTTCTTTGCCGCCGTAGTTTTCAGGGTTAAGCATCTTGTTGTTTATGTTTCGCATAATTTAGAATCTTAGCGGTGCTTGGCCAGTGCCTTAGCAGTCATCATGCTGTGAACTGGCCAGTTAGCACTGGTTAGTCACTAGTCTGCTCGCTAGTTTCACTGCTCAATTTTCTACCAGGATACTACACATGGAATATCATAACAGCAACCTCGGAAGCGGTTACAAAATACATTTTTTCTCACTATAGCGTTAATACCTTATTTCTAAACTTATATAATTCATAACTACATTCTACACAACTTGAATTCCACGATTATTTACACAACTTTTATGCATGAATAAGATTCTTTATGTCTACGTTGGAAAAAAAGAGGCCCTTCACTCCTACTCGTACTTAAATACCTCACTCTCGCTAGAAAAAAGCTTTTTTTCTAAATAGCTTATAATTCTGCATTCAATGCGGGAATTAAAAAAAAAACTAATTTTAAAATCTATTTTTAAAAAAGTTCGTTTGAAAATAATAAATGACGAATTTGTTGTTAAATTAACCATAACTTTTTTAAAATAACAATCTCCACATAAGCTGCAGAATCACATGTGTTTCTAGTACATCCGTAAAGTTTTAGAGCTCTTCGATCACTAGAACTGAAGTCCATCTGCGGTACCTGCAAAATGAAAATGATAGATTTGGGTCTTCATACATGTTGCACCTGATATATGAATATATAAATTATATATAAATTATAAATTATAATTATTATTTATTTTATATATATATATATATATATAAATTATTATTTATTTTTTATATCGTTTCTCGATCTTTTACTACATTTAATACATTTTTTAAACAATAGACGAGTATAAAAATAAACTGTTATTTTTTTTCTTTAGACATCAAATGCTGATGATAAACTTTGAGCTGAAAGGAATTCTTTTAATGATTGCTTTTTGTCGACAATGGACAAAAAAATGGGAAAGATGATCAATGATAGTGGATTAATGATGATTTTTAAATATTTGATCCGACAAATGATTAGTGCAATGTATTTAAGATTTATTAATTACTTTAACATTGCAGGTGTTGACAAATTTTTTGTTAAAGAAGCATTATTTTATTAGAAGGTTCATGTTTAAGTTTTTAGGTTCGAAATAAAATAAAGTACAAGATTCAACACGTACGCTTATTGCGAGTCGTACAATATTTTTGTCGAATTCATCGCTCGTTCCTAAGCAAGAACATATAATGGGAAAATTCATAGAAGGCTCGCAAGCAAGGTTGGTTAAAATGAAATAAACATTAGAAAATATATAATAATGTGGCTTTCAACCAGCCATTTTAGACGCATTTCGTGCGTTTTTATCGTCGCTTTTTCTTAATTTACATTTTTTAACGTTATATAATGCAGACAGTTTAATTTTGAAGTTAGAAATCTCTAAAATGTTGAAACATGGCACCAAACATTTTTTGTATATAGATTTCAAACTAATGAAAAGATAAAAACAAATATTTTATTATTTTATACTTTTTACAAAATAATATCAGAATTCTCAACGATACTCGAAGGATTGTCTTAATATTAAAATTTCAAGGGAAATCATTCATCCTCAGGAATAATTATTTAAAAAAAAAATGAAATAATATTAAAAATACAGTAAAAGTACACAACGTATAATAAAAATCAGTGAAAATAAATATAAATAAATAGAATAGAATTTTAACTGTATCAGTCACTTTGGTGGAAACGGTGAAATTACTGTAGCTGCCACGGCTGCAGCTTGTTGACTTGCCAAAACTGATGCTGAAACAAAAATAACGATTATTATATGTTAGTATAATTTTGCTGTGATAGAAAAATCAATATATGAAAATAATTTTTTGCTTTTTAATCTGGAAAAAAACAAAGGAATCGTATGAATTTACAAAGTTTATCCAAATTTAACAAACTTAGTCTCACTAACTAAAAATCAACAATAATTTACACAAACCAAAGTATTAAAAACAATACTTTTAAGAAACAAAATATCCAAGAACTGCTTTCCTGGCAGGCTAAATCACCTCTGACACGCTTCAACGACAGTAAGCTTCACTGAAGTACGTAACAGAGAGAGGAAGAGAGAGCGAGAGAGGGAGAGAGAGAGAGAGAGAGAGAGAGAGAGAGAGAGAGAGAGAGAGAGAGAGAGAGAGCTTTGGTCTGATGGGCCAGGCAATGCTGCGAGGCTTGAAAGCTGCTATGCTGGCTTTGCACGCGCGAGTACTTGAGTGAGGGGAATATTGTTTTGCAT
Organism: Nasonia vitripennis; assembly: GCF_009193385.2. Classification (NCBI taxonomy): domain Eukaryota; kingdom Metazoa; phylum Arthropoda; class Insecta; order Hymenoptera; family Pteromalidae; genus Nasonia; species Nasonia vitripennis. The sequence goes on along the minus strand of NW_022279615.1, from coordinate 1,217,929 downwards.
ACTTTCTTTGTAAGTTAAAAGTCGAAGTTTCTGGATAATATCGAGAAACTTCTTGTCACTTAACACTTAGATATTGTGTTACAAACATTTTATTTAGAGACCTTAATTATTTTGTAAACAACATCTATTGTTGAAAAATATCATTTCTCCTGCTATAAAATCGAGTGCATTATTTAAGATTTTTGTCAACTTTTCAAAACCATATTAACTTTATATAACACTTTAATACGCTGTTACGAATGAAAGCGCAATGAAAAATTTACGGATTCTGGGCATGAGCTGAGATTCTCTGGCTTGCGAGGCAGGTCTGTCGTCGCGCCACGACCGTCACCCGAATTGCACTTTTCTACTTGTTCTCTAATAATAATTAGACACCCGTGACGTGTACCCTCACGTGACACGTCCAGGGCCTAAACGGATCGACGCACAGTGTGCGCAAAAGTCGTTTAGCCGTAATTTCGAGTGAATTAAGACTTTTGATCCCTTTTTTAGCTTTTGCGCACACTTTGCGACGCCCCCCTCGACAGCACTGCAGAATTTTTCTATTTTCTGCATGTGTCGCTCAGTGAGTCCGAGCTATTGTTATGCACGTATTTGGCAACTCATGCTCGATCGCACTGTAACTAGCTATGCTATATGTATGTGAGTCCTCACACGTGACAATACAATTTATTAAAATATCACAAAAGTAAATATAATAGTTAAATAAGTAACTTAAGCCAATAATATACTTAATAATCGCTGATAAATAATTATAAAGCTGTTTCAAATTTTATATTCACGAAAAACAAAGGTATTAGGTTTATTGAAGCCTTCCTACAAAAATAACGCAAAAAAGAAACATACTTGATCTAATAACGTTCAAAACGTTTTTTACAGTTTAGATCAATGCTAAATTTTTCTAAGTTATAACAAAAAATATAAAATATGAAAATGCTTGTAAACATTTCTCCATCTTTTGAATCACACGAAAGTAATACATGTATACAGCAAAAAAACGCATAACCCTGGTAGAAAACAAAATCAGTATTGTCCAGTTCTTGAACAGTACTGGCTAGCCATTGGCCTATTTCAACAAAATTTGGCCAGTGACTGATGAACACCGGACAAAATAAGATTTATTTGCACTGTGTTTATAGTTTTTCTACAAGCGCGGACTTTTTTAGATAGCGCCAATAAGGTATTTTTAATTTTATGAGCAAATGTGATTTTACGACCCTAACTTTTATCAAAAATTCAGCGATATGGATTTATAACAAGCAGGTCGTGAGTTTTAAGACTTGTTCTATAACTTTGGGGGAAACTGGAGGTCTTCAATATTTTTACGTAAAATCTTATACAGCCGAAGGCTCGGGGTAATTTATACGAGCTGTGGGTTCGCCATTTTACCTCCCGTGATGTGTAATATACTATTATTTTGAAGAAAAATTATTTTTCCAGATTCTAAGTTTAAGAAAAGACTTTTAAATTAAAGCACTGGTAAGTGGAAAGACCTCCTGATAACAATTCATGAACCCCATTAATCATAACAATGTAATGCTTCTCTATCGAACTTAAAGAAAATGTAAGACAATTGTTACCACGTAATGAATAATGAACCAACGTAATGAACTTTAGACATATAGCTGAACTAGTGGGGGTTCACCCTCCTGCTTGCTTCCTTCGCTAACCCCCCAATTTTATTTTTTGCGTAATTTTTGTCTGTAAAATTTTATTTTCATTATTACATTTTTGTTGCTAAAAATAAACGTCCTCTTGTATTATATAAAATTTGTATACTATAAACAAAAATTTTAAATCAAATTTTGGTCGTAGTTAAGAAAAAAAATGTGTTACTGCATAAAAGTAGAATTAGTGAATTATCTTAACAGTCCGTACAGTAACGGCAACAGTACAAGCTTATACATTGTAACGTTGTGGCCTTGCTAGCGCGAAATCGGATAAGTGTGTCCCACCGAGCTTAGGGACCAACGCGCAAGGCTACCACGTTAACAAGAGGATCGTCGGGTGACGACCAGGAACTCGCCTCGGCTGCTCAGCATCCCCGTCTTGACGGACCGCGGAGAGTGGCGGAGTCCGTCTATGCTCGGCTTATTTATGAATGGAAGCAAGTTTTAGCATGCATAATAATGATACTCTAATATTTTATGCTAAGAAAACCTTCGAGCTTCATCTGCCCTCAGAACGTTTATTCACTTAAAATAACAATGTGCACTACGTGCAATCGTGTGTACGTGTGTTGTGCGTCGAGACGACCATCGAGATCGGTCGACACACTATGCGCGACAATCGGGCATTGTCCCTGGCCTTACGTTAAGCTATATACTTGCTCATGCTTTTCTACACGTGGTGTGCCATGCGCCAAATTAACCGAGAGAGAGAGAGATAGATGGACTATTCGCCGACACAGGACAGACTCACGGGTTTGCCGATGAACGTCGCGTTGCCGCTGCTGGACGGGCTGGTTGCTCTGGGTTCCACTTCGTCAGCGCCGTTTGGTCGGCGGCCCACTGAACTCCTCCTGGTGGTGTTGGCGGGAGCTGCAGGCACTGGGTTGCCTTAGCCTGGGCAATATGTCATGGTTCTCGGCCTGATGTTCTGATCTGGAGCCGCGCCCTTAGAGATGAGCGGCTCCGACGGCTGGCCGGCTTTCGAGGCTTCTGGCCACGTGTGGTCGCTACCAGAGTCGGGAGTCGAGAGAGCGAGTCGCGCTTCTCTCTGCTGATCGGTAATCCTTCTTCAACTGATTCGGGGTCCTTCGGATTGCTTCGTGCAAATCCGGCTCTGCTATCTCGTTCTCTTTTGTTGCGTGTTTATTAGTCAGCGTCGGCTATTGTCACGCTTCTTTCCTTTTGCACCCCTCACTCTCTCTCTCTCTCTCTCTCTCTCTCTCTCTCTCTCTCTCTCTGTCTCTCTCTCTCTGTCTCTCTCTCTGTCTCTCTCTCTCTCTCTCTCTCTCTCTCTGTCTCTCTCTCTCTCTCTCTCTCTCTCTCTCTCTCTCTCTCTCTCTCTCTCTCTCTCTCTCTCTCTCCTATTCTACTTCTATGCTTTGCGCGCGGCTCCTGCCGCCTTGATAGTCGTCGCAATGCGTGTTTGTATGTGAGTGTGCGGGCTTCGCGCGCGTGAATGTGCTGGGCTTATGCCGAGCTGTTGTAGGGGCATATGCACTGTCACAACATGGTGTCGCATATCTACATAGATAAGGAAAAGAGAGCTGCTCCTTGTATATGTTCCTATTACTCACACACAAACACTCGTGCGCACCCGATCACACAAACCTATGCTAGAACTGTTCCTGTTTTTTGTTTTTATTTGTGTGTAATGGGCGTTTCGGCTGAAAATTATCATGTGAGAGCTCATATGAGTACTGATATGACAATCATATGAGTCCTCATATGACAATCATATGATACTTTCGATCGAATTCTCATATCAGAGTCATATGATATATCGCAAATTCTCATAAAAATAATCATACTACGTACTCTATCGCTCTCTGATATCTATTAGATATCTTTCTTTTTATTTGTAATTTGCAAGTTACTCAAAGAATTTATTTTTACATGAATATTACAATGAAAAAAATCCAGTCTTGTGCAGATTTGAACCCGAAACCTCAAGATTATGAAGCAAGCGTTTTACAACTGAGCCATCGTGATCTTTTGTGTCGATCACTTTAGTAGAATCAATCGTCATTATAACTTACACGTCTTTGTATATGCTTTATTTATTATTACTAAATTACAATTAGTATGCTTAATAAAATTAACTAATTGTAATTGATTATTGAGCTCTCATATGAACATTTTTTAGCCGGGGTAAACTGCTCGGACTGAGCGCAACATAACTGATAGTATAAGCTAGCCTTGCGTGAACAGTAATTTACGACTGCTATTGAGAGCATTAAAATACAACCCTCTTGTTACTCTCAATACTTCAAAACCAGATATTCATGAAACACTGAAACAAAGTCAACTATACATATGTAATGATCAATTAATGTTGAACAGCGGTATTCCAAATTTGCCAACTTATTTATTTCATTGTAATATTTTCTTAAATTTTGCATCCATATTTGGTATAAAAAAAGAGGAAGATACCAAAATTTTGAGCAATTTTCATAAATTTTTTAATGAAATATTGGAAAAAACTATTAAATAATTGGATTGCTTGCAAGTCTCTTGCACACTAGGTTTTGACTAACGCCAAAACTTTAATGATGAATATTTTTATTAATCTAACATGAACAAAGTTCAATGCACCAACTTTTAAAAAAAGGTTTTTAGAATTTTTGATATAGAAGAAACTGATTTTTGAGCTAGAAGTTTTGCAGTTTTTTGGAAAATTTAAGAAAATATTACAATGAAATAAAAAAGTTGAAAAAGTCGAAATATTTGGTAGAACCCCACCTTAAATGCATACAATAATAAAAAAATTATTTATATCACGCATAGAAACTTTGACTCAGAATAAAAAAAAACTCCTATCCTCAAGTAACAAACTTTCAAAATATTCTGAATTATAAAATGATTTTTTTACGAAAAGACGGATAATAAAAACATGCATATACCATGAAACGGTCACCACTCTTCTTGGTCCTGGGTGCATACATGATTTTAAATATTGAGGAAGAGTAGTGCACATTTTCTGACCTTCGTCGTAATTCTGACGATAGATCGAATAGATTGAATTAATTTTATGTTAATTTCTTTTAATATTAATATCCAGGATACCAGATAGTGGAAGATTATCACAATAATGAGATTTTTAAGTATGCTTTGATAACAAAATAAATATATTCAATAGATAATACTAAAGAGAATATTGCATATATTTTGCATATATTCTCTGTAGCAAAATAAATTCAAAAATCTGCTTTGATTTTACAATATAATCTTAGATCGATACGCGTTAGATTGCGTTATCATGTCTGAATCAAAATTTTATAAGTATGTGGAAATTGTTCAAAGTATTTGACAGATACGCTTTAGTTTGCGTCATGTTGTCAGACTCGAAAATTTTACAAGTATCTAAATTATTCGGAATTTTTTTATGTTTTTAACTACTCAAGGCGTTAAGTTGCTCTTGAGTGGAGACTAGGCGCTTAAGTTGCACTTCGGCTAGTGACTGGTTATAGGCCGCGCACGGCCTTATAAAGACACTAGAAAGAGCAGGGATCGAGCCGCCGAAAAAAACTAGTGGCGCTGCTGGTGTTATGCTGCTACTGGCTGCTCAGCTGTAGCTCGAAGCGGGAAAAGTGGGAACGCGAGAAAACGCATGCGTTTTAGCTATAATAGAGCCAAAAACTTTAGTTTTTGGAAATTGAATTAATGTATATTGCGAAGCTGGCGTAGAGTACTACAAACAAACCACTAACCACTGAATGCGGTGCAATGATAGTTTCGGACTCAGGTTTACCGGAAAATGATGATCTTTGTGTATTATAACAGGGATCGTTTTCTGGGGGAAAACTCGGCAATATTTGACCGGATCACAATCCCTCTTTTGTGTGGAGCCGGCTATTCAGATGTGCGTTGTATCCGCTTATTGCAACGCACACAAACGAGGAAATCGCTACTTTGTGCCGCTGTGCCAAGTCGCAAAGCCGTAGCATTGCTACTGCTGACACAATAAATGAAGGGCTTAGCCCTACTTACTCGTAGTTGCCCTTCTCGGTAGGTGCACATCACACACCACACACTCGGTGCTGGTGATGTTGAAGGCTCACTCGCAGGAGCCGACGTCCTCTCGTCCGGTCGCTGGTCGACAGGCCGGTGTCACAGACGCACACGTCTGCAATGCGAGCTGCGAGACGAGTCAGCGATAAGAGTCCGCAGAGCCGTACTACGATGCATAGCATGCGCTTGCATCGTAGACGTTAGCTCAGTGGTTAGAGCTCCCGCTTTTTAATCTCGGGGTCCGCGGTTCAAGCCCTCGTCTACTCTTTTTCGCTTTCCGACTCGTCTCCTCTCCGTCCGTTACACTTGGCATCCCTTTGTGCGGTAGATCGCCGGTTCAGAACCCGGATAAACAGATCTACTGAGTGTTCGAACTCACAGACACCTACCTTACCCTGATAACTCCTCCGATCAGGCCCTCAGTCAGTGTCTATGCTACACATTAGAGGCGTAAGAAGCAGCACCGCCGATCGGTAAGGTAGTTCACGAGCCGAGGACGACTCGTCTCAAAGGGGGGTGGTGTCAGACGCACACGTCTGCAACGCGAGCTGCGAGACGAGTCAGCGATAAGAGTCCGCAGAGCCGTACTACGATGCATAGCATGCGCTTGATCGTAGACGTTAGCTCAGTGGTTAGAGTTCCCGCTTGTTAATCTCGGGGTCCGTTGTTCAAGCCCGCGTCTACTCTTTTTCGATTTCCGACTCGTCTCCTCTCCGTCCGTTACACCGGGTCGCCCTTCTTCGTGGTAGCAGGAGTTGGTCGAGACGTATTCCTTTCACGATCACAGACACTCTCACTCCATCGCACGCTATCAGTCTTAGCTCGGTGTAGTAGATCTCGCACACAAGAGCTGACGTGTTCGCATCTATGGCCGGAAGCTAACCGTCTGTCCGGTGGACTGGGACTCGTATTTGAGGCCCTGCATCCCGCCTTGCACTTGCGCAACGTCGCGTTTCAACGATGCGCGAATCTACCCGATTTTGCACCTCATTACAGTATATCCTCAAAATTACCGAAAAATTATTCACAACACATATTTAAATAAATTATCACAATTTGTTGATCCAATGGTTTTCCCATTATTGTTTCGATTTTGTGATTTAGGATAGAGTACTAATTATATTCAAAATCATCAGTCTAAAGAAAAAAAGCTTACATTCTTGCAATACTATTCATACAGACTTGCATATCGACCATACGAAAAAAATTGCAGTCTTTTATTATAGACAAGGATATTAACCTAACAAAACACATTAAAGATATAATGTTATGAAAACTTATTAGTTGCAGTAGTTAATAGTGCTTCAAATATATCTAGTAATTTGGATTCGGAGTTCAGCCTTCGAAGTGACAACACGTGTGTACTCTCGCTCCGCGCATTACGTGAACGATAATATCGCGTGTCAATCACCATACAGGGCCTTATAAGCCCTCAAATCTCGGCATTCTCGCGAGTGCAAAATCACACACGTGATTTAACCATGTCTCCTACGGAAAATAGTCAAATGTCCCAAAGTGCCTCAAAAATTTTCTCATTCGAAGTTAAAAGTGTAAGAAGTGCCAGTTACGCTGCTGCAACCCAGAACGAATTTCCCAAACGAGATCAAGGATTAATCATTGACTGTGTAGGAGGATTAACTTTAACAGATTACACATGTGCAGTGGCAAATATAGTGGATAAAAAGAATATTCTGTACGCTACAAGAATCTCAAATAATCGAGTATGCTTATACCTTTCAAGTAAAGAAATCGTTGAACAATTGACTAACACGCACAAGCTCTTAGAAATCCGAGAAATTCAGACAACTATAAGACCTCTAATCAACAAGCAACAAAGAGTCATATTCTCGAATGTAGCGCCTGTAATCCCACATAGTGTACTTGAAGACGTAATAGATGCGTTAGGAATAAAGCGCAATGCGCCCATAGTTACTCTAAAGGCATCTCTCACAGAAGAAGGTTTTAACTCACGTCCTAAGCTCCAGACGACAAGCCTACACTAATCCTCAAGATGTCGACAAACTGCCTGATCTAATAAAAGTCTCATATGAAGAAGTTGCTTATTACATATATCCGAGCACTGCTCAATTAAAGTGTTTCGTGTGCAAAATGGAAGGCCACATCGCTAAACATTGCCCGAACAGTCTTGAAGAGAACGCAAACAACAAGAACAAACAAGATACAATCACAACAACCACCAAGGAAAATTTCGCAGACATAACTACAACATTGCCAGAGGGTTCTCAAAATCCTTTGAACATGATAAGACCAAGAAACAAAGTTTTAGAGAACATGGAAGAAACTGAAATTTCAACAGTCGTTAACACCCAGAAACCACAAAATCAACATCTAACTTTTATGCCACCTCCTATTGGCAGTAAAAGAGCTCCCGCCTCAGACTCTTCTAGTAGCTTGGAACCAATTATAAAAGCTAAGCTGAAAAAGAGCAAACCTGCCGAGAAAATCGAAATTACGGACATCGCTAACGAGCTCCAGGAGGCTAAACCTCTGTTCCTGAAAAATGCAAAAATATACCCTTTAAACATGGAGAACACTGTAAAGTTTCTTTATGAATTCTATGTCAACAGAAACGTAAGAGAGTTAGCAATCAATTACACTTCAAACAAAGCCTCTCTCTGTTCTATGCTCCTAGACATCCACGACATCACTCAAAATAAGAATCTCAAAGGACGCATAAACAGAATAATAAAACGTTTAAACAAGAAAAAAGAAAATAATTACGATACCGACGAATCTATCAGCTCTCAAGATGAGACTGTCAAAATGCAAACTTAAACCGTGTAGACAATTCTAATTAAAAACAATATTTAAATGGCAGACAAAAATATAAAAATATATAACTCACTCAAACTTGCTTTTTTGGAACGCTCGAAGTCTAAATAAGCGCATTCAAGAGCTGCCTTCATTACTCCCTAGTCTGGACATCTTTATATGTGTGGAAACATGGCTATCTACAGATAAGGACCAAGAAAGAAAGATAAGCTACCCAGGTTTCATCACCCTACGGAAGGACCGGCAACATTCTCGCGGAGGTGGTATTCTTATGTTCATTCGGAAAAATATAGCCTACTTTGAATTAAAAAATTTAATAACTCCCGATATATCCGTAGAAATGTGCGGCATTAAAATCACAAACACAAATTCCCCTCTCGAAATTATTGCCTGTTATAGAATGCCGGGTTCCACGCTCGATCAAATGCAATGGGGCATGATTGTTAATAACATTGATAATAATAATCAATCAATTTTAGTGGGAGACTTTAATGCACATAGCCAAGCATGGAATTGTATAAACACAAATACAAACGGCAATAGATTTTTCGATAGTATTAACAATCATGACCTGTTCGTTCACAATTACAACAGAAACACGTATGTAAATATAAACAGCGCCACGAAATCTAATCTTGACCTAATCATTTCAACTATGAAAATCTCCGACAAAATCAACGTCTCAGTTCTAGACGAAACGTATGGATCCGACCACTTTCCTATCCTCGTTAATGTACAAATTCAAAAAAAACATTTACGTCAGAAAAACATTTAACTCAAAACTCAAAACTATTCGAACAAATTGGAAACATTTCAACATGAAGCTGGGCGAGACATATCATAAATATTTGGAAAATAATTACACAAACCTCACACCGAGTAATAAATATGACTTTTTTATGAACATTATAACTAATGCATTATTAAATAGTAATCCCAAATCACGAATAAACGGTAAAAAAAAACCTCAAATGGGGAGATAGTAAGTGCCTATCCGATTTGATCGAATACAAAAGAGCTCATGCAATCGCTACAAAAACTTTTAAAACGGAAAAAAAAAGAATATTTTAAACGCTTTACAATAACTATAGACTTTAGGTCCGATCCAAACTATGTTTGGAAAAAGTGTAAAATTTAAAAAAAACAAATGGGTCAAAATTCACCCGTCGCATACTACAGAAAATTTGCAAAGCGACAAAATTGAATCCGCACTGGAAAAAATAAGCCCAGCTTAGGCCAGCACGAACCCAAGCACCATTCCACCTTGCAAAGAAAACGAATTTTTCGACATACCCTTCGATTTCTCTGAATTCAATACTGCATTCAATCCAACAGACATAAAATCGTCTCCCGGAATTGATGGAATCGACTTCGAAATCATAAAAAACCTTCCTATCGAATACCATCTCCTTCTTCTTGATATTTACAATGAGATGTTCCTGAATAATGAATATCCGAGTAGTTGGAAAAATCTTTTGTACATTTCATCGACAAACCCGATGGTAAAGGAGTTCGCCCTATAGCCTTAACTTCTTGTTTTTGTAAATTGTATGAAACTCTAATTAAAAATAGGCTTCAATGGTGGTGCGAATACAACGATATTATACCGGAAAGCCAATCTGGTTTTCGCAAGGGAAAATCTTGCGAAAACCTTGCATTGATAATCTTGTAAATCTCGCTCTAAACGTTAATGAAAGCTTTATAAAAAGCAAGTCGCTCCTTGCAGCTTTTCTAGACGTACGCGGCGCTTTTGACAATGTCAACTGCGACATATTATTAGCAAAGCTTGCTAATATAGGATGCTCGGAAAAAATAGTCAAATTTGTAAAATACATCACACACGAAAGATATACAGGGTGAGTCATTTTAATCTTTAATCTCAATTATCTCGTTGGCAAAGCATGCAAGCGAAAAAAGTTTCGGATAAAAGTTTTAGGATTTTTCCCTGGCTATCTGATGATGACCTTGACAATGTCATTGAGCGTGACTTACAAGGTCATTTGAAGGTCAAGTCGATTTTTTCAAATAGAAACCCCTACTTTTGGCACCAGAAATGGAAAGAGCGGGAAATTTTACGTTTGAATATGACCTTGCCTTGACCTTGAATTCAATGGTCAAGGTCATTGGTCATGCCGATAACAGTACAACTGGTTAGCTGAACTCGAATGCATTCAAGGAGAAAATGTTACCCACAAAAGTTTTCAGTTTTCTCCCCGGCTGACGAATGGTCATCTTGACCTTGTCGTTAAACAGGATCTTCAAGGGCATTTCAAAGTCAAGTTGATTTTTTGAAATGGAAACCCCTACTCTTGTGAAAAGAGAGTGACATGCGTTCAAAAATGAAAAAATTTTCAATATTTCCAGAAATTTTCAATATTTTCTAAAATTTTCGTAATTTTTTCAGTTTTCAAAAATTTTCAAAGTCATTCCATTATTTTGTATTAGTGTCAATTTTCAAAATTCTTGATGTAGTTAAGTCATTCCATTATTTTGTATTAGTGTCAATTTTTTAGAGTGAACTACTCTTAACAGTTATGTAGATAGCAAATTAGTGCAGAAAAGCTTAATCGTGTTTTTTACTTCTTGTAAATCGATAATTATTATTGAAAAAAATCTGTTTCCCTGTTTACTGGTCTGTAACAAATTATTTTGATTTTGATCATGGCTGATTATGGTCCCAACGAAATCGTTGATATGATCATGATTTTGGGAGAAAGTCGAAATAATTATGCAGCAGCTGCCAGATTTTATGCTGAACGCTATCCCAATAGGAGACACCCAAGTAATATTACTATTCAAACCTTAACTCAGAGAGCTCGAAATGGAGCTTTTGTTCGTCAACGCCGTCATCATGAATACGACGAAAACGATCCTCGTGTTATTACCATTCTAGCGATTATTCATCTTGATCCTCACATTAGTACTCGACAAATAGAAAGAGAAATAGGTATACCTCAATCAACAGCATCCCGAATATTGAGAGCGAGAAGATATCATCCTTATCACATAACATTAACACAACAGTTAACTCCAAATGATATGATTTTGCGAGTACGTTTTTGTCGATGGGCAATACGAATGATTCAACAAGATCAAGACTTTTTCAAGCACGTTCTTTTTTCAGATGAATCAACATTCAGAAACACTGGAGAATTGAATAGACATAATTGCCATTATTGGTCAGATGAAAATCCTCATTGGTTCAGGCCCATAGACAATCAACACCGCTGGAGTGTTATGGTCTGGTGTGGAATCATCAATGGCTATTTGATTGGTCCTTATTTCTTTGAAGAGAACGTGAATGGGGTAAACTTTTTGAGATTACTTCGAGACATTTTACCTGAATTACTAGAAAATGTAGACCTAGCCACAAGGCTAAGAATGTGGATCCAATTAGATGGAGCACCACCACATTATGCACGCATTGTTCGTGATTATTTAAACACCCGCTACAATGGCAGGTGGATTGGGCGAGGTGGCCCAGTTGCCTGGCCCCCTCGTTCACCTGATTTAACCCCACCCGATTTTTATTTATGGGGATATCTTAAGAATGTTGTTTATGCTCAACGGCCAACAACGCGAGATAATATGATCGAACGCATTCGTACAGCTTGTGCAGCAATCCCTCGAGATGTTCTACTTAGAACCATAAGACAATTCAGAGCTCGACTTGATCTTTGCATCCAAAAAACGGCGGTAATTTCGAACAATTAATCAATGTTTAACTCCAGTTAACATTCCATAAAAATACCAAAAAAATAACAAAAAGGGAAAAAACAAAAAAAAAACAAATAAAAAAAAATTAAACAAAAAAAGGGATGCTAAATCCTTTTGACAACCTCCTCGATGGTGCATCCTGGGTTCGGCTGATGTCAAAAGTAATTTTCGCACAAAAGATGATTTGTTTCCAAAATCACATGTTCGAACGTAAAATTTCCCGCTCTTTCCATTTCTGGTGCCAAAAGTAGGGGTTTCTATTTGAAAAAATCGACTTGACCTTCAAATGACCTTGAAGGTCATGCTCAATGACATTGTCAAGGTCATCAACAGATAGCCAGGGAAAAATCCTAAAACTTTTACCCGAAACTTTTTTCGCTGGCATGCTTTGCCAACGAGATAATTGAGATTAAAGATTAAAATGACTCACCCTGTATACTATATATACAGACACAACAGGAGAAAACTATCGACTAGTTAGCACGGGCGTTCCCCAAGGAGGTGTTTTGAGTCCTCTTTTGTACATTTTATATGTTAAAGACATTCTGAACATATGATTATAAATCGATTTCTTCGCCCTTGCCTGTAAACACAGTTCTAGGAAAAACATGAAAAAATAATGAGCCAAATTGCGTAATAAATAATTATTTGAAATCTAAAAAAGCACTTGCTATATACACTGCTGGCAGTAAATCAGATAGTACAAAATATACAGGAGTTGCTTGTCGATGCCCTGATTTGAATATAAACATATCAATTGCTATTGACAAAACAGCTTCAGTGTATACTGCAGAATGTGTAGCAATTTCCAAAGCTTTGGACATAGCATTGGAAAACTTTTCCTATAACTTTGTAATCTTCTCAAACTCGCTAAGTGCCCTTCAAAGTCTCCAAGCGACTAATCTTAAAACTACCGTAAATCCTCACATCTTAGAAATTAAAAGAAAATACAATGCTTATACTTCACACAATCCGGACCGTTTCATTAAATTTATATGGGTTCCGTCTCACATGGACATAATTGGTAACGAGAAAGCGGACGAGCTTGCAAAATTAGCTACTACTCAAGATCAAGCAGAAAAACCTACACTCCCATTTACTGATTATTATGAAGAATATAAAAAATGTTCAAAAAAATAAACAATAGAAGTAATAACAGAAAAAAGCTTGCAAACTGGAACAAAATATTTCGAAAAGTTTTACAAAAACATTAATAAACCTTGGTTTCATAATATCTTGCTTAATCGTTACCAAATTGTCACAATTAATAGATACAGGGCAAACCATTATAGTCTCTCAGCATCACTAGCCAGAATAGGTATAATTGACAACGCTCAATGCCAATGCGGTGACGAAAATCAAGATCTTAACCATATTCTCTGGCAGTGCAAATTGTATGATACTGAAAGGCTCGAACTGGTAAAAAAACTACGCAATCTTAAACTGTACCTACCTCTTAATATTGATAATATATTCACGGAACTCAATATTGAAGTATGCGAATGTATCTGTAAATTTCTCGAAAAATGTAATCTATTTATTTAAAGCGACGCACAAGCAAAACACTCTATATTTTGTACTCATGTATAACAATACTGTAAACAATTTTTGACAGCTGTATAAGCCCAAATGGGACTTAAAAGCTTAAATAAAAAAAAAATCTAGTAATTTAAACAAAAATAGAAAAAATCGGAAATCTTTTTATTTTACCATTAACATATATTAGAAGTCCTAGGTATATGCAATAACATTATCAAGATGCAATGGCGATTATAAGAAAATATATTAAACTAGATTCATTTATAACTGTAAAATATAAACCAAAATGTAAAAAATTTAATTAATTTTAAAACGATTTTCAAAGAATACAAATCCAAATGATATACCTCATACCACTATTATATTATTTCACACAAAATTACAATCAAATAATAAATATATAACAGAAAAATATATATGGTAAAGTATTAGCTTATGTTTATATAATTGAGTTTCAAAAACGAGGTTTACAACATGCACATATTTTTACAATATTACATTCTAACAGAGAAATAAATACATCTGAACAAATTGATAAATATATATTTGCAAGAAAAATGTCAAATGACAATAAACTTAACTTAAAACAATTTATATTACAATTAACAATTTATTTATTAATAACTTGACTTAAAACAATTAACAATGAAACATATGCTGCACGAACCTTATAATAATCAGAGTCGATGTTAGAACAATAAAAAGAAAGAATGTATGACCAAATTTCTAAAACCTTTCGCTGATATAACCACAATACATAAACCGCAGCCAAGTCTTTGGCACTTAGCTTCCTCCTATTCCGCTTTTTATGATTGTTTTAAATATAACAGTAGATTGTGCCAACGCTTTTATTATTAGTACATAAATATAACAAAATTTCTTACTAAGGCTTAGTTAGAAAAAATCACCTTGTTTAAGTTCGCGATCGAATGGTGCCGTTGATCTCGAGAGCCCAGGGCAGAAAGGTAGGTAATATTATTCTCTTTAAATGCGTTATAGCTGAATTATTTGTAACGATAAGATGAAACGCAAAAAATATATTGAAAAATTGAAAAAAAAACGGTCATAAAATAAAAACTTCTTTTCCCGAATTCAAAATCCAAAAAAACATAGATACCAAATTTTATTGACATTTATTGCCTACATTCAAAGATATCGTGATATACTTACACACACCCGCGCGGGTATGCCGATACCCAGTATGTAGTACGTCCTCTGGGTGGCGGATAGGGAAATGCTCATCGGCGCGTTGAGGTCTCTTCAACCTGCCGAAGGGTAGAGCAGAAATAAAATATGCTCCACGGACCAAACAGGCTAGGGGTAGAAATTTCGAAAATAAACATAGATAGTGAGTTAATAACATTACTACCGGAAGCAGGTCGAGCGACAGAGCCCAGTCCCGCAACCGATTCCGATTGCAAACTCACTTAAATGCCGCAGAGGTTAGTCACCTGACCTCTGCTGCATGTAAAGACGCAGGGGATATGGGAATGGAGGTTGATGCAGACAGAGATAAAAGAGCAAAGGAATGCGCACTTGGACTGCTTTGGCAGCAGAATCGAAGAATTAATGGACTATGTCAAAGACAGGCACAACAGGCACAAACAAATTAAAGATCTTGCCCAAAGCTTAAGAGCAAGCTATAGGAATCTCTGCATGGCAGATGATAACTTACAGTAATGCCAACGCCCGGGAACTCAGGAAAGGGAAACCCAGACAACACCAAGTCTTAGATCTCGGAAAGCGGGTACAACAAAGGTAGCCCTAACTACTCCTCAGAATGGAAATGGAGAAAATAAAGAAGAGGATATCCAACCTAAAAAGGCAGCGTGGCAGTCGTCACAAGGAAGTCAAAGAAAATGGAGACAAAGGCAAGCAAAGAGAATAAAAGTATCACTGGAGTTACAAACCAGAATAGGACCAGCAAGGATGGACCGAAGCGGGCAAGACCCCCCAGACCGGATGCTTTAATCATCAAGGCCGCAGAAGGAAAGAGCTATGCAGACATTTTGTCAAAAATGTAAGCGGCTTTGTCACTTAACAAGCTGGGAGATAGCGTAAATAAAATACGCAGATCAGTGGCAGGAGATCTTCTTATAGAGTTTAAACGCACAAGAAAAGTCAAAACCTTGGACTTAAGAATCAGTACTAGTGTAAGGCGCCATAACGAAAGCACTACAGCAAGAAGAAACCATTGAAGTAAGAGGATAGACATGCTTACCTCAAAAGAGGAGATACTATAAGCCCTACAGAAGTAAATTGTCAAAGAGAACATCAGAGAAGACTCTACGATAATATCTTTGCGAAAGACGCACGGTAACACGCAGATTGCAGCAATACGGGTACCAGCTGAGATAGCGGCTACGATCACTAAGCTACAGAAGATCAGAATAGGATGGATCAACTGTAGGATCCGGGTGGCTAACCGCAAAAACGAGCCGCTTAGGTGTTATAAATGCCAAGGAGTGTAAGAACCAACCCAACTGTGTACTCTGCAAAGGAGGCACAGGTGGGAAGAGTGACCATGCAGCTGGTAGCTATGCATGTCTAGTTTACCGAGCTGCAGTAGAAGTCACTGACAGACGAAGAAAATAGATGATTATAAACCACTGCGCGACTGCACAGGACCGACTGAGCCAGTATGTCCGTTAGACAGAGATCGGCATAGCCATTCTCGTCGTGCACCGTGTCCTTCGGCGTGCTCTGTGTCGTGTGCGCGAATCGTTGCTAACTCGTGTATGTTTAGCTGTTTTTCGGTGCGAGTGTTTTTGGTGAAGAGTCTAGGTAGCCGGAGGGCAAGGAGCGACGACAAGGATTCATGGAAGCAGTGAGTTCGGGGAGGAGAAGAAGAAACAAAGTGTGTGAGTGTTTGCGGAATCCTTGTAACTCCGGCAGCGTCCGGAGAATTCGCGGAAAATTGTAGCGTGTGTGAGAGGGTACAGAGCGTTGAGCATCGCAGGGTAGCAAGTTGCTGGGCGCGAGCCGACGGAATAAGGGGCCGTATTGACGGCTACTAGCCCGATATCAGGCTAGTCGGGGCGCGAGTTGAGCGCGGTCATGGGGACTGTCCGATTCGGGCGGGCTGATTGGCCGGGCCGGAGTGGAGAGAGCGCGCATCGCCGCGGCGGCCGGCGCGGCGCAACACTTCTTGTTTGACCGTTGCCTGAGACGCACGTATCGGTGTAACAGTCGTACGAGCTTTTTCTGTACATCGCGAATTCGAGGTGTAAAATCGTGAGTGTTCGAAAGAGCGCGTTCGCGTGTGCGATACCAGGAGTCAAGCAAAAATGAGGGTGTGTGGGAGTATGAAGGAGAGCGAAGAGGCGAGAGGAAGAAGACGACCATCCCGCATCCAGTCCAGGCCAAGGCGACGAGGACGGTGAGGAGATCGACCAATCGACGCATCTGGGCTAGTCCTGGACCGGCTAGCTAAGCCCTGATTCTGTCAAGCGTGCCGCGACAGTGTGAACGCGTGAGTTGAGTGAGAGAGAGAGAGAGAGAGAGAGAGAGAGAGAGAGAGAGAGAGAGAGAGAGAGAGAGAGAGAATTAGAATTTATTAACACAAATCGACTAGGGACGCGGGGTCCGTTATAGTCGTAGCCGATACATATTCATAAACAGAAAGAAGGCCGAAACAGGCTTACGCCGAGCCTTTACAAATCTGGCATATGGTGTATAAATAGTACAAAATAATTTAAACACTAAAATAACAACATATAAAATAGATACCGCGATACTTACGGACATGTACAATAAATAAAACGTAGAATTTACAAAGCACAAAAACATGCTCGAACGTCAGACGTGACGAGAAAAAATAAAATATCAATATATACATTACATTCGGTGAGCAAGCGATTAACAGACTAATAAATACATAAATATATACACGAAAACATGAGCGAGATCAGAGAAAAAGACGCAAGTCTCGTCGCATATGAGACACAGGTCATTGAAGACTAGGGTCAGTCGCTGCGATAATTTCGCTAAGACTAGATTTAAAAGCCGATGCTGGATATTGCTCTTTATAAAGTTCGCGTAGTTCAAAAGGAAGCTCGTTCCAGAGTTGAACAGCACCTACACGGAACGAGTTAGCGTAATAATCAGTTCGGTAAGATTTTACAACAAGGTCAAGCTCGCTGGTTCTTTTCGAGCCTGGTCTATCAGTGTTGCGGAAAGCAAGATGATCGCACAGATAGGAAGGAGTATTTGACCTAAGCACGGCTACAAGAAGGCCGCTCGGCCAGGCTCCTCTGAAACAAATGCATCAGAGGGTTGCAACCACGCATGCTGCTCCGGCTCGTCCGGCAACATGAAGTTCAGGTTGAACGTAATGGCCGAAACGATCTTAGACAGAGGCGGAATTTTAACTTGTTGTCGTGTCTCCCCGTGCTGCGCCTCCTCCACCTGGCGCGCGCTCTCAGTGACCTCCTGGATGGCTTCAGGCTCTTCCTGACTGGGCTCGTCTTCCACTTTTCTGACGCTACGACCTCCGCACTGCTGGCTCAATGGCTCCTACCACTTTCTATAATTATTATTAATAATTAAGAACATCCTTAAAACAACCTAAAACTATTAAGAAGGAGAAAGTAAACTTGCTATCTACGCCATAAGCCACACAAGGTAAGAGCAAGCAACATAGTCGCGAACATTTCGTTGTTTGCGATTCTACAGCGTGACAATACACTGTTCGAGATTCTCTAGTCGCGGACAAGAACTACTGAAATACCAACAGCGTCCGCACGACCAACCTGTCTCGTTTAGCAGGCAGCGCGGACAGAATACCGTAGGCCTTTATTAACATACTCCCTTCCTCGTTCGGACCGTATGCATTTCGGAGTTTTGACGAACTGCGTTTTTCCCATTTGAACGAATTGCTTAATTATAAGGCCTGCCTCATCCTTAGTCTTTAAGAAATGTACCGCCGTATACCGGAGTGGTCATTAATGAGGGTCATAAAATACCTTTTCCCTCCCGGCGTCGTAGTTTGCGTGGGGCCGCAAACATCTGTATGGAATAGATCGAGGACGGCTTGCGTTTTATGACAGGATTCCTTCGGAAAAGGCTGGCGCGCCATTTTCCCCTGTGCGTATCATTTGCATATCTCTCGCCGCCCGCAATCCTGAATTTTTATGCCGGTCGCTAGATCCTTTTCGGCTAAATTCTTAATTGCGCCAATATCTCGCTATCCAAAACGTCTGTATGTATGCTGGCAGTTCTTTCCGTGCTCGATTTTTATTGCCGCGCAGGACCTTTCGTCGGCTCTTTGTACATGGTACAAATCCCCAACATCTGAG
Source organism: Nasonia vitripennis (assembly GCF_009193385.2). Taxonomy (NCBI): domain Eukaryota; kingdom Metazoa; phylum Arthropoda; class Insecta; order Hymenoptera; family Pteromalidae; genus Nasonia; species Nasonia vitripennis. The sequence continues at coordinate 1,198,905 of NW_022279615.1, read as the reverse complement.
CCGCACGACGCGACAGCCTGGGTTTCCTTGTCTTTTATTGTTTTACAGACGCTGTCGCCGAAACTTACTCTGAAAACCTCCTGCGTGAGCTTTTTCACGGATATCAGATTAGACTCGAACGATGGTACGTAGAGCACGTTCTTAATTTTTAGCTGGGTCTTCTTCCCGTCGACGATGCACTTTATTGAGCCCGAGGCTCTTCCTCTAATTGCACTCGTTTTCTCTGCTTCGGCTAGCTTTACGACACCTTTTATGCTTGGGTCGAATTCGGTGAAAAATTTTCTCGAGTTTGTCATGTGGGTCGTTGCTCCTGAATCGACAAACCATGTATCGCTATGGTTTTTCTCAGCTTTCACACTAAACCGTGCATATTCTGTATTTTCTGTCGGCTGCTTCGTCAATACACTTTCTTTTGCCATGAACAAGTTTTCTGCTGAAGCATCTATGTTTTCCTTTACTGCATTTACCTTGTTTTTCTTATTCTTCCAGACTTTAAACTTTGTGCACTCTTGCTTTACATGGCCTACCTTTTTGCAGAAAAAACAAACTTTTACGTCTTGTCTGCCTTGATTTTGTCCACTGCTATTATTGGGCGTGGTTTTCATCGCTGTCTCACTTGCTGGTAGATTATTCCTGGCGTCTTGTTGCCCTTTGCGCCTCTTGTACTCGTCGATCAATTTACTCTTGATGAACTGCGAGGTTATATCTTTTTCGGGACTGCTCTCTAATGCCGTAACGAGCGTATCATAGGACTCTGGAAGACTTCCCAGAAGCATGGCTGCCAATAAGCTATCATCTCACTCGGTCCCAAAAGCCGTTAACTGATTAACCGTGTTAGAAAAATTTGAAATATGGGTCTCCATATTTCCTTCCTCACCAAGAACTGTACGGCATAACCTCTTTAACAATAATACCTTAGATGTCAAAGTTGCCTTTTGGTGATATTCCTTTAGCGAGTTCCAAGCTTGCTGTGCTGTTGCGGCACTCCTTATATGGATCAATTGATCGTCTTCGACTGAAAGACCGATTCTCATGCGCGCCTTGTCATTATTTTTCTTCCACGTAGCTAATTTTGCGGTCTCTACTTCAGCGGGCTTTTCTTCTGTGATCACTTCCCATACTCCTTCGTCGATTAGCATAAGCTCCATTTTGTAACTCCAAACGGCGTAATTTTCGCCGTTGAGCTTCTGGATGGAGGTACGATGTCCGGAGTTTTCTGCCATTTTTCCTTATCACGAAACATGTAAACTTTCACTGCACTACACAAATCACTTAACTTGAACTGTCTTTAGTCTTTACGTTCTGTTCTTTAGTCTTTTTATCGCGCACCGATTCCTGGGCTCATAACCTATTGGTTAAATCAGGAATGTATATTTTATTTTGAGGTAAACTTTATTCAATTATAAAATACACTGCGTGATCAGTGCTCGACTCAAGGTTACAGTAAATGTGAAATGTATAAATTGTGAATATGATGAGTAGTGGTCTTGTCTTGGCTACTGCCGTTCTGGAACTGATGAGCGTCTGAGTCGGTCGGAATGTTCTTGCCTCGGTGCAATAAAAGATAGGTCAGAAAAGTATACCTGACAGTACCGCCCACTAGTCTGTACAGTACTAGATATATGTGCTAGTGTACTGTGTGTACACTAGCACATATATCTAGTACTGTATGTTGATGCATATTATCGATGTATCCAACACTATATATATATATATATACAGGGTGTCCCATTTTAATTTACCACCCCCTAGAACTGGTTAATAATTTGCTCTGAGAAAAAAATGTTTCAAATAAAATTTGTTGGGTTCGAAGGGGGACATCTTTCGGCTATTTTAGCTGTGACCTTGAACATGACCTTCAAGGTCATTTGAAAGTCAAGACCAAATTTTCATATGAAATGTGCATATTTTTATGGCGGATTCGGATTCTACTAAAAAAGAGAAACACTTTTTGTCCGAATCATTTTTTGAAAAAATCCCAAATTTTTGTTGTAAACGGCTTTAAAAAAGTTGAAAAAATCACTAGATATCTCTTATTGCCCCACCCTTTAAAAGAAGTTAAAAATTTTACATTTTATCCGAGGAATTAGAAACGTACACAATTTTACAAATTTAAGTCCAAGTATGACCTTAGCCATGAACTTGTCCTTAACCAACAAGGTCATTCGAAGGTCAGTCAATTTATTTAACGGTAATCCTCGATTTTTATTCCGGCAATTGAAGCTTGGCTATGACCTTGACCTCGAACCTTAAATTCATTTTAAGAAAGAACCATCACTTTAATGGAAAATACTCTCTTTTTCAAAGAAATGAAATTACCAAAAAATTTATTAACAGAACCAAAGTTCATTAGAACGCTAATCTGATTCATTTTTTATCACATGGGGGAAGTTTGCAATCTTCGGGGTGTGTTTGACATTCTCTGGGGCAAGTTTGCAATCTTCGGGGTATGTTTGACATTCTCTGGGGCAAGTTTTACGTCATCTGCGGAAAATTTGACATCATCTGGGGCAAGTTTACGGTCACAACTGGGACAAGTTTGACATCATCTGGGGCAAGTTTGAGCAGTAAGGGGCATGTTTTCAACTGAGAATCAAAATCAAGCTTAGTTTTTTTAATGAAAATTGTACATATTTTAAATCATATTCAGATTCTCTGATAAAGTACGCATCTTTTTAAGAAATATTTTTCTCGTAAATGCTTTATTTCTCGCTAAAAGACATTTTTTTGCTTCGTTATCGTTCTATTGGTAAAGCTTGTAAATTCTTACAGCTCCTCAAAGCTTCTCATCATTAGGTTTTCATTGACTTTCTGAATTTCAGAGCAGAAAAATACTTATAATAAATTATTTCTAGTAAGATTAAATATTCCCTAAAAAATCTACCTACAACAGATAAAGGCTGACTACACGCCAGTAGAGATAGTCAACATGATCAAGATTCTGGGAGAATGTCACGACAATTACAAGGCTGCAGCGAGGCTGTACGCTGAAAGGTATCCGGACGCTCGTCATCCTACTAGGAGGAATATTAAACTTCTAACGATAAGAGCTCAAGGAGGTAACTTAAGAAGGAAGAGGCGACGGACGGGCCCAAGAGAGCATATTGCACTTGGGGTTCGTGCTGTAATTGCCGAGGATCCTCATATTTCGACGCGACAAATTCAGCGAATGCATGGAGTACCCAGATCAACAGTTTCCCGTTTATTGCGTCATTTTAGATTTCATCCATATCACTTGCACCTTACACATGCCATTGAGCCTGGTGATCCTGCCAGGCGACTTAGATTCTGTCAATGGGCGGAAACACGAATGCGCATAGATCCATTTTTCTTTAATCGGACTCTCTTTACAGACGAGGCAAAGTTCGACAATATGGGAGGAGTTAATCTTCATAACGCGCATTATTATGCAGAAGAAAATCCACATTGGCAGCGAGATCACCGTACACAAAGACGGTGGTCAATTAATGTTTGGGCGGGCATAGTTGGGGAATACGTTGTGGGTCCAATTTTTTATGACCGTAATTTAAACGGCGAGCTTTATTTAGATATTCTCGAGAACCAAATTCCACCTCTTCTAGAAAACATTCCGCTAGAAATAAGGCGAGACATGTGGTTCCAGCAAGATGGTGCTCCCGCTCATCGTAGACTATTTGTCAGGAGATTTCTGAACGCGACATACCCAAATAGTTGGATTGGAATTGGTAGTCCAATCTGTGAATTCCCTGCGCGATCGCCAGATTTGACCCCATTGGACTTCTTTCTGTGGGGGGCCGTGAAGCAAAGAGTTTACGCGGAAGCCCCGACGACGGCACAAAATATGATGGAGAGAATTGTTGCAGCATTCCAGGCGTTCACCCCACAAACATTAATAGATGTCCAAAGAAGTTTTCGGCAGAGAATACAAATGTGCATTCAACAAAATGGGCAATTGATAGAGCACTTGAGGCGTTGAAATTTCCGTGACTAGCTGAACGAAGGGGTCTTGCCTCAAGTGGCTGGACGTGAAGGTCTTGCCTTAAGTGGTTGGACGTGAAGGTCTTGCCTTAAGTGGCTGGATAGGGTCTTGCCTTAAGTGGTTGGACGGGGTCTTGCCTTAAGTGGCTGGACGTGAAGGTCTTGCCTTAAGTGATCAAAAGGATACCTCTGTCTTTGTTTGAAGCTAGTAACATTCATCTAAAACAGCTTATTTCTAGGACAAATTCTCTTTTCAGTTAAAGGGAGAGCTATTGATGATCAAAAAATGGTTAAGACAAAAAGTGTTACTTTTTTGGTAGAACCCGAATCTGTGATAAATCTTATTCAAATGACCTTGAAGGTCATGTTCAAGGTCACAGCTGGAATAGCCAAAAGATGCCCCCCTTCTAACCCAACAAATTTTATTTGAAACATTTTTTTCTCAGAGCAAATTTTTAACTTCTTTTAAAGGGTGGGGCAATAAGAGATATTAGTGATTTTTTCAACTTTTTTAAAGCCATTTACAACAAAAATTTGGGGATTTTTAAAAAAATGATTCAGACAAAAAGTGTTTCTCTTTTTTAGTAGAATCCGAATCCGCCATAAAAATATGCACATTTCATATGAAAATTTGGTCTTGACTTTCAAATGACCTTGAAGGTTATGTTCAAGGTCGCAGCTAAAATAGCCAAAAGATGCCCCCCTTCGAACCCAACAAATTTTATTTGAAACATTTTTTTCTCAGAGCAAATTATTAACCTGTTTTAGGTGGTGGTAAATTAAAATGGGACACCCTGTATATATATATATATATATATATATATAATATATATAATATAAAAATATATATATATATATATATATATATATATATATATATATATATATATATATATATATATATATATATATATATATATATATATATATATATATATATATATATATATATATATATATATATATATATATATATATATATATATATATATATAATATATATATATATATATATATATATTGTAACGGGGCGATTCTTCAGCTTATCGTGCGGCCGCGATGATGCCGCACGTCACCTCTAGGAGGTTAATTTCCCCTCGGTGATGGCCAGACAAGCGGACGTTAGCCGCTGGTGCAGCGCTATCACCCGTGCATTGGCCTGCCGAATGCTCGCTACAAATAAGTGGTGCGCCCGAAGCGAAGTTACCATTTTTTTTTTTATTTTCTTATTTATTACTATTTTTATTATCAATATATAAAAATATTTTTTCACATTTTTGGATTTAATCCATTCTGTAATTTTCCTCTTTTGAGAGAATTTTTCTATATTTAATACTTTCAGTTGGTTAGAAAACTCATTATAAATATTTATTGCTTTCATATAGCTATTTTTATTGCTAATTCTCTTATCAGTCTTAGGTATAATGATACTTCTATTTCTAGTAATACTACCTGATGCTAGGTATTTTTCATTTAGATCATAATAATGCACCTTCAAAGATTCGAGAGCAAAAAGTTGTACTATATTTAGATGATTGTAGTGTGATGGAAACTTATTTTTATTTATAATTTTTAAAATTTTATTTTGTAGCTTTTGAAATGATACCATAGCTAATGATACTATGGAAAAAAGCATAATAGATCATTCTGAGAGTTTCTGTAGGCATGGTTTTTGAAATTTTGTAAAAAATATATACTTCTTTTATATACGTCTTTCCGATTATAGGTTTCATGTGATTTTCCCACCTTAGGTTGCTATCAAAAACAATTCCTAAATATTTAAAATGTTCTACCTTAGCTATATTTTTGTCGAGAATTTTGATGTTAACTTGAGCTGGTACACTTCCGATACTGCTCCCAAAAGTCATACAAACATTTTCTTTTGGGATGTCATGTCTTTCCTATATTTAATGACAACCTATTTAATGCCAGCCACTCCGATATCACACTTAGAAAATTGTTCATGGTATCTGCAATGTGTTTACGTAGCAGTTTCAAGGTCTTTGCATTTATTTTATCAACTCCTCCATTTTTCAATTTCAGTGCATTGATTATACTTATTATTTCTGCTGTACTTGTTGGCTTTAAAAAAATACAGATAGGATCCATGGCAGGCAGCTTAAGTTCAGTATTTACTGGTTTAACGATATTAGCACTTAGATTTCTACCTATATCACAAAAGAAAGTATTCATATTTTGCGCTATCTGGAATTTATCAATAATTTTTTGATTATTTATTTTTATGTAATTTATGGCATTATTGCATTTTTTAACTTTCCCGATTTTCATATTTATTATTTTCCAAAGTTTTTTTGGGTTATTGGAATTATTTTGAATAAGATTTTATTGATATTTTATTTTAGCGTCGGTAATTACCTTATCTAAAATTTTTGCTTAAGTTTTATATTGTGTTTTTAGTTGATCGTTCTGCACATTTAGTTGCCATAAATTATATAAAAACTCTTTAGTTTCACACGACCTCACTATTGCATCAGTTATCCAGTTTTTTCTACCAGTGTGTTTTTAGCCTTTTTCTTTGTTTTTGCCAATTCTACGCATAGCTTGACCTCGTTCAACAATTTTACTATAGTCAAATTTGGATCATCATGATGCATATGGAGCAGGTGAAAATTAAATTTTGTAAGTACTTACATCTAATATTATTAATATTTTCATTTAATACTTTCAAGTATTTCTTTTTAAAAGTCATTTTTATCACTTTTAGGCAAATCTTGGACTAAGTGGGTTACCACAGCTGCCTCATAAACATGACAGTTGAGGTTATCATGGACAGGAGACACAAAATGCCTTGTGACTACGGTGAAAAAAGATAAGAGCGTTGAAGAAATTTTATTAATAAAAACATGCTTTTAAATGAAATGTATTAATTTAAACTTTTTGTGTTCTAGATACATCTACACCCCAACAGGAGTTTTTATGTGTCCAGATGCGACAGTCTGGTACACAATGTTATATTTTGATGGATATCAATGATTGGATCAATAAAAAAATGATAGAGATAAGTATTACGGTGATTATGTATAAGTATTGTAAGTCAAAACTTTCATGCTGATTTTCTCCTAATTGTGTTTTTCTCAATTTCAGATGCTGCACCTTAAGATTCCAAAGGAACGGATGGACCAAATGAGCTCAAATTTTGTGATATTGTTTAAAAGTACATTGGTTATGGTATGAATGAGGGGATTTGGTTTAAATTCCATAGAAAAAAAATTACATGATAATTATGTTAAAATTAATCAAAAATTGATTAAAAAATCAGCAATATGCTTATAAAACTTTTTCTATGGAATTTAAACCAAATCCCCTCATTCATACCATAACTAATATACTTTTAAACAATATCCTGAAGTTTGAGCTCATTTGGGCCATTCGTTCCTTTGGAATCTTACGGTCAGTGAATTATGGACACCCTACTATACGTAGGTATTATAGAGGTATATAGAAGGTCTAAAACAGTAAAAATAAAGGTAATTATGTGTAAGAATAGCAAAAAAAATTGGTTTATTTATATAAGAAATTATAAATTTTTAATGAGGAAGCTCATTATATACATTAATTGCTTTCATATAGCTGTTCTTATTGCTGATTCTCTTATTTGTTTTTGGTATAATAATACTTCAATTCCTAGTAACACTATCTGATGCTAAGAATTTTTCTTTGAGATAATAGTAGTGTAGTTTAAGAGCTTTGAAAGCAAACAGTCGTCCTATATTTAATGGATTGTCTTGTAACAAAAAGTTATTTTTATTGATGATTTTTAAAATTTTGTTTTGTAATTTTTTAACTTGGTCTCGGCTATTCCTATATGCCCCAAGCAATGATGCCATAAGTTATAATACTATGAAAAAAAGCGTAGTAAATCATTCTGAGAGTCTCTATGGGCATTGATTTAGAGATTTTATAAAAAATATAGACTAGGTATTTAGTTTTTCCAACTATATATTGCATGTGGTTATCCCACTTTAGATTACTATCAAAGACAACTCCTAAATATTTAAACTTCTCCACCCTAGTTATACTTTTATCAAGAATTTTAACATTTATCTGAGCTGGTACGCTTCCAATATTACTTCCAAAAGTCATGCACACTGTTTTTCCTACATTTAAGGACAACTTGTTTACTGCCAGCCACTCGGCAATTACACTTAAGAAATTGTTCATGTTTACTTGAGCTTCTATCCAGTCTTTACCTGTAGTTATAATAGCAGTATCATCTGCATAAGAAATTATGGACTCGGGGGGAATCTCCTTTAAGACATCATTAATATACAGGATAAATAGTAGCGGTCCTAATATCGTTCCTTGCGGGACTCCTGTGTTAACTAAAGTTCTATCACTTTCATTACCGTCTATTTTGACTACTTGATATCTGTCATTTAGATAGCTGGAAAGGTGATCCAACGCTTAACCCCTGATTCCAATACGATATAATTTGGCCAGTAGTATACTGTGGTCAACAGTATCAAAAGCCTTCGCCAGGTCAAGAAAGGTTATTATCGTAGGCTTACTCTTATCGATATTATTATATAATACATTGGTTAGGTAGTTCAGAGCATCCTTCGTACCAATCCCTCTCATAAAACCAAATTGTTGTTTAGAAATTATATTACTCTTTTCTACAAAATCATTTATTCTATTATACATAATTCGCTCAAGAATTTTTGCAACATTAGATATAAGAGAGATAGGTCGATAATTCGTGATCTTATGTTTTTCGCCTGATTTATAAATCGGCACTACTTCAGCACTCTTTAGAGCATCATGCCATACCGCTTTTTCCATACACTTATTGAAAATATGGGTCAGAGGACCTGCTATATGATTACAGAGCAATTTTAAAGTCTTGGCATTTATCTTATCAAATCCCCCACTTTTCAGTTTTAGCGTATTGATTATACTTATTATTTCAGCCATACTAGTTGGCTTTAAGAAAATCGACACAACAACTCTTCTATCACTAATTCAAGCTCGTTCATTCTGTTTTTATTCATTATTCTTTCTTTTTTAACCAGCTCTATATCTCTTCTCAAACCCTCATTGATTATTCTCTCTAGCCTGACTTTTTCCCTCATCCCGTTCATCTCCTGCTCTAATAATCTTTTCTCCCTATCTATCCTATCTATCTTATTTTCTAGGTCCTTAATTAACTTACGTACTACCGCTAGTTCTTCCGTTGTCGACTCTGCTCCCGTTCCCGTGGCGTCCTCTGTTGATACCTTTCCCGCATCTTCTCTCTTTTTGTCCCCTGCTGGTATCTCTGCCTCTGCCGGTACTGTCGTTTCCTTCCCCTCCACTGTCGCCGTTGTTCCCGCTGCCGTTGTCCCTGTTTCCGATGCCCCTGCTGTTTTTGTCCGTTCCGATGACTCCTCGACTACCTCGTCTTCTTCCTCATTCTTCTCTTTCCTCCCCCGATTTCTTTCATCATTCACTTTCCCTTCTTCGTGTATCTTGCCAGAATCTCCTTCTTTTCCGTTTACTGGTGAGTGCTCTATTCTTCTCCTCGTGCCGAATGCTACTTGAAATCCGCAGTTGCAGTTTTCTAAGTAGCTTCTCATCTGCCCTGCCTGTTCTTTTGCTTTTTCTTCTTTCCTCGGCCTTCCTCTCGGTCTTTTGATTTCTTCCTTCTTCTCTCCTATCTTACTTTCTGGGCTCTTTGTTTCTCCCGTATCCACCATTTTTGTGGCGTTCTTCACCTCTTCCTTCCTGACTTTTTTCTTTTCACTTTCCTAACACCAATCTTCTTTCTTTTTTCCGCCTTCACTTTCCCTCGCTTTTTAATTAATTCTCTCACTTTTTCTGACTAACTCTCCTCCTTTAATCGTCTATTTCTTTTGCAAAATCGCCTTTTTAGCTGAAGCTTCTTATCTCGCGTCCTCTCTCAGCAAGCGCTCCCTAACCTCCCCGGACAGCACATATATTTAATAACTCGTTAAAAATTGAGAGAGTTTGGCTAGAAAGTTTTGATGCATCCACTGTATAGACCTGACATAGCCCCGTCGGACTATCATTTGTTCCAGTCTCTGTAAAACTTTCTTAATGGTTTGAAGCTTCTTCTGAATTCAGAAGAAGCTTGTGAAAATCATTGTAAGACCAATATTATATTGTATTATACTGTAAATTCACTTAAGGGAACATAACACCTTTAAACTTCGAAAAAATTGATTCTCTTTTCTTGCTTATTTTGGAAGGAAATTTTCCGTAGAACACGCTCCTAAAACCAGTTATCAAAAAAAAAAAAATTTCCCGCAAAGTTATAAGCAAAATACTAAAACAAATTTTTTGTCGTTTTTTCGTAAAATTGCGTACTTTTCATTTTTTGTCTAATACGACTAATAATTTTAATTTTAAGTTTTATAAATTCAATTTGAATAAAATTTTTATTATAAATGTTGAAAATTCTATTTTTTTACCGTAGTATATACTCATATTATGCTCCGCATACATATTTTAGTAAATAAATTAGAGCATATTGATAAGATTTATTTGCGTTATTTTCGAGATAAATTTCTAGTTTCGCTTCTTATATAAAGTTCCGATGGATACGTAGCGACATTTATTTAAATTTAAATATCGCGCGCCCGCGCGCCACCTGTGGGCAGGTTACAATCAATGTGTCGGAGAAGGTCAGAGCGACCGTTCTGCTGTTCTGCTAGCAGACAGCAAATATTTCAAAACACAGCTGATATAGTCTTGGGATGTGTTTTACACTGAGTAAACACAGCTGATGTCTTAATACATAAAAAAGCTGATATTTCTTAAAATTGTTTTTAAATTAATCTAAGTAATGTTTGTAGTGCTTTTGGGGCTATAGCTTATAGCTTATAGCCCCAAAAAGAAAAAAAAGTGAAGTGTTTGTCTGAAAGCAGAGCAGTGAAGTTTTTTAAAAAAGTGTAAAGTTCAGTGATGTTGAAAATATGCGTGATCATCGAGATATCAAGGGCAGGTTTGCGTGTATCCATCCAAACAAGAAGTACTCTCGAGGAAGAGGCAAAGAAGATACAAACTCCAGCAGCGGAAGGAACCTCTAAGATCAGGAATAGATTGACTGATATCAACATCTATTTCCTGCGCTTGAGGAAATTTTGATTCGCAACCAATGTCATAGCAAAGTTCAACTTGGCGAGTCCGAAGCTTAGGGATTACGATACAAGATTGAAGTAATGTGTAGTCAGCTGTCAGCTTTTAACTCATGCAGAAAAGTTGGCGTCAAGAACCATGCTTGGGTGAACAACAGTAGAGCAGTAGTTACATTTCGTGCTCTTGGACTTGGACACGCTGATCATCATCTATTTTGAGGGTTGATGGACTGCTTAATACTTATGGCTCAGTGTGCATGTGATGCAATTAGCGAAAAATTCAGTGAAGTGTGTAAAAAAGTCGCCAAGGACTCTGAGAAAACTGCAGTGATGAAAGAAAAAGCCGCTACAGAGATTGGAGCTCCCGGACTAAACATTTTGACATTTGGAGGTTAGACTGGTAATTTTCTGCAGTTTTAACTTGAAGGTTCCACACAGTTACCAAAAGAAATAATAAGTATAAAGTGTTATCATTATCAAAGATAAAATATCCTTTTTATCAAATTTTTATAAAAATTCATGAAATGCCTTTTTTTGTTTGCAGGTAAGAAAAGCCGTACCGAACCCAGAGGTATAAGTGAATATACCTCATAATTGCTGAGAGTCAAGGTTTATTTGTGTGGAACATAGAAAACTTTGCCCCAAAGGATTTGGTAAGCACTAATTTAAGTTACACTTTCAACAATTTTCATAAACTTTAAAGTTGATTTTCTCTAAATGTTGTTTTTACTGATTTCAGCTCACTGTCCGTAGGATTCCAAGTAAACGCATGGTTCGTTTGGGCTCAAACTTAAGGAGGATACTTTGTACACCTGTAGTTCCTGTATGAATGCAGGGATTTTGATTTGAATGTTTAGAAAATGTTTTATACACAAAAAGGTGCCAGAATGAGCGAAAAAAAAATTAATTTTTTTCATCGCTAAATCATTTCTAAACATTTAAATTAAAATCCCTGCATTCATACTAAAACTACAAGTATACAAAGTATCCTCCTTGAGTTTGAGCCCAAAAGAACCATTCGTTCACTTGGAATCCTACGAATAGTGAAAAAGTTCACTAATTTTTGCACCGAATGCCACAATGGGCCAGAAGGAATAATAAAGGTTTTAGCATGATAAAATTAAAGGTATTTATGCTAAATATATCTATAAAAAATTTCAAATGATTTACTTAAAATTTATGAATTTTTCTCAGAGTTCTTTTTTTCCGGGTTTAAAGGTGTTGTGTCCCCTTAAGAAAACTTGTATCTTCCTGTAGACGATGTCTAGATGCTAGTATAACCCCTGGTCGACGGGACATCGTCTACAAGGAAAAGCACCATATACATCGAATGTACTAAAAAAATATGTAACTTCTTGTAGATGATGTCTAGGTGCCAGGATGACTCCCTGATCGACGGGACATCGTTACAAGGAAAAGCATCGGTTATTAATCAAATTTACAAAAATAGAATCGTAACTTCTTGTAGACGATGTCTAGGTGCTAGGATGACTCCCTGATCAACGGGCCATCGTCTACAAAGAAGAGCATCAGATATACATTAAATGTACCAAAAAAATTGTAACTTCTTGTAGACGATGTCTAGGCGTTGAAAAATTAATTTTTGCAGAATATTTTAACGAAATATAGGGATGTTTACAGAATACATCGTTTTCCAAAATAAAGAATTTTAATATTATGTAGATATTTTAAGGAAATATTTCAAAATATTAATATAAAATATTTTAAAAATATGTACATAAATGATTTCAAACATATAGGAATAGAATAATCTTTACAAGCAGTTTTTAGGCACGACCGCGACACGGAAGTGCCTTATATATAGTTTTGTCATCGAAAATTGTGTGAGATTCGATATCTCACGCAATTTTTGACCGACCGAGCTGAAATTTTGGGAGGAGTCTCCTCTTGCACAAACCTAAAAAGTAATTTTTTCTTATCCCGATTGTCTCCGTTTACTTAAAATGCGGGCACAATTTGTTCAATTTTTGCGTGTTTTTTTTTTTTAATAAAAATGTTGGTGTTACACGATTATCTCTGACTTTTATCAATTGGGCTAAAAATTTGTGTGCGAACTCCCCTCGTAATAGTAAGGTGCCAAATTTATTTTGGGCTGGATCCTGCATGTATACGCAGAATGCTAAGCTAAAAACGGTTTTTTGGCTCTAACTCGAAATCTATACATTCTACAGAAGAAATGTTAAATAGAAAAGTTGTAGATCTTGAACAAATACAACTTTTCTCTATTAATACTTAAGCGTGAAAATGCTTTTAATTGGAGTCAACCGGCCAAAATCGATTTTTTATAGCATTAAACCAGTATATATCATAAAACTTTGAGGCTATAAATTTTACATAAAAACCTTAAATGTAAAAGTTGCAGATATTTTAAAATCACAACTTTCTACCGTGACAAACATTTTTTCAAAGAGCTTATACATAAACAACAACCCTAGAAACGATTTTTGGTACATATGATTGAATAACAATTTCGGTGTGACACGTCCTATAGCGGCCGTGCCTTACACGCAAAACGCTTCGTGATGCAAAGCGGTTGTAAAGCCACATGTGGCGCGCGAGTTGAATTTCTTTATTGTGCCGACGTTTCGAAAGATTATATCTTTCCTGTTCAGGGCATCTGAAAATTATAGAAATGTACACTTATCACTAGTCTTAAGTCTCAGAATAACAAATTTTGCACTAATAAAAACCAACATGTCATACCGATAAAATACACGAAAGAACTTCGTTGTCACATAACGATTACAAGCGCAGTTGTTAAGGATAGAACTAAAATTTTAAATCGTCAAACATTAGAAACAAAATTCGAGGTTTAGTTGTAACTGTTATATGGGCCTATACTTTGACTACATTTGAACAGTTCCCACTTTCCTTGACCTTATGTTTTCTTGGTGTCTGACTGACAACACGCAACTCTGCGCATCGAACCAGAGCGAGTCTGTGTAAAAGACCTCGCACTCTATTAGTTTGTCAAATTGATGCTCACAGCATAACATCCATGCAAGCAACAATAAACATTTCATTACTTCAAAATTTGTTATTCTGAGATTTAAGACTGGTAATTAGTGTACATAACTACAATTTTTGATGCCCTTAAGAGGAAAAATATACTCTTTCGAAACGTCGGCACAATAAAGAAATTCAAAAACTGCTCATAGAGATTATTCTATTCCTATACTTTAAAAATATAACGAGTAATAAAGTCTTTAATTATTATGATTTCATAAATGTATGCGATTTTTATTTTTGCAAGGTGAACATTTTATTTATGTTTTTGGGATATTCAAGTTTCTGTAATTTATATACGATTACTATATTTTTATTGTATATGTATAGAGTAAACTTAGAGAAAGTGCAAAGATGTTTACTCAAAAATAGGTTTATTTTGAATGACAGTTATTATTTACAATCAATAATATGAAGTTGCATGAAAAACAATAGAACTTAAAAAGAACGTTAATTGAAATATACTACAATTTTAAAACAGTTTATGGATACATCTAAAAGAATTTAATAATTAAAAACCTTGACATGATGGGGATTTGATCCGGCGACCTTCTGCGTGACAGTCTGGTACTCTACTCATTCCTTTATGGATGAACTTATAAATCGCTTTAAAAAATGTTACTAATAGACCACTACGATGATTTTGCAATTCTATACTTACTATATGCTTTTCTAAATCATCGCTTTAAATACAAAAATTAAAAATATTAATAAGCGTATCTTAGAATTTTAAGTAAATTTAATAGGGTATATATATATATATATATATATATATATATATATATATATATATATACACCCTATAAAATTTACTATGTGTATATTAAATATACTATGTTCGTTTCTCGATATCTCTGCCAGGTTTTGCATGGTATTTGGCATGGTCAATGCCCCCTTCCCAGAGTGCGATTGTTTATAGGTATTTTACACTAACAAATTGAACTCTAACAAAAAAACGCTAAATAGGTTTTTGTCGTGTTTTTGCAGAATCGATATCTACATTCAGTTTGCAAAATTCTGAAATTTTTGATAATTTGTTTAAATAATTTTTTATAATTTTTGTATGTTAATTTGTTTAAATAATTTTTTATAATTTTTGTATGTTCATTTGTTTAAATAATTTTTTATAATTTTTGTATGTTCATTTGTTTAAATAATTTTCTATAAACAATTGTAATCGACAAAAATTATTTGTAGCTCATAAGGGATGCATTTTTAACTAAAACTACTCAGATAATTTTTTTGTGAAATTTTCTTAATTTTTTAATAAAAATACTTTTAAAGTCCTATACGTATGTTAAGGCTACCTTAATTGCATTTAAAACCTTAAAATATGAAAATGTAAATGTTTTGTCCGGACTCCGACAATGTCAATACAGTTAAAAAATACCTTTTTATAGTAAAAAAGTAGCTGTAAATTTTTAGAATGGGCCTGACCGTCTACTAGAATTTATTTAGAAAACAAACATGATATAATAGCTAATAAGTGGTTTTACATTCAAATTTGACACTTATAACCTAGTACATTTCATGACTACCGATACCAACATGTGTTTGTATTACCAACATGAGTTTCCCATATGCGTTTTACTTGGTTCCCACATAATACCCATATGCCCTAACAGCACAAAAATATTTTAAAATTATTTTAAAAATATTTTACATTACAAAAGTAATCTCTCTGCAATCATTTCAAGCATATTTCTAAAACATTGTTACAATCTTATTTGTCCTAGGGTAAAAATATTTCTAAAAAATATTGCAAACAAATATTTTAATATCATTTTATAATATTTGCAAAACATTTTTAACATATTTTAAAATATTTTCATTTTTTAAAAAGTTTACAAAAATATTTCATTGACAAAATGCTGCCCAACCTCAGAAAAACATTTGTTAATATTTACAAAATCTATTAAAATATTTATTAAATATCGTATGATTATTTTTTAGTTCCTTAAGTAACAAAAAAATATTCATAAAATATTTTAAGAATATTGATATAAAATATTTTAATGAAATATTTTAAAATATCAATATAGTTATTTATAAAATACGTACAGAAATAGTTTAAAAATTATATGTTAATTATATTTTTGCAAGGTTTCATGAACATTTTACTTATGTTTTTGGGACATTCACATATTATGAATCAAGAGGCGCAATAGCGCCGCACTGACAAGAAAGGCCGAGATTCAGTTTAGGACAGGGCGACCCTATATACTTTAAAATTGGGTTTTCTAACCTCCAACAAAAATCTTGATTGCATTTAAACCATTAGTATTGCGCGTATGCGCAATCTGTTGGTCTCTATTTGAAATATATTAAGCTAATCTTTTATCTTTAAAAGGATTGATTTGAATATATTACGTTATTAACTTAATATTGCAAGTTGCAAATTTGCTCGGTGAATTTCTTTTCGTCAGAGTTTCTTCTCGCGATATTTCGTCTCCTCTAGTCACGTGACTTCCGGTAAGATGTATTATACGCCAGTGGTTACAGCAGTTATAATCTACTTTACCGACATTCGTCTGCTACTCGGTTGCATGCGATTGAGCTATTATATATTATTTACATATAATAACGCTGTACGATTATATGCGCGATGAGATCAATATCTAAATCAATAGTAGATTGTTGTCTATCAAATAGATCATAATTTCAAGAACAATATGCTTTTGAAAAGATGTGAAATCTCCCGAAAAAAACTTTTTTCAAAAGTAAAAACCTTGGCAAGAAAAAGACTAATAAAAGTAGTGAAATCTATAAATATAAAAATGTCAAGTAAATAATCTTTTTTGCTATGGGCATTTAGATATTTTTTTGAAAAGCTGGTTTCAACTTTTATTAGACTTTTATTAGACTTTTTCTTGCCAAGGTTTTTATTTTTGAAAAAAGTTTTTTTCGGGAGAAATTATATTTTGAAATATTTTATGAATATAAATCTGAAAGAATTTTAAAATTAAAAAAACGACGTGACGGGGATCCAAACCGGTGGTCTTCTGCGCGACAGTCTGGCACTCTACTCGTTACGCTATGGATGAACTTAGAATTATCGCTTAAAAAATGTCACTCATACACCACCACAATGATTTCGGAATCGTATACTTACTATGTACTTTTGTAAATTATTTCTTCAAGTGTATAAAACAACACTTTCATATATAGCAACGGGATGTCTCGTGACATTATTTATTTTACGCACGAGGTAAACAATCTTGTGTTTCGCATACAGAATACGAGCCCGAAAAACCGCGTTTCGCGCAAGAAGTGTTAAAAAAATATTTTGTAATATTTAATGCTATATTTATTGATCTTGTCAATTTGAGAAACTTTGTTTAACCGTCCTATTTTCCAAAATGTTTACGTATGAACGTAAAATAAACGATATTTTCCTAAAATACACAATAATACAAACTCTCCCCTACTGAAAAAAATCGCGCAATTAGTTGTATGATTATTTGCGTGATTAATCGCGTTAATTTATCGAAATTTTTTCGACGCGATCGGTCGCACGATTAATTGTGACTAATCGCACGATTCATCTAAAATTAATTTTGTAGTAAAATAAAATTGTTTGAATTGCAAACTTATTAAGCGGGGTGGCCAATTTAGGTGTTTAAATTCGTATAGTAAAACCTATATTGGCCACCCCGTAAACTAATTTTGCATTTCAAACGAATTTATTTTATTTGAAAATTTGCTTTAGGTGAATCGCGCGATCCATCCCGCGTTTAATCGTGTGACTAATCGCATCGTAAAAAGTTTGATAAATTAACACGATTAATCGCGCGATTAATTTCGTGATTAATCACGCGAAAGAGAAAATCTAAATTTGGGAATCATAGAAATATCCCTTGCGCAATATTTTGACCACAAATATTACCTTTGCTATATTATAATTCAACATTTTCATTTTATACATTTTTTTATTTCACAATCTATGTTTAGAAATTTTGAATTTCTAATCTTTATCATTTAAAATTATTTTTCCAAGTTTTTACCCTCACCCATTTTATTTAAAATATTATATCAGCCTTTTAGAATATGTTTAAGAAATATTATTTTTAAATGTTTTACAATTTTTTCTTATATTTTATCTCAATATTTTTTGTGAACGAAAGTAAAATGTATTTTAAATATATTTATAGTGATTTATCCGAATATTTTGATAAAATATTTGTACAAAATTATAAAATTATTCTCACAAAATATTCCTGAATCAACCAAAAATATATTTTTTAGAAATATACCAAAAATATTTTTTCCTTTATTTTTTCCCCATGGGCCCATAAGTCTCAGAAATCCACCGTTTTCGAGAAAATAATGATTTTATGCGCCGATTTTGGCGAAGGTTAGAAAGGCCGGCGCATAACTTCAGACGATCTCCAGGCGCAACAAGTTATTGTTGTTGTTTACTTAACCCCCTATTAATGTGTATTATTCTCTATCGATAGCAAGAATTCGCGCGCAGTCGCTGTAAGTAATCCGGCAGCATTAAGGAGTAATCGCGGAGTCTCGAGAAGTTTCAAGAAGTAACGTTGAAGTGTGCAGTGCGCTAATACTAAGAGTTGCAATGCGGATGATGGATGTAGGAACAAGCAAGCGCGTGTAAGTAATTATATTAAAATCATATGATACTTGATTGATTACTTATTACTGGCTCGCGCATCACCTGCAGAAGTTTCTCGCGACGACTCTAGCCGGCGACTAATGCAACGGCTTGGCCGAGAAGCGCAAGCTCTGCGAGGTGCACAAGAACCTACTGACCGACCAGCAGATGCTTATCCTGATGGTTCACTAGGAGGAGCGCCGCGACTTCACGATTATCGAAGAGTCTAATGCCCGAACTGCAACGAACCTGAACAACGGGAGCCTCGCTCGTATCATGGAGAGGTACGAAGCCGTGCAGACCGCCTCGCCGCCTAGAGGTGCAACAGGATCGATCAAAGCAAGCTGCTCTCCTAACCTATTACGGATGCCGACTGAGAAAAGGCTCGAGACGAGCAAGGCCATCAAGCAGTCAGCTATCAAGAGCCAGTTGGACTCGACGCAGCTGCACAAGGTCAGTCATGGCATTACCCTCGGACATAAAAAGCTTAAACCAACAGGGCTTCTTCCTCCATCAACAGCACGGCGACTGGGAACATGAGCTGGCTGAGCGAGCGGTGCAGTCCGCACTCGAGGTGGGAGCTGGTGGAGAACAGGTCGGCTGCTAGTCAGGATCAAGGACACAGAGAACATAGAAGAGCCGAAGAATGCGTTAAAGCCGCCCAAATATTTTGCGAGGATAGAGAAATACTCCAGAGTATTTCTGCGATACTGTGTGGGATACTGTGCGCAATATTGTGTGCGATACCGGACGTGATACTTTGTACGATACTGGGCGCGATACTTTGTCCGATACTGTGTGCGATACTTTATACGATACTGTGCGCGATACTGTGTGCGATACTTTCCGCGATACTGTGCGCGATACTGTGTGCGATACTTTCTGCGATATTGTGTGCGATACTGTGCGCGATACTGTGCGCGATACTGGGTGCGATACTTTGTATACGAGACTGTGCGCGATACTTCGTACGATACTGTGTCCGATACTTTGTACGAGACTGTGCGCGATACTTCGTACGATACTGTGTCCTATACTGTGTGCGATATTTTTAGTGATTTTCTGAAATATTTAAATCGTTGGTATAAGATATCGCACACAGTATCCTGAAACGTATGTAAATTAGGCTACGTGCAAGATTTTTCAGCAGGCCCGACAAGGCGCTTCTGTTATAGTTGCACACCGCTATGTATGCACGTTTGTGGCATATAGTACATTTGCCTGTTTTGATTTTTACTGACCACAGTATATTTTTGAGTGACATTTAATATATTCATTTACGGTAACATTATTTAAAAAAAAATTTTACGATTTAAAATTTATTATATATCTAAAGATACTTTTCTGGCTGATTTAACGGAATAATAACACAGGTAAGTCTGCGGTTTGAGGAACATCGCTGAAAAACCGAAGTATGATTTTCTACTTTTTTTTTCGTATTTTTGAGATTTTTCTTCGCTAATGCTTTGAGTGAACAAAGAGTAACCATCACCATGTAGTTGGTTTCTTTTTCATGTGGTTTGTTTTATGATAATTAACGATATTGCGTTACTATGGTAACTTTTGTTAAATATAAATTTAAGGAACTGTTGACATTTAGAGCATCGATAACATAATAGAATAAGCCTAGTTATTGCAGACAAGAAAAAGGTGGATGGTAATAAGTGGCAAAACATATGTAAAGCAATATTTTATTAAAAAATCCCACCTGCATGAAGTGATTTAATTTCAACCTATATCATCTAAACTTCCGGTATTATGGTGCACAAGTTCTTTACTTTTCTAACGTAAGGCTAGGTTATTCACTTTTTCGCCTGTTAAAAGCTAGTACAGAGCTCACACACACAAGCGCACATGTACTGCAATCACGCGTTTGTGCATACACACGCTTACGCAAACCAATGCATTCGCTCACATACACGCGCCCACGCACAGCCACACGTTCGCTCATATACACACGCTTATGCTGACAGGCCGGCCTCTCTTCCTGGCGAAAAAATATCAAATAATACACGCGCCCAAACACAGTCACACGTTCGCTCATGGTTCGCTTACGGCTCACAAACAGAAGCACACATACACACCACGAACAGCCACGCATTCGCTTGCGATAAGCCAGTACAGAGAGGCCGGCCTCTCTACGTGGCTTTTAAAACAACCGCACACAGACACCCATGCACATCCCCGGATTGAATCACACATGCACGCTTATACACAACCTCGTTTGCGCCCGCGATAAGACAGTACGAACAGGCCGGCCTCTTCCACTGCTTCGCGAAAAAAAGCTCACGTATATACTCTCCCACGTACAGCCACACATTCGCTCATGGTTCGCTCATGGCTCGCAAACAAAAGCACACATACACACCGCGCACAGCCATGCATTCGCTCGCGATTTGCTAGTTCAGAGAGGCTGGCCTCTCTACGTGGCTTGTAAAACAAACGCACACACACCCCTGCACACCCCCGCACGCTTATTCACACTTCCTGATTTGCCCACGATAAGACAGTACGAACAGGCCGGCCTCTTCCACTGCTTCGCGAAAAAAAGCTCACGTATATACTCTCCCACGTACAGCCACACGTTCGCTCATGATTCGCTCACGGCTTGCAAACAGGAGCACACATACACACCATGCAGTTCTAAAAGGGCTGCATCTCTTCCTTACTTCTACACTCACTTACGCCACCTCCGCATTCGGTCATATACACGTTCATGCACACCCCCGCATTTGCTTACATTTATACGTACAGGCACACAAACTAGCTGCTTTCCCTAGCTTGCAAATGAAAAAAACACATACAGGCGCCTATGCACAGCCATACATTCGGTCACATGTAGATCCGACGCATTCGCCCACAGTAAGCCAGTACGGAGACCAGTCTCTTCTATTACCCGAAAAATCACTCTCACATACACCTGCACATTAGCTTGCGCACAAAGGTAGGTCTCTTTTATTACACGAAAAATCTGTCTTATATACACAAACGCGTTAGCTCGCGCACATAAATCGGTCTCTTTCCAGATTTCTTTTTTGTCAGTCTATATAATATGAAAAATCACTGCGTTTCCTATATAAAGTTAGAAAATTTTGTTATTATTGTAGTGTTGGCAGGTAGGAACCGTTATTCGCGCTACGTCTGCGATAGTCGACTCCGTCTACAAAACATGAACCATATTAATGGGGAAGAACGCCGAGAGATATGTGAATTGGCAATTGGACGACGAGATGGGTTTAATAGAGCTCCTCAAGATGTGGGACCCGATACTCGGGTATGTTTTCCATGCAATGAAAGTATCAGAAGAGAAATTCAAATTATCAATGAAAATCCAATGAGCGTGAGGCTGAATGTCTTAACACAAACAAGAAACAATTCATGTTTCATTTGCAACAATGCAGATAATATACACAGACTATCAGACGATTGTAAAGTTGAGGCGTTTATTCAGTGCAACATATTCTCTAATAAGACCGTACGGTCATGTAATCATCATTTGGATGAGCGTAGCTACATTTTACGTCCTTTGTTGCGTGGCTTGCGGTGCATAAATAGGCATATTATTATTCGGAGACCGTATCTGCAAATTTTCTTGGAGAAAATGAGAAATGCTTCGTTGCAAAATAAGAGAATTAGTGATGTTAACGATTTCACAGATGAAGAAGTTCACACACTGATGAGCCTATCGAAAGATCAGTACAATGAACTCTTCAATTATTGCGACAGAGTACCTGCTGGACAAGTCTCTAGAAAAGATTTACTCATGTTTTTGTGCAAGCTACGACAGGGACTCTCGGATGAATTTCTTACATTACTATTTCAGTACAATGATAGACGAGCTACAAGCGCTGCTGTTGCGAAAGTAAGAGAATCGTTGATGTTACGCTTTGTCCCAGAAAATATTGGACTAAACGCAATTACGAGAGATGAGTATATTCGGCAACACGTTACAGAATTTACTAATGTAATGTACAATCCAGAACCTGCTAACCCTGTAGCCATTACATACGTAGATGGAACGTATATCTACTGCCACAAAAGCAGTAACTTTAGATCTTTGCGACAATCATTTTGTCGGCATAAAGGACGGTATCTGGTGAAACCAGCGCTTATGGTCGCTCCAGATGGCTATATTCTGGATATTCATGGTCCTTATTTCTCGGATTCTCAAAATAACGACGCAGCCATGCTTCGAAACGAACACTTTAACGATGAAGATATCAACAACTGGTTCCGCGAAGGAGATATAATCATTATTGATAGAGGTTATAGAGATGTAGTACCATTATTGGAAGATCATGGATTGCGTTGCAGAATGCCTCCCTTATTGGAACCCGGACAAAGCCAACTATCAACAGAAGATGCAAACAAAGCTCGTTTAATCACAAAAACAAGATGGATTGTGGAAGCAAGGAATGGACACATCAAAACAATATTCAAATACTTAAATAATGTCCAACAGATTCATGTACTTCCCAACATTCGTGATTTTTATCGAATCTCTGGTGCAATTATAAACAGGTAAATTAATCATCCCGTCAGTAAATTAGAAGCATTAGTAACAAAATTATCATTACCTATAACATAAATTAGGTTTCACCCATTAATAATAATGCAAAACGTCAATGCTGCGATTGCTAGACAGATGCAAGAAAGAGCACTGCAAGAGAACAATATACAACGTAGAGTTGAAGCTGAGAATCTAGCCAATCGACAAGCTCAAAGGTGTGTATTTTCTAATATAATCTGCAATAAGATGCGTTGCCTGTGAAGATAAATCAGTGCAGAGAGGCCGGCCTCTCCCCCTGCCTTGCGAAAAAAAGCTTACGTATACACGCGCCCACGCACAGCCACACATTCGCTCATGGTTCGCTCGCGGCTCGCAAACAAAAGCACACATACACACCACGCACAACCACGCATTCGCTCGTGATTAGCCAGATCAGAGAGGCCGGCCTCTCTACGTGGCTTTTTAAACAACTGTACACACACACTCATGCACACCCCCGCATTAAATCACACATGCACGCTTATACACACTCCCGTATTTGCCCACGATAAGACAGTACGAAGAGGCCGGCCACTCCCCCTGCCTTGCGGAAAAAGCTCACATACACACGCGCTCACGCTTAGCCATACGTTCGCTCATATACACACACTAATGCACACAGACCGGTCTCTCTTCCTGCCTTGCGAAAAAGCTCATATACACACGCACCCACGCACAGCCACACGTTCGCTCATGGTTCACTCACGGCTCACAAACAGAAACACACATACACACCACGCACAGCCACGCATTTGTATGTGATAAGACAGTACGAAGAGGCCGGCCTCTCTACGTGGCTTTTTAGACAACTGCACATACACACACACATACACACTTATGCACACCCCCGCATTAAATCACACATGCACGCTTATACACACTCCCACATTTGCCCGTGATAAGCGAGTACAGAAAAGTTTCGTCTTTACTAGGCTTTCGCAAAAACGCCTGCACCACGCACAGTTACGCATCCACTTCTATATACGCGTTCGTGCACACCCCTGCATGCATTAGCCAGTACAGAGAGGCCTGCTTAATCATACCAGAGGCTGCATAAATCGTACTTTACAGCACAGTGTCTATAAGCGCCCAAGCGTAGCGAATGCGTTTAAAGCCATGCTATGAAAAATGACTTACACGACGTGTGTCGTACATTCTTTTTATAGCACTGCGTGGCATAAATCCGCATTTATGTCACGCCTATCCATGGCATAAGTAGTCCTTTATTGCACCGAGCATATCACCCTCGCTACGCTCGGGCGCTAACCTCACGGTGCAAAAAAGGACTGCTAATGCCACGGATAGGCGTGACAGCGGATTTATGCTAGTCAGTGCTATAAAATATCGTACGATACACACGTCATAAGTCGATCTTCATGGCACGGCATTAAGCGCACTCGCTACGCTCGGGCGCTTACACACGCCGTGCCGTAAAGTACGACTTATGCCACTAGTATCGTAATGTACTATAATTTCATGTCAGTATATTAATTCTAAAATTATATTTTTATAGAAACAACTTGCGGATGGATACGATATCTTTATTTCAATAAAAGAGTTGTCATCAATAGAGGAAAAATGGATTAAGAACAGCAAGGAAATGATCAGAAGTTTAATGAAATTAATTATTGGAAAATCTCAATTAAAGCTTATGACGCCCACTGGTAGAAATAACTATAGAAAAATACCAGAAACACTATACAACACCGTTTTCTGTAAGATGTGCATTAAATTAATTGACTTACTGATTATTGACTTGCTAAATAATAACTATTAAATATAACTTGTTATTTCAGATTACGTTAACGGAAAAGTTGAAGTAGAACACCGGCTCTCACCATTAGACTATCGCAGATGTCTTACTCTAATGTGCAATGAGTTGAGAAATCCTAAAAACTAATGCAATTCTGTTGATAGCTTTCAAAATTTATGGATCTAATTTAATAAATTTTGAAGAAAGACAATCTGGCGACTTAGAATCAAAAAATTCGATTATAATACCTGTATTTTTAACGTCTGTTCTTTCTGGTCCTTATATTAATACCGAAATACATATAGGTAGATACACAGGACAAGGTGTAGACAAAAGCTCGGAGAGAAGTACCATCAAATAAATTATAAATCAATTTTCGAAATTGCGTGTTATTAGGCTGCACTGTCGGCGGCTTTACAACCCTTTTCAGTGATCTAAAATCTTTATGAATATATCGACGGCTGAGTGGTGGAACGCCCTATCTCGGCTGCTACTTAAAATTATATAGTATTTAAGTTGATTGAGTTAGTGATATCACAGGTAAATAGATAAGGATATAAACAATGTTCTGAAACCTGTAGGTACCGGAAAACACTCCTTCTGAACTGCTGCCCAGTCCTCACACACTGCATATTTACCTGCCCAGGAACACGTCTAATACACTTTCAAAACGCTAAACAAATAATAGAAGAACGTCCATACCTCGAATTGTATTTCATTAAACTTTGAAGCAATGCAGTGCAGCAAATGTCATCGTACAGCTAACAGTTATTATATAACACGAGACGTTAAAAACGCGGACTTGATCCCTTGACATTTAAATCAGCTAAAAATAAACAAGCCCGTACTACAGAGATGACTTCATACATTGGCGTATACGGTCTCGATCTTAATCCTATTGGCAGCTGTATCGCAACAAAGAGTCCAAGACTCCGCTGTAACTTGGATACTCATTCACCGTAAACCCAATATTTTCGTTCGACGTACGAATCACCTATACGGAAACTTTTTATTCGATACCGTGAAACCTACTCTGCAAATGAATTTTAAGCCACAGTCGCTCAGCTGTAGCGCAACTTGCTCTAAAAATTGTTTGCCTAGCGCACATTACTGTGCTTCGGGGTAACCGCGTA
Organism: Nasonia vitripennis; assembly: GCF_009193385.2. Taxonomy (NCBI): domain Eukaryota; kingdom Metazoa; phylum Arthropoda; class Insecta; order Hymenoptera; family Pteromalidae; genus Nasonia; species Nasonia vitripennis. The sequence continues at coordinate 1,172,777 of NW_022279615.1, read as the reverse complement.
TACTTGTACCTATGCATAATCTACTGCCAATCTTCAAAATTTCCAAAATTAAAAATTTCAAAAATAAAAGAAGTAGTCCTTTAAGAGACAAGCTTTTTTTCATTAAAAATTCATTTATCCTGCATAGATGACTTTTATACACATATGTTTTGCGATACTGTGTGCTATATCTTATGTGTGCCAACTATTTAAGTATCCTAGAAAATCACTAAAAAGGTAGCACACAGTATCGTACGAAGTATCGTAAAAAGTATCGCGCACAGTATCTTGAGCTAGCTCGTGCAGTTTACGAGACTGACCTTGTGCAGCTGCGTCGAGTCCAACTGGCTCTTGATAGCTGACTGCTTGATGGCCTTGCTCGTCTCGAGCCCTTTCTCGGTCGACATCCGTAATAGGTTAGGAGAACAGCTTGCTTTGATCGATCCTGTTGCACCTCTAGGCGGCGAAGCGGTCTGCACGGCTTCGTGCCTCTCCATGATACGAGCGAGGCTCCCGTTGTTCAGGTTCGTTGCAGTTCGGGCATTAGACTCTTCGATAATCGTGAAGTCGCGGCGCTCCTCCTAGAGAACCATCAGGATAAGCATCTGCTGGTCGGTCAGTATACTTACAGCGACTGCGCGCGAATTCTTGCTGCCGATAGAGAATAATACACATTAATAGGGGGTTAAGTAAACAACAACAATAATCTGTTGCGCCTGGAGATCGTCTGAAGTTATGCGCCGGCCTTTCTAACCTTCGCCAAAATCGGCGCATAAAATCATTATTTTCTCGAAAACGGTGGATTTCTGAGACTTGGGCCCATGGGGACTTTTGTTCACGGAACCGATAGCTACAACTTGGTTATATTTATGTCTAAATTTACCGGGACCCAATTTCCCCATCATTTTCGCCGGGGTCCTTTAATGTAGAAAATAAGTTTATGGCCAAAATTTGCAGATCCGTATGTCGTTAAAAATAAAAAAATTAATGAAAAACCAACAATTTTTACTACATTGTAAACGACGCAAAATGCACAATCACCTACTCAACTTTATACATGATAAAGACCCTTTTATGCTCTTTTTGGCAAAAATTCAGTGTGCTACTTCAGACTCAGGTGAGGTGTTTTATAAGCAGTCGTATATGTTTCGTGTTGAACACCTCATTATCTCTCGACATAATAGCTTACTTTCTCCCGTGGTTGTAAAATGTACTATTCCTACATTAAACGTTTCTTCCACGTTCTTACAATTTCCAAATAAACTGTGGGTATACCATTCTTGAACAGAATTACTAAAATAAATTTATCAAACTATTAAGGACAATTAGAAATTTTTTTCTTTAGCGTTCATCTATTTTCTAGGATTCTAAGAAAAAACACAATGTCTTTTCTAGGTTTCCTAGAAAAATAAAAAATAGTTTTTCTGGGATACATAGAAACTTCTTTATTAGATATCTGGGATCATGGAAAAGTAAATAATTAGTTTTCTGGAATTCCAGAAACACGCGTTACATCTATATCTTTTCTAGGACGTCTTAGAAAAGCCCAAATATCCTAGAAAAGTTGGTTGTATACTAGAAATCGTCCTAGAACTGACTGTTGTATATATATATATATATATATATATATATATATATATATATATATATATATATATATATATATATATATATATATATATATATATGTATATATATATATGTGTGTGGGTGCTTCGTAAATCTTGTAATCCTGTTACTTTCTTATCGCTCCTTTTTTTTTAAAGCACACGCATCATCACAATGTATTATTGCACAGCCCGTATCCTGTAAGCCTGTGAACGATAGAGGCTTGTCTTTGTCAACCACTACTATGTCATGTCGTACACAAAATTTGTGCTGCCCTGCTATGGCTCACAGCAGCAAGTCACATATATTGCTTTTATCACCATGTATATGTATATATATGTGTATACATTCAATATTTGCATGTTACTTAAAATCTTGCATTGGTGAATTTTTTATTATACTCTTGCGTCCACTTAACACTTACAAATGTGTAGATGTGTATAACATACATATACAACTACAGCATATAAACACAAAGTCTAAAACGATAAATCTTTAATCTTGCTTGCTCTGAACGTAACACTATGCCTCATAATTATAAAAATACATATAAATTATAAAAATGTATATCATTAACTCAATGATATATGGTTACTGCATCACAGAATCGACTCCTTAAACAAATATTGAATTTTACTAAATTGTAATTTATGCATTGTATACATTAATTAAACAGTCTGTCTAGGGGACCCCATTCGCGTACGCGAACAATTGTAAGCGAAAACACGCGAAGGTCCCACCACAATCTACCCCTCTTCGCGTACAAAAGAAAACTTTTCCGGAAAATCTTCGCGTACAATAAAAAGCTTGTAAGCTCTTCCATATTCGTACACGCGAAGAATTTTCCGTGAAAAGTTGTACGCGAAGAATTGTACGCGAACGATTCCACGCAAACAAAATTTTAGCAGGTTTATATGTATGCATGCGTAATGCAATAAATTTGAGGTTAGAATGAGTTTCAAATGAGCTAGCAGAAGGCACTTAAAGCTAGAAAAAGATGAAATTTTTATTTTCTCTTAATGCATAGTAGGTAAGTAAATTGATACATAGTAAATTGAATATAGATTACAAAAAATTATGCATGGAAATATTACATTTATTTTTGAAATAAATATGTTTATCTTTATATACAGGGTGAGTCATTTTAATCTTTAATCTCAATTATCTCGTTGGCAAAGCATGCCAGCGAAAAAAGTTTCGGGTAAAAGTTTTAGGATTTTTCCCTGGCTATCTGATGATGACCTTGACAATGTCATTGAGCGTGACCTTCAAGGTCATTTGAAGGTCAAGTCGATTTTTTCAAATAGAAACCCCTACTTTTGGCACCAGAAATGGAAAGAGCGGGAAATTTTACGTTTGAATATGACCTTGCATTGACCTTGAATTCAATGGTCAAGGTCATTGGTCATGCCGATAACAGTACAACTGGTTAGCTGAACTCGAATGCATTCAAGGAGAAAATGTTACCCACAAAAGTTTTCAGTTTTCTCCCCGGCTGACGAATGGTCATCTTGACCCTGTCGTTAAACAGGATCTTCAAGGGCATTTCAAGGTCAAGTTTATTTTTTGAAATGGAAACCCCTACTCTTGTGAAAAGAGAGTGACATGCGTTCAAAAATGAAAAAATTTTCAATATTTCCAGAAATTTTCAATATTTTCTAAAATTTTCGTAATTTTTTCAGTTTTCAAAAATTTTCAAAGTCATTCCATTATTTTGTATTAGTGTCAATTTTCAAAATTCTTGATGTAGTTAAGTCATTCCATTATTTTGTATTAGTGTCAATTTTTTAGAGTGAACTACTCTTAACAGTTATGTAGATAGCAAATTAGTGCAGAAAAGCTTAATCGTGTTTTTTACTTCTTGTAAATCGATAATTATTATTGAAAAAAATCTGTTTCCCTGTTTACTGGTCTGTAACAAATTATTTTGATTTTGATCATGGCTGATTATGGTCCCAACGAAATCGTTGATATGATCATGATTTTGGGAGAAAGTCGAAATAATTATGCAGCAGCTGCCAGATTTTATGCTGAACGCTATCCCAATAGGAGACACCCAAGTAATATTACTATTCAAACCTTAACTCAGAGAGCTCGAAATGGAGCTTTTGTTCGTCAACGCCGTCATCATGAATACGACGAAAACGATCCTCGTGTTATTACCATTCTAGCGATTATTCATCTTGATCCTCACATTAGTACTCGACAAATAGAAAGAGAAATAGGTATACCTCAATCAACAGCATCCCGAATATTGAGAGCGAGAAGATATCATCCTTATCACATAACATTAACACAACAGTTAACTCCAAATGATATGATTTTGCGAGTACGTTTTTGTCGATGGGCAATACGAATGATTCAACAAGATCAAGACTTTTTCAAGCACGTTCTTTTTTCAGATGAATCAACATTCAGAAACACTGGAGAATTGAATAGACATAATTGCCATTATTGGTCAGATGAAAATCCTCATTGGTTCAGGCCCATAGACAATCAACACCGCTGGAGTGTTATGGTCTGGTGTGGAATCATCAATGGCTATTTGATTGGTCCTTATTTCTTTGAAGAGAACGTGAATGGGGTAAACTTTTTGAGATTACTTCGAGACATTTTACCTGAATTACTAGAAAATGTAGACCTAGCCACAAGGCTAAGAATGTGGATCCAATTAGATGGAGCACCACCACATTATGCATGCATTGTTCGTGATTATTTAAACACCCGCTACAATGGCAGGTGGATTGGGCGAGGTGGCCCAGTTGCCTGGCCCCCCGTTCACCTGATTTAACCCCTCCCGATTTTTACTTATGGGGATATCTTAAGAATGTTGTTTATGCTCAACGGCCAACAACGCGAGATAATATGATCGAACGCATTCGTACAGTTTGTGCAGCAATCCCTCGAGATGTTCTACGTAGAACCATAAGACAATTCAGAGCTCGACTTGATCTTTGCATCCAACAAAACGGCGGTAATTTCGAACAATTAATCAATGGTTAACTCCAGTTAACAATCCATAAAAATACCAAAAAAATAACAAAAAGAGAAAAAACAAAAAAAACAAATAAAAAAAAATAAAAAAAAAAAAATAAAACAAAAAACAAAAAATGGGATGCTAAATCCTTTTGACAACCTCCTCGATGGTGCATCCTGGGTTCGGCTGATGTCAAAGGTAATTTCCGCACAAAAGATGATTTGTTTCCAAAATCACATGTTCGAACGTAAAATTTCCCGCTCTTTCCATTTCTGGTGCCAAAAGTAGGGGTTTCTATTTGAAAAAATCGACTTGACCTCCAAATGACCTTGAAGGTCATGCTCAATGACATTGTCAAGGTCATCATCAGATAGCCAGGGAAAAATCCTAAAACTTTTACCCGAAACTTTTTTCGCTGGCATGCTTTGCCAACGAGATAATTGAGATTAAAGATTAAAATGACTCACCCTGTATATTAAAACTAGATGATTTGAAAAATTTAAGTTCTTCTGTGTTGGCTTATACTTTTATGGATAGAGAAGTAAACATAAAAGTTGATAAACATACTGATAAAGAAGCCTTAACAAATGATTAAACAAAAAAAGTTGAAAAAATTCTACACATGTAGACTATGTGAAAAAGAAGCAGAAGGAAGTTTAGTTCAGTGTGACTTATGTTTATATTGGCTGCATTATGAGTGTACAGGAATAAAG